>NC_071535.1:28774297-29374297 GCF_026979565.1 Vidua chalybeata
GTCCGCACTTCCAGTTATTCCTATTACCTGTAGGACTTTCAATCCTATTTCACCCTTGCCACCCTTTCCCCAAGTTTTAAGGTATCTATTTCTGTGGAAGTCATTTTTCTCATTGAGTGATCAGAAACAATGATAAATTCTAACCTTTAACGGCTCATTCCGACTCATTGCTTACAGTAGATCTAAACTCTTTTTTCTGCTTATTCGACTCCTTCCAGCTTCCCATCACATCTGTAACAAACTTTTAAAATTATATTGCCACACCACCATGCACAAGCCTACCTGCACAGTAGAAATAGATTATTCCATCACATTCAGATGGTTAACAGAGGTTAGCACATCCTGTATTTATATATATATATATTTATATCGCTTTCTAAGAAAGTGCATATTAATGTTTACTTTAAAGAATGTGTAAATGGTGCTATCAAGAAATCTGATCAATTTTATCCCAGTCTTTTTGTGTACCACTTCGAATGTATGAGATTTATTTTTCTATTGGAAAAAAAATAAACAGTCTGAAAGCATTAAAATTGGTAGATTTTAGTAATTTTACAGTGAATTGAATCCCTATGTCATAGTATCATTAAAAAATTTAAGGATGGGTCATGCAAATTACTATATGCTTATTGATAATGCTCTCACATTTCTGTCTGGACACTCTTTAGTCCATCTGCTGACTCCTAAATGTCTGTTTCACTTGAAACAAGATGTCTACATACTTCAAATTTTAAATGCTTTGATGTGGATTTTGGGTGGATTGAGGGCTACTGTTTACCACAGATTCACAAACTGAGACTGGTTTAACCTATAAGTGATAGAGATTCAAATGGTATTTTTTAAATGCAAGAATAACATGGCTTAATGTGTCCGTATCTGGTGCAATGCAGTCCCTGTACATATAATATGCTGCATATCTAATAAAAATGGTTGCAAAATCATTAATGAACAGAGAACAATACACTCTATTATAGTTCTATAAATATGTTTGCTTCCAGAAATTTTGCATCTTTGTTTTTTCCTCAAAACTTTAATAGTCTATAATAATTTCTTGCAATTATATGTTGATGCCTTTTGTTCAAAGGGTAAGTACTCTGCTGCTTTAACTGGTTCTCGGAAGGCAATGTTATACACAGCACATTCTGCTTGTAGCTATATTAATACATTTTTCTCTTAAAATTGTACTTCCCTATTGTAGAAAAACTAATTTAGAATTTATTATTATTTTAATAGTAAAGTATTTTTTCTATACGGATTAATACAATAACTTCTATATTATATAAGCAAAAAGATATGCAGAAAGGTTTACATTACATAAAAATATATATACTGCTATTTGTAAATAAAACTTTTTTGGTGATTAAATTAAACAGTAGTATAATTTGAGGCTTATAATGTAAACATTGTTTAAATAGAAAACATTCAGTATTTTGCTTACAATATATTTTTAGGGATACTTTAAAATACATAGCTTTAAAGAAAAAAAAGTTTCACAGATTTATAGTGGGTAAGCAGCTGTTTCCACATTGTTAGGGCACAGAAGTTCCAATTGCCACATTAATCAAAGTATTGAGACTACAAAATCCATTTCATTTAATCTCATTATTGAATAAACAGCTCTGTTGTGATGCCTATTTGTACTTGTTTCTCTAATAAAAATGCAACTGTAGCTCTCAACACAAATTAGTTTTAATTATTTAAATTATATGAATTTGTCAAACATAATCTAACACCTGGTTTGCCTTCTTGTTTTCTGAAAAAATGTGTTTCTTGAAAACTAGTAGAGGATGATAATGGGGAATAACAAAGGTAGGTCTATATATTTATTCCAATTCTATTAATTTTTAAAAAGGGCAAATGTGATTTGATTTCTGTCTAGGAGAGTGGAAAAGTAATCTGTCTTATTGCTATGCAAGGACATGACAGAATAGAGCAAAGCAGAAGGATGTCTCACATACACTGGTTCTGTGCAACTCGCTTGTCCTATGCTCATGTCTGAGAACTGGTGACAGTGATTTACAATTTAGCAATCCTTCTTCTGAACACAAGGATCACGTTACCAAGCGATAAGTGGTGTAGATTTTAAGACACTTAATCAAGGTGCCAAAATCTGCCATAACAGTCACCAATATATGTGAAACAAACCTCAGGCAAAAGAAAAGGCTGAATTTCCCTGTTTTAGTAACTTCATTTCAGGGGACCTGCCTGATCTTAGAAGAGGAGTGCCCTAAGTGTCAGAAGGGTATAATATCATATATAAGCCAATTGGTAGCTAACTCTGAAAATGGCGATCCATTTGTTTTCACCATAGGATAGTATGTTTTGTCTCATGCTACATTTTTTTTTTTTTAATATTTGGTATTTAAAATTCTGGCTATCCTAACACACTACCCTGAAATCATTTATCATTTGGTTGAGGAAATATATAATCTAGTTGTGGTTGTTGGTAGTGGCCTCATATGGCCACTTCAAGCAATGATAATTTGTATGACTTTATGTATATTAAACAATTCTTTATTATTGATTCTGTTTCTGGTGTATTGACTGTTATCCTTTCTTGGTAAAGGAAGTGTGCTAAGCAGATAGTTACTGTCCTAAATCAACAAGGCAATTTTAGAGTCACATGAAGCTGTTGAAACCTACCACGCAGTAGTTTGTCTGCCAGATTAATCATCTTTATTGTTCCTTCTGGAGATGTGTATCTTCCTTTGTGCAAAATATTTCCAGCAGGCAGGCTTATAGTGAGAACTTACGACACTCCCAGGGTATGATTACGTGACCATCACCGTTATTATTGTGCCCTACATGTTAGTAACATAGTTCAGGCTTTCAGAACAATTTTTTTTTAAATGCAAATTGCAGGTTTTTTCTTAAGCATTTTATATTTCACAGTGCATTTTCTCTCAAAATGTTCTTATAATTATTTTGTGTAGTCCCTTTTCAGTGCTTTTAATTTAAAATTCTTATACTCAATTTTTGCATATCAGCTTGGTTTTTTAAACCATTTGCAATATTTAATTATTGTTAAATAATCAGTAAGTATACTACCGGAAAATACTGTGAGACTACCGAGTTAGTTTTGATGTCATTGGAATTCAATTAAATGTCAGTAGTAAAAATAAAATCAAAGAACTGTGGTATGCAACTGCTCAACAAGAATGAGAACTGTATTTGGTTCTTTTTATTTTTATAGTAATTTTATAAATTTATAACTTGAAACTATATAAACTAAGAAAAAGTATACACAAAGCAGGATGTTTTCAAATCTCCTTTTATACATCAGAGGACTTTAGCTTGTAATCTAGATACATAAAATAATATAAGTAAAATGATAGTATTATCTTTGCTGATGTTGCATTCACTGCTGCAAAGTAGCTCAAGAAACCTTCATGTTACTGAATATATTATGATGATAAAAGTACTTTTAAGCAAAAATATCAGGATAATCAGATTTCATATTTTTATATTTGAAACAATATGAAGTATCTCAGTTTTTTAATATATTTCCTTAAATAAGCGGAGTTCTTTGCTACTTAATATAAGCTCTTAGGAAAGTGTGTTTATAGGGGTAGAGGGAGAGAATTCACACTAATATTTTTACTCAAATGTATTGATAAAAATTAAATATCACTTTAAAATCAGTTGCTTGTTTTCTCTTCTAAAAGCCTACTTGGCAATAAGTCACATTCCAGACTTTTTGAAATGTTATAATAGCATTACCTGGCAGCAGCTATTCTTGCCATAATACTTTATTCCTCTTTCTGTACCTAGAGGATGTAGCACACATCATTGAAACATTTCAGTTTCTGCTGTGCATGCTAATTTTAAATTCATATTTAAGCTTTGAGAATATTGAGCTTGAAAACATAAAATGTAAACAGAAGAGGGCCATAGTTGAGAACCTCTTTTTAGATGACAGTTGATTGATATGTCAGTGATATTGTTGCTAGCCTTCCTGTCTGTTTATATGAACATTTTAATTGTACATATTGTAATCCAATATAGCTCAAAGTTCTAAATAATTTGCATTCAATTTGTATAAAATTATTTAATTTGCAATTTTCCTTCCTTTGAGTTAAACAGTTGGTGTCCTGTGATATTGTCTTCATACTTTATATTACCACACAAACACATGTAAACATGAGCAGTTGCAGACTGTGAGATGTAGGGAAGATTGAAGAAGCAGTAACAGTGTGATTTTACAAAAGTCACAGGACTCCAAAAGTATATCAGATAAGTTTACAAAAAGAAGAAAATATTTTACTTTTGATTATAATGCTTTAAAGAACAAATATATTTTTGCTGAATTCCCAGTCATACCCTGTCAATAAAATCAAACTTCACAGAAATTTATTCTGTTTTAAAAAAAAGTGTTTTCAGATGTGTTGGTATAATCAATTTGCTCTCTAAAATTCAGTTCATTTTTTCCTCCCAATCAAATGACATCACTTGCTGTACAGTGAAAAAAAAAAGGAAATTTTGAAACAAAGCCTGTTCCTAATCAGACTGTATTACTGGGAGCCAATTTGATTGCATGTGACTAATGCATTAATTTTATCATTATTGTAGGTCATCAAGACAAGTAATGGAGTGTCATCACTAAGTATAATTTTAAGTGAGAAATTGGATTATCTTTTGCTCCCAACATCAGTGGGCATAGTAGAGTTCCTGGCATCCATGGGTTTATATGTCTGCTCTTTTGCTATATGCATTTGTCTCCATTATGTGGAAGCAGAACTCCTGATGAAAAACACTAATTCCAATTTTACTGAATGTGCATATTTCTATATACAAATATTAAAAAAATAAATCTTTAATTCATCTGTTTAAGTAAAGCTCAAGTGGGTATAAAAAAGGACACATCGGTGAATGAGCTGGCCAAATTTGTCCCCATGTAGGCAAGTATATCACTTCTATCTGCAGATTTGTATGCCAGTCAATAATGTTACTCACAGGCTAACCATAAACTTCACAGAAGCCTGGTGTGGTTTGGTGGCCAATCGGCTTTGAAGATGCTAAGCTGCTCTGTGCTGGTGACCAAAATTAATGTAGAAACCAGTAACAGTTGAAGTGATGGATTCCAGCCTAAGTGAGAAACTCTATGTATATATTAACTAAAAGACATAGTTATGGTGTTCTTATTTTCCCAGACTGAAGACTTAGAAGAGAAAAATCTATTACAGAAAACCTGCCAAAGGGAGTTAAGGGTCTCTAAATTTTGCAGCTTTGCCTTTATTTGAATTCCAATGAAATCAAAGGACATTTTTGTTGAAGTGAAAGCCCTGGCAAGAAAGCTATGACTTATGGAACAGTGAGGGGTTATTCTGCAAAATGTGAATGGTATGGTTGAAGTTCAATCTACTTCCATCAATACTTAAAGTCGGGGGTCCTAATTTGGAATTAATCATTAATTGGAATTATTAACTATGTCAGTCAATCCTGCTCAAAGTTCAATGTTAATAGATGGATATTGCTCACTAGGGTAAACTTTAGATGGACATACCAAGGATAAGACTTGAAAAGAGTTTACATTGTTTATATAGGAGGCCATGCTCCAGAAAAGAAACATTTTCCAGAATCACACAGTACTGTAATAAATTAACAATATGATTATTAGTGTTTTTGTTAGAAAAAATTAAGTGTTGCTGTTTCAGTTTAGACATGTTTATCCTTAATGCTGTACATATAGAAATCACTGACCAGACCCTGATGATTATTCTTCTATAAAACTCCACTTCCAGCTCTTGCAAAGATAGTCTTTAGGAATTCAACAGCAACGATGTTTTTTAATATGTATTCTCCTACTAAGCATTTTTCCAATACTGCATTTAATATTTTCTTCCTCAAAATAAAGAAACATTATTATGGGTGTGCCCTAAAAATGCTTCTATACTTATTGTTAAAGCATTGGATGCGTACAGCAGATGTCATCCTAATATGACATTGTTCTGGAATAAAATTCTCTTGCTTTTAACATAAGATAAACTGATTGATCTAATTTTGTTTTTCACTTCTAATATCAGAAACAGAAAAAAAGGAAGTTCTTTAATACAAAGAAGGTGAGTTTGAAAGGTTGAATCATTTATAAGGATGTTTTGTTGGACAGAAAATGACCTGTTTGGCTAATATTTAACTATTTATTTGAAGAAATACAGCTGTATGTGTCTTTAAACTACCTGTCCATTTCCACACACTCCCAAAATACATCTGCTTGATTTCAAAGTGGGTATAATGGGATAAAATAAATAAAGAATCAAATATGTCCTCTATTACTAAATTTTGATAGGTTTATCTATCTTATCTGATAGACAGAGCAAGTGCCTAGCACAGTAAGATGCCACACAGGTTTGTGAGCTGTAGAGTAGGCAAAAAAAAAAAGGCAGTAATACTTCCAGTGTGTATATATATTTGTATATGTTTATGGTTTTTGCAGAGAACACTTTTCTGGACTGCACATCATTACATCAAAGCCAAAATGTTATGCTCCCCCTGCACAAATATTTCAAATTTAATGAATTGTAATTTTGACACAGTTTTGTTTAATCAGAATTTTTCTGTCTAGCTCACTTGAAATAAGAATGCAATTTCTACAGAAGTGTTCAGAAAACTGGAACTGTCTTAGGAGGGTAAGTTAACACCTCCCATATCCTCCCTCAAGGAAGCAGCAAAGAGATAATTTTGGCTACACAGACTCTGGGTTTTGTTTAGAAATAAAAGTCCAAGGGTAAATAATTTTAATATCAGTGTTTCTGAAAATGATTGAATAATACTTCAATTGAAAGATGAATTACCGCCTGAGAAGTCTTTTTTAAAGTTGCAGCATGTTGTGATCACGGATTTTTACAAACGATCCTGACTCCTGAACCACTTGCTACAGTGTATTGCAGTGTCATAACTGTGCTATTTAGGGTAGAGACAGTAAAAGTCAAGCAAGTCAGCCTAAGCCCATTGTGTCTGGGAATTCATTCTATCTGCAGGAAAACAAAACAAAGCAAAGGCTCATGTCGCTGACACAAGTCCAGCAATTCATTCCTCCTTGGAGTCTTCCTCATCATTGTTTTCCATATGGATTAAAAGACAAGTTTCCTCAGTGAGAGGTCCAAGTGTGAACTATGACTACACAGTGTAAGGCAGATAGATTTTGAAAGTATATTTTACAGTACTTGAAACTAATGCCCACTTTGGCAAATGTCTCTTAGGAAGCAAGCATAAACCTCACAGAAGCACAGTGTTAGAATACTGTCAGCTTAGGTTTTACAGTTGTTTTCTCTTGATTTAGTTCAAAGGAGAGCACATGCATGAAAAGCTTTCTCCTACATTTCCAGAGATTAGTCAGAACTCTGGCATTCATTGTGGCAGAACTTGGAACTGTTTAGGACAAGATTCTTTTTACATCACAGTCTACATAAACCTATTAATAATATCAAGTATTAGTCATGAAGTTGAAATAGCTCTGGAAATGTTAAGAAAGATGAAGATATTTGAAAATGCAAGTGCTGTATGAAAGAAGGTGTGAGTCTATTCATGCTAATAAAATGTTGGTGAATACCATCCTGGTTACACAGCACCTCTTCATTATAACAGTGTTTGCAGCAATGAAGCAAATGGTAAACCCCCTCTTTGTAAATTGTGTGGCTTAGGAGGAAAAAAAATTCTGAAAAAAATAAATTATCTCCGTGTATAAGTGCCTCCTTGAAGTATATGAAGCTATGCTCACTGTTCAAGCTAATCTCTTTTTTTTCAGGTAATTTTATTATTATATAGACTCTAATGAAATGAATATTAATGGATTGAAAGAGCCTGATAAGTTATTCAGCATAAAAAAAAAAATTGTTTAATAAGTATTGTAAGTCTCAAAAAACACTGTTCTGCATACATCCATCAGTGCTACTGAGGTTAAAAAGGCCTCTGTGTGAGAATCAGCATAATTTGGTCTTATGTGAGGAAAACATAATAAAACTGGAAGTGTTATCACTTTGATTACCAGTTTTGCAGTAGTGTGCATGTTGTATAATGTGTTCTGCCCACAGATAAGGCATTGTATGCTGGTGCTTGTCTCAATGAGGTGAGTGGAATTTGCAATTCAGTGAGACTTTTTAGAGATCAAAGTAAAGGACAAAGGCATGTGTAAAGAGACATATGAAAGAAAATATCACTGAGTGCCACATTATTCCTTCTAGGCTCTATTCCATAATCAATTTGAATAAGTTAATTGATGTAGATACAGTTCAGCCTGGCAGAGACGATAATCTTAATTAGGAAAAATGGTCACACTGCAGGGATGTAGGCTGCAACTGGAGGTGCACTTGAAATAAAGATCTGATGTTATCAGTTGCGGAAATTGTTTCTAGCTCCTGCATATAAGGCTCATTTATCAAAGCCCCAAATGTTCTGACACTTCGCATTGTACAAGTCACCTTTAAGGCAATAGTCTGATGCCTTGTTAAGGAAATACTGTTATTCCTGTCTGTATGCTTTCCTACACAGAAAAGTCTAGAACCCAACCCACATATCCATCCCCAGGCTTGAATATGTCAGATGTCTTTATCAAACTTAGCTAATTTAGAGGTATAGCCCTTATCTTTAGACACCATCAGGTAGTTTTGTATGACAGCCTATAGCTGTTGTTTGGAGATATTAAATTTCTTTCTGAGCTTCATTATTATTCACGTCTTCATTTTCACTATGTAGCAGTGGAAATAATTCTTTGATAATGTTGTTCTGGTGACCTTGTTCTGATAAACTCACCTTTGTTAAAAGGACAGTTCCTTCCTACTCACCACATTTTTACAATAGATATGTACAAACAAAATATTACAAAGTTTTTATGATTATATGCTCAAAAATTTATCAATAGGTGTCACTTGAGTGATATAATACCAGTTAAAAAATTTTAAAATACTACAATTTTAAGCACCTGCAATAAAGCCAGAGAATGGAAATTACATTACTTGGCCTTTATGTAATTCTGTATTCTACTTTAGAGGTTTACATACATCAGCAGTACCACTGTGATGGTGAAGTGTGAGCACCTCACCATTTCAGATAGATTCATAATCACATTGCTAAAATTCTGCTTTTACCCTATTCCACCAAATGAAAAAATAAAAAAAATTACTCACAAGGAGGTCCCATCTAGATCTGTGAGAGAGCCATTTCCACCAAAAAGTAATTACACCAGATGCAGAGAAATCAAGGAGCAAGTACAAAAACCTTATGGTTTGCTATACTCCTAGCAGTAAGCTCTGAGAGCATGGTAATACACATAATAGCATTGATGTTGTCTAAGTAATGAGTAAAACCCAGCTATTTCTAGCAGAATTATTTTAAAATTATTAAAAAAATGAACACCACTTCAAGCAAACAAACAAAAAAAAAAAGGCAAAATCACATTAATTTTGCTTTCAACTAGTGTTTCTAAAATGAATTAAGAATTTTTGCACTATAACACAATCATCAAATTTTAAATGCTTGGTAGAAAAATAATTTCTTGGGAGAGAGGTATGATGCATATTGGAGTGCAATAATGTGAAAAAAATTGTCTGATTTTAGAAGAGTTAAGTCAGTTTTCACTTCCACTTTGCATTCAGTAATGTTATATATAATTTAGCACAGGTGTATGTACATATATATATATTTCTTTGAAAAGCTAAAATTCTGCTACTTTCCATCATCAGAACCACTAGTCAATAAAATTCTTTCATTTCCCTCATCTTCTCCTTGATCATTTTTAAATGAACAATATTTTTTTTAATTTGTGCTTTGAAAAACTATTTTCCCATTCATAAGAAGTCTGAGTAATTAACATATTCTAGAAAACATGAATTTGAACTCTTAGTTTTGCCACTAGTAAGGCAATCCACTTGTCCAATTTTTTTAGCAAAAAGGTGGCTATCAAATTTACTACCCTATTACATTCTCTAATTAAGTCTTTTAATGCATGAGCTTGCTAACCCTGAGGCTCTATGGTCAGGAGCATGTTTCAAGGCAACAGTAGTGCCTCACTGTAAATCTGGTAGCCTGCTTAAATTCTCTGCTACATTCCCTAATGCACATTTGCTGATAACTATTTTTTTTTCAGCTTAATTTTGCACATCTCTAGATTAGCACCCTTCATGACTTCCTCTGGGAGGTTTTCCCTCAAATCTTTTAGTTTGTCATTTTCATGGTACCTGATCTAAATTTTCCTTGTCATTTTCATTTACCTCCTTCATATTTCATAGTTTTTTCTCTCATTGACTACTTGATAATATTAAAGAAATTGAACAGATGCGCTCACTAAACAAAGTGAATGCAGGTTCAATGATGGAAAAAAAGAAGAAATTATATCTTTTCTTCTTCACATGCATGAATAATTCCCACAAAAAATGGATCAAACTTTCATTAAGTCATATATATAAACTGATTACAGCTTGGTCTCAGGCAAATAGCAGAAAATCCTTCAGAGATAAACACATGCATTTGAGAACATAAGAATACAAACTTAATCCAAAAAGTACAAAGCCTGTCCTTTCAGAATACTTTTCATTTTCATTCCCTGATATTTGCTTATGACTGAAAGGGTCTAAGTAGCTCCATAACCATGTATAGCTTTATGTCCGTCCCATTTGTAAAGGGTCAGCTAGGATAGTACCAGTCACTAGTTTCAGAGTTAACACAGGGAAACACCTTTGCTGGTTCACATTTATGCCCAATATTGTATGGACTCAAGCAAATTGTACACTTTACAAGGCAATTCAGTTAAACTAGTGAAAACTTATCTGGAAGAAGGTATGCCAAATTTTCAGTAAGTAATTCTTTCCTGATTCAGAGTAGGATTTAAGAGCTTCCACATAAGAGAAAATATAAAAATATATTTGGTAATAATTTGATGTAAACCAAACTAAAAACTGTGTTTCTAGTTTTTCCATCCAAGGTCAACAAGTCATCTCAAGACACAAGAGATTTCAGACCTAGAGTGTAAGACTCAGCAATAATCTGATTTGGGAACAAGATGTGCTGCTTGTTTTGTGAGCCACTTTTCACAGTCTTAAGATCTAGTTTGGAAGGTACCTAGGCAATTACAGACTGAAATGGGCTTTTTGTTTTTGGAAACACCTGTTAAACTCATGTTTAATGCTTTTGAGATCACACTAGGCATCCCTCTACACTTTCTTCTACACCTAAATAATCTTTACAAATCCAGCCTTTAGGCTGGGATTTCATTACTCTCTCTGGTTTTGAAGCAAAGCTAAATTAGAGTCCCACTTCCTCAGGCACCTTGTTCTCTCTCTTCTCATCTGAAGTTTATAGCCTTTCCAGTCTTATAGTAAAGCTTATAAGGCTTGGAGGCATAATTTCCAAAATCAAATTTAAAAATTGATAAAAATGTTCCAAGTACAGTAAATAAGAAGAGCAGTATTTTGACCCAGGCTGTTTCAATGTGCAGTTTACCCTCAGACAGCTTTATCATCACAGGTGAGGTAACAAGCTGCAGCACATGTGGCATATTTCTTGAAGCCAGATTGCTAATTCAGTGCTTATTCTTTATTTCCTGTTTGTAAAAGATCCATCCAGTAGAAGTTCTATAGCAAGTCTGTAATTACCAGATTCCTGATAATGTGATTTCTTTATTTATTTTGTCAAAAAAAATGTTATATGAGGTAGAAAAATTCTGTCTGTAGTATTTTTTTAATATTTCCTTATTTATGCATTTTATACACTGTCTGGTTTTTTTATTGAAAGGGGGCCTGATCCAAACCAATAGATGTGAAGGAAATTACTCTGATGAGCTTTGGAATATCACCTTAGAAATTATATAGCAGAATTTTCTTGAGCTATAATTAGTCAGTCATCCTTTCTAGTGAGCCATTTCAAAGTCTTTTACAGTTGATTTTTTACAGCTCTTGTCAAAGATTGTTAACCTATGATATGATCTCTTCTAAATACAGGATAGTACACAGCCCTCAGAGACATTTGCTCATTGCATGCCTCTCGGGGTTAGACACTTAATGATATCCTATCAACATCAGTGAGAATAAATGCAGAATGTACCTCATCAGTTACTGAATCACAAAATCACATATTTTTTGAAGTTGGAAGAGAACTCTTGAGACTATGTAGTGCAATCCCACTGTTCAAGCAAGGTCAACCAAAGATTTTGCTGAATGTCAAAAGATTCTTATCTGCTCAATTCTCCAGCCTCTTTATGTCCCTCTGAATGGTAGCACACCTGTGCAATAGCTAGTATATTATAGTCATTTCTCCTGGTTTTGTATCAAGCCTGATCAGGATGAGCCCTTCCCCATCACCCATATCATTAATGAAGATATTAAATAGTTATGGTGCCAGTATTTGATCCCTGGAGTATGCTGTTCATGACTGACCTCCAGCTGCTCTCCCCTCCAACCCTCCTCCAGGCTAAACAGTCCCAGCTCTCTGTCTTCCTATGGAAGGTGCTCCAGTCCCTTAACCCCCCTGGTAACCCTCCACTTGGCCCTCTCCACTAGCTCCATTTCTCCCTGGTACTGAGGAGCCCAGCACCGGACACAGATGAATATTGGGAAAGGATCACTTCTCTCCACTTGCTGGCAACACTCCTAATTACAGCCAAGGATTTCTTGGCCTGCTTTGTCATGAGGACACATTTTTGGTTCCTCCTTAACTTGTTTTCCACTGTATTCTCCAGGTCTTTTTCTACAAAACTGCTTTCCAGCCAGTTGACCCCACAATGCATTATTGCATGAAATTATTTCTCCCGAGGTGCAGAACTTCATATTTTTCTCTGTTGATTAAAGGGAACAGGCTAAAATCTGGGCTTCTGATGACCAGGGTAGTGATTCTGCTTTTTGTCCTAGTCCAGCCTATTAGGATCCTGATTTCCACTATCCCTGTTTACTGCAGTCTAAGAATGTCCCTGAATTCCACATCTGACCACTCCTTCCCTGCAGGTTCACCACTCCTTTTTAACTCCTGGATCACCTGTGTCAGGAAGCTGTTGTCAGTGCAGTTCAGAAACCTCCTAGTTTGCTTTTCCTTGTTGTCTTTCTAGCAGATGTCAGAGTGATATGTCAAGCGTAAGAACCAGCAACTGGGAATATGAGACTTTTTCATGTTGTCTGACAAAGATCTCAGCTACTCCTTTCCTATTAGGAACGACCTATGTTGATCTGCCCACCAGCTCCCAACATAGCAGCTCTCAGCTCATCACTCATCACAAGGCAGAGCTCCACGCATTCCAGCCTGTTTCTCACACAAAGGACATCTCCCTCTGGCATTCCCACCCTGTGGTTCTTAAGGGGCCTGTGTTTGTGTTTTGCAGCACTCTATTGTGTCATCTATCCCACCACATCTCCATTGTTTTAATGAGGTCATAATCCTGTAGCTGCACACGGTTTCCCAATTCTTCCTGCTTTCCGTCTGTGTGCATCAGTGTGCAGGCATTTCAGGGGGCACTCAAGTGTGCTGACTCCCCATGAAGAGAATAAGAAATTCCCTCACAAGACTGTGGCAGAAGTATTTCGTTATTTACATCCCTGTGCTTCTGGTGATTCCTCTTCAGCCTGCTATTTTGATTGCTATGTCCCTTCTGTTCACAGAACCTCAGATCCTTTGTCTGCCTACCCTCTCCTCCACTTGCTATCATGAAGGAAAGGATCAGCAAATATTGTCATGCTCTTTTCCAGATAAATTTTAACTAGTTTAACTTCCTGTGAAAATCAGCAGAAAGTACAATTTCTAATAAAGAGGGTTTTTTATATATAAATTTGGCACACTTAGTACATTATTTTGTTGCTCTTCATTGGCAGAAACATTCAGCAGCTGGAGCTGTTAAGTCTTGCTAAAGTTATTAGTCTTGTTCTCAAATAAATCTTTTAGGAAAACCAAGATTTTACTCAAAATATATTGCAGTATTTGACTCACCAATGCATTTTCAGTGTATTTTCAGACTTGTATTGGATTCACACATTTATTGGGCAAATCTGATTGGTATTAATAAATTACAAACTTTCATTCTGTGTTATTGCTTGAGTTATTGCCCTCCCAAATGCCACTTTGGTCTTTTCTTGTGATCTGTCACATTGCTGCAATTGTATGATCTTTTCTTTGTATACATTTTGAAATATCTAAATTTGATGTGCTGAAGGCATTTAATTCTAATCAGCAAGCTAGGATTAATAATTGAAATTCAGTAGAAAAAAACAAAATTTGAAATGTAAAACAAAAATCCATTTAAACTTACATTTAGTATTGGATTTACTTGTTTCTTATTGTTTTGTTATAAGCAAAATTTTAAACGGTTGACTTTGTCAATGTACAACAAAAACTCAGATTTACAAGGAAATTAGAATATTCTTGATAATAAGTTGCAGCAATAATAATAAATTAGTAACTTCTCTAGATTAAATGTTCATTATCTTAGCAATAATTACTGTAGAGATGTTTAGCAGTTTTTCATACAGAAAAGATATGTTTATCAGAGTCCACATTGGAATTCATAGTTGTAATATATTATCTGAGTATTTTGTGGATTTTTTTTTGGTTGGTTGGGATTTTTTTAAATTTATTTTTTCCTTTCAATAAGAAAGATAAGCTTAATTTAATCTTAATTTTAGAGGTAGCATTCCAGTATATAGGTGGTCAGCACTTACTGAAGAAGAAGCTGTAAAGAAGAACAACTAACTAAATACAACTCAAATATCTTTAGAAGCTTGAAGTCCTCTGTGTGACATACAAATTAACCACATAATTTAAGCCACATGATACAGAGGAAGGAACAGTCCTCTGATAATTTAGTTGTCTTCTACACAACAATATAGCTGTCTTGGTGACTTTGACAGCCTGAAGTTAAGTATGAAGTTTCTTTTTACAGTACAATTTTAGCTATTTTAGAAATAAATCTGCACAAACTAGCACAAAAATCATGGGCCTGTTTAGGCTAGCCAGAAAGAGAGCCCAAATGGAAGGAACATCTTTTCAGTCTCATGGAAGAGCATATTTTCTCACTTTGGGTCTCAATGGATATGTGTGTCACAATTTCAGGTACTTCCAGAAGCTATTCATTTGTCAAAATCATGTTTCATAGATGTCTCAAGAAATCTATCACCTGCTTTCTGATACTCCCAGTTTCTAATGTAGGGATTAAAACACCTGTGTCAGTGCCTGCTGGAATTTGAAAGTTCATCCATGTTCTAAGCAAATATCACTAACTAGCACAATAAGTGAGCATTCAAGGACAGGAATTGCCCTGCTGTATTTAGCATTTAAAGTTATTGTGTAAGGTGTTCAATGACACTAATATTCACTTCTTACTTCTCTCCCTAGTGGTTGCTTTACTTACTGTATTTTTTTCTTTGACCCAGCAAGCATTTAATTATACTGTGCAAAATAGAGCAACTTCAAAAGAAATTTAAAACACTTTTCACTAGTATTTTTTGCTATCATTTGATGACTAACAGTCACTGTAAAAAATTTTAAAGCCAGGGTATGACACAAAACCTAGATTTTTTACAAATTGGCTGAGTCCATTAAGCACTGAGTTAATTTATAAAATAAAGAATAAATTTACTCTCACTTCCTGATCTCTTTTTAGGCAGAAATAGATGTGTGTTCACAATGCAATTTTCAAATTAGTTCCATATGTGAGATAATGGAATATGCAACTCAGATAGTAGGGGCCACACATCAGAGAAAGCAAGCTTCTGGGGTGCATGAACTAGCTGCAAAAATATGGGCACATGAGAAACTCTTGGCCAAAATCTAGATGTCTAGAAAACCTAAAAATAAAAAACCTACAAATATCTTCAGAAATTTTCAGTATTCTGGTTTCAAAGAGAACTAAATAAGCATTTTCAGAATTTAAACAGGTTCAGTGCTAATTATCTGTAAAGTGCTTATTTGAGTGGTTAGATATTTGCATGGGTTTGAGCCAGCTACTGAAGCACAAAGTACATGTCAAGTAATATTTAAGGTAAAGGCATGAAACACTCTCGTTCATGTGTATTAGCACTCACTTTTCTGTAAGCAGAAGTTCTAATTCTGATCTGCAGTTCCCCAGCAGTATGATTCAATTTGCCACTTGGTTGTAAAATGGTACTCTACACTGGGATTAGGTGTCCCTTCTGAACATTGGTACAAATGCAGCAAGACTGAGTTGTATAGGATTGGTAGATGGGAACCATATCTCAGTCAGGATGTGTCATGGGAGCAGAGAGACTTAGGGCAGTACAAAAAGAGAATTGTTATGGTGATGGATATTTATCTGTGGGTAGAAAAACTATGACTACACAGAAAATTTGCTCAGCATGCGCATGAACAGCTTAAGGAAGAACAGCAGAATGAAAGCAACACCTTTTGAAAAAACTATAAAATCAGTTTGGGATGTTTGTGATTTCTTAGCATTATTTGTTCCTCAGTGGACTAATAATTTCTTCAGACTTTTGTATTTTGTTTTAGAAAAATACAGTTATATAATTTTTAGATAAAACCACAGAGTGTGTGTTATCCTTCTGTTCCAAGTACTAGCTAAAATGAAAAACTAAACAATGAAAACATTGAAAGGGTAAACTTAGATACAATGATTATTTACCATTATTAGCTGTACATATTTTTTTTTTTCAAATTTCCTCAAACCTTGGTATTCAAGCATTATAAATCAAGCCTAAGCACAATAAGATGTGGTTTTAATACCTAATTTGTGGACTGGTTTTCTGGTTTTGACTACTTTGATGTGTTCCTTCCCCACAAATGTAACAAGTAGAGATGAAAGTTGAATAATTTGATTCTGGAAAATATTTACTTCTGGGAGCAGACAATAAAATGGAGATACATTCATAAATTGAATGGATAATTAGATTAAGCAGAAAAGATACTTTTGCATGCACTTTTTGCGATGGCACATGAGACAGACTTTCAAAAACCACTGGAGTGAAAATACTAGATTTCTTGAAACCTAAAAATGTCTAAGGTCAACCACACAAAACAGAGCTTCAAGATAACCATCTCTGCTTTAAAACATGTCTTCATACATCATATGTAGCTGCTTCTAGTGTGGATAGCAACAAGCCGGAAAGAGGTGTGGGGGTTAAGAGGAATTGGTCTCAAGAAGGAATGAAGAATGAGACATTTTACCCAGATTTACAAAAGTAAAAGAAAGTGATATTTTTAAACTTTTTATTATTATTATGTTTTAATTTTATTTTAAAATTTTATCTGAGATGAAGGAAAGATTTTAACTGACATTAATATTTTAATCTTATAGTTATTTCTGGGGGAATAACAAGACTGAGTTTGCAAGGGTTTATACTTTGTTTTAGAAATTATATTTTAGAAAGATCTCAGATATGTTTTTATAGTTTAGAGTGCATCAGAATATGAATCAGAGGTATATATGCCACTCCTGTCCTCTACAAAACATTTTAAAGAGCAATGAGTATGTTTTAGTGCCACAGTAAAAAGGGATGCTAATAATCATATTCACGGAAAAGTTATTTCCTAAATCACTACCACCCTTTAAAGCTTTTAAAATACAATAAAACCTGAATATTTTTCTCATCATAGACTGGAATTCAAAGTTGAGACCAACTACCATTCCACTAATGACCCTTTCCTTTGATATTATGGCTATAGGCAGTGAGCATTAGAATATCCAGCGTCTCAAGGCTGACACATCAGATGTCTCCTTGTTGTCTTGAAACAACATGTAAAAGTGTTTATTTAGAATAAGACAGATGTACTGTGCATAGTTTAGACTTAATACTCTCTTACTATGCTGAGGAGATTTTGCATCTTGTGTACAATATTTTTTAAAATATTTCTTTTGTCACATATACTCCTATCATAAGCAAATGTCTGTTGTGCACAGTATAGTACAAACATCAAACTGAAAGCTGATACAAAGAGTAACAGCCAGCAAATTTAAAGTCTCTCTAGGAATAAAACTGCTATGTTTAATACAAAATAATCTAAATTAAAAAAAAAAAATAGAGAATGAAGAGGAGAGTGGGAAGCTTATATGAAGCAGGCCTGTGGGAACAGAATATAAGGGAGATGATATAGGGTTATGATTTTCATTAAACGATAAATCTGATGCAGGTCTAGGAACAAAAAGATGTCATGAGAACCACAAAGGAGACTGATAAATCCTTGCCCTAATCTGCTTCCTGAAAACATGCAAGAAATGAATGACTATAGGAAGGGAGTAATGGAAATAGGATTAAATGTAACAGCACAGTATCCTCAATGGTGCACATTTAAGAGTTAAACCAAGAATTTTTTATTAACTGGAAGATCATCAGCCAGAAGCACATGAAAAAAGAAGTTAGTGTTATAAGTGGATCAGAAGACGTCACAAAGAGAAACCAGCTGAGAGAAAGGTAAGTGTCTAGAATAAGCAGGGAGATATGCTTCCAGTACAAAACCTGAAATATTAGTATCACTCTGCACATCACTTCTCTGAAATATGGTAAACTACTCTGATCACTCATATTAAAAGGAATAAAACTTCAATCTGCGTGGGTAAAGGTGAGTGCTACTGGGATAACCAAAGGAATAGAAAATCTTAAGAAAAGGATGTTGTTTATAAGTTCAAAAGCGAGTTAAACAGAAAGGGGGAAGAGATACAGAATATTAAAATAAAAATAAAGGATTTCAAACTGCTGATGAATACACAGAGTCCTACCACTGAAATGTTTTCACCTGTCAGTGCAGTATTTGAATGGTCTTTCATTGCAGCTAGCAGAGAAAAAACCCACTACTTCAGTCAAGACCAGTAAAAGTTACTGCTTGGTTACTACTTCAGTCAAGACCAGTAAAAGTGGTTTGGGAGACTCAGTCCTATACAAAGTTGTCCATTTCTTCAGAAACCTTAAGAAAAAATAGGGCTCTAAATCAGTTTTGAATAGATTTCTGTCTCACGTCTCTTAGCAAAGACAAAGATCCTGATCAGCACACACCCTTCATTGCTTTGAACCACTCTTTTCAGAAAATCCATCCCTTTTTTTAGGCCAGAATACTTACACACTCCTTGCAAAGCTTCTTTTGAAACCACTCCCGCCATCTTATTTCAGTAGCTTAATGTGCTGAGATAATAAACTTGGGTCAGCATGGTCTTCTGAAACATCAAGTACATTTATGATGCTGTGGAAAGTTATCGATCAAGTGAGGCAAATTAAAAAGTATGATGGAACAGTGGAAATTTTGCAGGTTCCTATAAAACTGAGACACCCAAGTATTCAAATACTAAAATAAACATCCAAATTTATACTACCATGATTATAACTGGCTAGCAGAAGTGCAGCATTTATAGCAAGCATCCAGTTGTAGAATTTCTACAGCAAGCATCCAGTAGTAGAAAAATGTCTAAAACAAAAATGTCCCAGATAAAAAAGTCTACAAATCCATAAGATCATCTCTTTTGTAAAAATAGCACTTGACCATGCAGGCACTAAAAGCCAAAGAAAGAGCAATGAAATTCATTTCACTTTTGAATTATGCATTTCTGACTTTTTAGCATTTCATTTAAGAAGCACATTTATAATTGATAGGAAAAGTTTGATTATTTTCCTGTGCTATCATATACTTTAAAATAATTGAGCCTAGAAGTGCAGAAGGCAGCTTCATTCTTACTAATTGGGTTCATCTGAACTTTTTACAATCTACCCTGAGAAAATTTAATTGATAATTAACAGCACTTCAGTTCATCTACTCATGAGGCTTTAAAAATACATGAAAAGCTGACAAATCATTGACTGAATGAAAAACAGTGTACACAATTAAATATAAAGAAAATCTTAATCGCCTAAATCAAAGCTTACTGTGTTAGGAAGATGAATGAAATCTGTTACATAAAGACTTCTTTTAATGTCCAAATTGGTTTTTAAATAGCAAATATATTAACTATCAAAATATTCAGTGCCCCACCACATTTCCTTCCCAGAGACCAAAGGGGATCCAGCCATCCATTACAGGAGGTCAGAGGCACTTTTTTTATGAATCACAGCTTTCAACTGCTGGCTTCTGGCACTAGGCAGTAATAAATATTGTAACATTTAACCACACAAATCCAAGCAGAGATTCTTCAAGAAATGTGCCCTTTTTTACCAGATTCACTGAATTGGAGATACCCCAATATATTTTGCATCTAAGAAGTTAGTGGATTTATTCCAATGTTGATAATAGTGCATGCACCTCTTGCCTATCTCCTGAAGATAACAAGTCTCTGTATAGCCCCAAGAGGCAAGTTTAATAACATTTCATCACTATTTCCTATCTAGAAAATCTGAGGTACAAAAAAACTGCAAAATACTTGCTGCAGTCTGTATCTGAACTGGACCTAGAAATAAAATTATGTTTATTTTTGGGTTAAATTTTAGCAGCAAGACCACGTGTTTTCTTTATGCAAAAAAGGAAAGAAGCAGATAATAATGTTGAATATGTAAAGGAAATGCAATATATATAGGGGGGTATATATATATATAAAACTGTTTGAAATTCAAATAAACATATGTGCTCCCCAGGTATATCTACAGGGAAGATGATGAGATGATGATAATTTTATATAACCATGCCCCACTCTTATGAGGCTTTTTCAAGACATTTACTTCTCTCTCACCATAGTAAATAAACTCTAAAGTTGGAAGGATTTTGGGAAGAGACAGTAGCTGAATGAAAAATCCCAGCCAACCATAAATGGGATAAAATAATAAACACAGGTGCATGTTTGACAGATGTAAAACAATTTTTACTTCAGTAGGAAAAGGGTCAACACAAGAATTCCAAAAATATACCTTTGAATACCATCAGACAACCATACAAGCAAGGAAGCCATAAATCCTGTGGTGAAGAGACAGGAAAGTTCCCATATTTCTGTTAAAAGTGAGTAAATAATAAATCCCGAACAAGAAAGCAAACTTGTTCATTCCAGTGGGGTTGCCAATTAATCTCTGAGTCTTAATGCAACTCCAGGGTTTTGGAAATTGAGTTGGAGCATTTGGAGAGCCACAAGAATGGCAGGATTATCAGCCTCTCATTAAATATCCATTTGTGTGGTTGATCTCTGTTGCAAATTCTTCAGAAAAGTCACATTGCATGAACAAGGAATCTCACTGTCATGAACAGCTCAAACAGGTCATGAAGAGGCAAACAAACCAGAAAATATCTTCTCCTTTCTTTCTTTCTTAATATAATCCCACTCTATATATTTTTAAACTTGGGAAAATGCAAATCACTTTCAAGTGCAAATAATTTTTAAAAAGGATAATGGACCAGTGAATTACACAGGAAAAAAATGACTTTTTTTTTTTTTTTTGGTTTTCCTGAAAGCCAGTTACAGAAAAGTATAACAGTTGCTAATGGAGATAAAAACCAATAAAACTTCACCTGAATTACACAAGGACTTTGAGGCCACTCCTACAAACAAATCTCACAGGAGCATACTGTGACTTCTAAGGATATCTGGCATAAAGATTCAGTGTAGGCAGCTCCTTTATTGCCAGACCCTGGTCCCAAGTCTTAAGTCAATACAGAAATGTTTGGCCTGAATAAACAGGGCTTGTGACTGCAAATGCCTCCTGAATTCCAAAAGAACAAAACAATATGCTGAGGATGATAAAAGGATGCAAGAGACTTAGAACAGACTCTAGACTCCTTCTGTATTTTCACCAGAGCTACTGAGCTGTATGTCAGATCTTTACCAAAAGAAGAGGTTGAATATAACTTTAAAGGAAGGCTTAGGAACACTGATAGTCCTGAAAAAAAACAGTAGACTGTTGAGGAACAATGACAGGAGACAGAAGTATTATTGTGAACTGTTTACAGAGCAATTTCAGGGTCTGGCTATTGTTAGTAATTATTTTTACTGGGATTGGCAAAAAAAAAATCTTATAAGGGATTAAGCATATGAAGACTAATTCAGTAATGCCTTTGGTTCTTATTTTCAAGTTTCATGCTTCTGTGGGACTATGGAAACATGGAAAGTATGCTTCTACTATTACTCATTCAAACTCCCTTTAGAACAGGAACAATTGTTATTGTTTGCTGTGTTCTTTTCCCTTACTTCAAGGAGAGGATTTGGGTGAGAAGAAGATTAATTAAATTTCTTTTGCTGTTTATTTAACTTATCGATGTTCCCTGCCAGAGGAACCAAAGCTACTTCAGATACCTAGAGGAAAATCAGAGGTTTTTAGAAGAATCAAGGCAAATTACTTTTCACAAATTACAAATTATTTATAATTACTTATTACATACCACCAAATTTCAGTGGCATGTTTGTAGTGAAGAGATTTTTTGTCTTAAAATCTCTTACAGAAGTATGTGCATATGCATGTGTCTCTCTGTTATGGATATATACAAGAATAAAAACTTAGAGCAATTTAAAATCAGGATTAAGGACAAAAGCAGTGTCTGCATCTCTCAACAAACCAATTAGATTGCAACTCTTTAGCATAGTAACACAATGTTTGAAACGAGCAGCTCTTTCTAAAGAAGTGCAAATATTATTCTCTCTGATTATAGACACTGTAGCTGAGTAGGGATCAGAGATGTTGTAAATCCATTAGTGAAGTGCTGCTTGCCTTCATTTCAGTTTAATATTTCTTAAAGCTATAAAATTGTATTATGTTAATGTAATGTACAGTCCAAGTGATAAAGGCAGCTAATGTGATTACTACTCACTGTGCTATAAACCTTTCAGCAAAGCTGCAGATAAATTGGTATTTAACTGTTTCTCATGATGACAGTGTTATACAGAGCAGATCACATGTTGAAAGCATCATCTGGCTGTTAGGAGTTTTTTACCTACTAGAATGCTTATGCAGATACTAGAACCAACCTTAAAGCAGTACCTCACTTATTGGTGGTAAGCAAGGCCTAGTGGACCAGAGGTCCTTATTTAAACTATGTATGCAAAGGACAAATCTAGTGTGGTGTCACTATTGTGATTATTCATTTGCAGAAAAATGATCACACATCAGATCACAGAAATTTCAGTTTTCCTGGTATTAGTGCTCTCCTCTTCATCTTACTGTCAAAATAAGCAGCAGTTTACTGAAAATGATGAAGAATCTTCTTCAGTTTTCTTATGATCATGTAACAGCCATTCTTTTGAGTTATTCACCTTACACATTTTGAAGTGAAAATCTTACCTCACTGTGTAAGTTTACATTATAATTCTATTGGGCAATTCATTATAAAATTCTGGTTGCCAGGCAGAAGTATTAAGTTGAGAATAGTTAGAACAAAAGTCTGAATCTGTGGTCAGGGCATTAATTATTTCACTGAAGTTTGGAATTCGAAGACAGATCTTTTTGGGTAGGACAGATTTGTACATTTCCTTCCAGGAAATTGGAGCTAGATAAGAAGAGACAGAAAAATTACATTCAGAAGACAAATAGCCAAATAGTCCTCCATCTGACATGGCCTTTCCCTTTCATGCATCTGTTGCAATATTTAGTGCAGTCACTGACCACGTGTCTACTAATGGCTATTATTTCTTTTTTCAAGCACTTCTGAAAGGAGAAACAATCTTTTTTTATTCAAAAATAAGTACTGACTTCCTTTTTGCTTACTTCTAAATGTCTGTACTTTGATGTTTGGACGTAGTTCATTCTACATGAGAATATCACCAGAACAGGACTAGGCAAATTACTGCACGTGTTTATATCCAGTCACACTCTGTCTTTGTTCTCTAGGATGGAATCCATGCTGGGAGACATTCATCCACTTTTCCTGAAGCCAGTAAATGTAATGGCCAAAAGTAGTAACTGAGGAAGAGTAAAGTGGTTAAACATGATGATAAAGTAAATCAGGTTTGTTCAGCCCAGGGAAGGGAAGGTGCCAGGTGGCACATAACAGCCAGGCAATACCTGTGAGGCAGTTATCACAAAAACCCAAGTCAGTCTCTTCACATTGGTTTATGGCAGGAGTATGAGTGGATTTAAGGGGATTATTTCTTCACCAGGACTGTCGAGAAGTGTAGCAGATTGCCCATAACAGTTGTGAGGTGTCTTGAAGGTTTTCAAGACATGATGCTTAAAGTGCTGAGAAACTTTGTCTGACCTTGTGATTGTTTTAACTTAGGCAGCACCTACTTAAGGTCCCTCCAAGAATGTCATATTCTGTATTATTGTAATTCTAGTTTTCAGTAGGTCACAATATTATCTAGTACTGCAGTGTCAGAGAATAGCAAGGGGGTGGCAATGATAAAAAATTCAAGGGAAATAAATAGACAGCTATGAGCAATTTATTATGAAGCCAATTTTCCAGACATTTAAATTGTTAGAAATTTACATTTTTCTATGTTCTGATAGGCAAAGGTACCTTGGCTAATAATTTAGGAAACATCATTAATTTGAATTGATAACTGGAAAGAAAACCTGTGGAGACACTTTATGAAATAATCCTGAAAAGTTTCTGTGTTTTACTTATGGAAGAAGCACATATTATTCACATCTCTCTCCATCCTCAAGTCTTGCCCACTCCAGTCCTTAATTTGTGCCAGAGTGCATATGTCCAAACAAGCTTATGCAGACACAACTCCTTTCTGGCCTCTGACACAAGAGAGTGGCTAAAAGCTGTGAGAAAACATATCAGTTAAAAACATTAAAAACTCAGAAGAGCATGCATAATAAGTATCACCTTCAAAGAGAGATGAGAGCAAAATTCCCCAGTCTAGAGATGTAGACACCTCCCAATACTTCCCAAATCCTTGCATTTAGGTGCTTAACCATGGATTCATATCTAATGTCATACAACCTAGCAGTATATTAAAGCTTAAAGGGTAAAGCATTCCCATATCTTTCTAAGGATGATTAATTCCTTTGGCATTCATTTGAGTAACATTAAACAAAATCAATTCATTTAGCATGAATGTGGATAGACATTTATTTTCTTCTAAATTTTCAGGAGAAACTCTTTAAATGAATAATTGTACAAAAGTGAATAGCAGAGAGAAAGGAACTGAAAGTTTCCATGCCAGACATAAATTGTACAATAAATAACATAAATCCATGAATATTTATTTGTTTACCTTTCATAAGTCTCACATTTACTTTATGTACATATGGTACAGGAAATGAATAGTTCTGTGCCATGGGGAAGATACAACATGAAGTTAGTTTATATATTGACACATGCTGTTATATTATTTCAGCAGTGACAATCAATAAGAACTTCAGAGAAATATCTTTTAAAAACCTATTGAATCAGCTATTTTTGCTTTAAATGATGATTTACCCTTTTTCCACAATCATGCTGCAACAGTAAGGAAATCTCATTAATAGCCTTCCATGACAGAGTTCTTCAGAGAATATTTTTCTGACTATCCGATTTTATGGAATTGCTGCCTTCTTTCCTTTTCCTGTATTTTTTTGCCCACATAGACTTTGTGAGATCACCTAAGGCTGACCAACATCTGAGATTCCATAGCCATTTACTTCCAAGCAAAAGCACCTTATTTTTAAAGTAGACGTCCCTGAGGTGACTTGGACTTCTTTTCAAACTTTTAGCTGGAGCTGTAAAGTTAAACACATACCCAAACCTTTGTAAAACACATCCCCATGTGGATGTTTAGTATTACCAGGGGGTCAATGACTCAGCCACAGATTAGCCAGCTCCCTAAAATTTCAAACTACAGCTCCGAAAGTTTATGCCAAAAGCCAAGCATCCAGATTTTACCAAATGCTGAGTTCTTCATTTGTGGATTTATCTATGAGGTCAACTTAATTGTGCAGAAGCAGACTCAAATCTGTAATGTGAATAAATTATTAGGAAATCTGGTCCCTAAAACCAATGACAAAGAATAAAAATGTGTTTTGGTATGGAATTTCTTACATTGGAAAAAATATAAATTGGGTGGATTTACCTCACCTAGTTACAAGTGACTAATGACCAAATTCCTCATCTTCTCTAGAAATTATAAGCAACAGATGTCATGTAGAATACATAATTCCCTCTACTAACAAAAAGGCAAAAAGCTTTTATGTGCTTTAACTTTTTGACTTCACTTTGAAATGTTATTCAGGAACTGCAACCATATTAGGGATTTCCAAATTTTCATCCTAATCACATTTTAAATCACATTTTAATATTTATTTTTTGATACTAGAACTGTATAAGGTGGGGGGTTTGGGGGTTTTTTGTTTGTTTGGTTGTTTTTTTTTTTTTTTTTAATGTTCATCTATATCATCCATATTCTGGATCCTGTAAATTCTTTCAATAAATTCAGGGCTAAAAAAAGAGCAGGCAGATTATGAGTTATCTTGAGACGTATATTGAATCTGTGTTTCTGTAGTTTTTAAGATAGGAAAGTTTAAAAAACACAAATAATGTGACAACCTTTTGGATTTTAAAAGAAGTTTTGTAATTCGTGACAGCTTCTAGCAAGTCACTCCAAAGCTCTGCAGATTTGGAAGTGTAACAGTTACATTGTTGAATCCTTCAGCATACTGCATGTATCAATTTCTTGGTTTTCAGTGTGATGGGTTGCAAACTTAAAGATTTCATTAGCTCAGTCTTACATGCATTTAGACAAAAAATCTTATGGACTTCTAAGAAAATTAAATTTCACTTTGAACTTAAGGAGTCAAAATCTCACATTTGAGTGAACAAAAATGGAGCAAATATTTTTAATGAACTGTGAACAGAAAGCTCGACCTTCTCTATGAAACACATGCCTTAGGAGAGACAAAAGCTATTTAATACAACACATTTTATTGCATATCTTTTGCAGTGCTGATGGCTTACTACAAATCAAACAATTTTTGTATTCAGAATACTGGATAGTAAAGAAAAAATCCTAATGCACTTTATTTCCTGTTCTTGCTGGTGACACAAGGATGTGGAAAGAGAATAAGATCAGCAGCTGGTTTACCTGGGAAAACAGCTTAGTGTGCAGGTAAATCATTGAAACGTATGCTACCCTCAAATGATAACAAGAAACTGGCAATGTTCATTAGTGATATACCCAATTCCTTATCAGCACATCTTGTAGTTTACTCACCCATGCAGTTTACAAATCTTCAATAATCAGAGGACTTATTTCAGATGTGGTTACCAGAGTCTTGTAAATAATCTTAGTGGGATATGAGGGGGAAGGAAAGGGAAATTAAGACGCTGACAGGCAGCTTCTCAGGTGGAGAGAAGCTTGCAATGACAGTTTGACAGACTTTCTGGTGTTGTGGAAGAATTATATGCAATAACTATATGAATCGCTCACTTTCCTCCAAGGATTACATATTTTTTAAAGTGTCATAAATACAAAGATGTGGGAGGCATGACTTGGTAGAAAAATATAAAATTTTATTTTATGTCCCTTGCAACTCATTTGCATAATGCAATCTGGAGGGTTATTTGTCAGTGATGGAAAGATACTTTTAACAAATATTCAATGTATGTATACCATCCACAGCAAAAGGTCATGGTCTTAGCAGGCAGCTAAAAAAGTAAACAAAGGCCAGCATGTCTGCATTCTCCCTGCATCATATTGACAGCAAATAATAGCTCCCTAACAGAATATCTGTCAACTTGGAAACATTTACTGAGCATTTTGTTCTGGCTGATACAGACCATTCAAGTAAGTCATTATACTGGGAGGCAGCTACTGCCATTTCAAAAAGTATCTTGAGACTAGAGCAATTTCATATCACTGTAATTCAACAGCAACTGACTACTAAGTAGCTAAGTGCCGCAGACTCCATCCAGTATGACTGTTTCCATGGTAATTGGATACCTGGGCACTTTATTGAAACCTGTTCACCAGACAGCATTAAGGACTATGAAGGAAATCGTCAGACTTTTCCTTTCTACAGACTGACTGGCAGGCACACTGAATAATTAATTTTCACTATTTCCAGTTTCATATTATACAACTCTGACTATTCACATCACAAAAGTGCGTTGATAACTTGTACTCTGACTCCCTTTGTTCACTTCATCCAGTGTCTACTGAAAGATTCTAAGCAAAACCCCTCACCTCCTTGCACTGACCTACACCAGTAAACTCAAAGCAAGCAGGGTCTCATACAGGGAGTTATTCCACCTCTGATAGTGGCCAATGCATCTATTGAATAATTTAATGAAGAATTTAAAACCCAGTGTCTTCCCACAAAAAGGCTTATTTAAAATCTGTGTTATCTTTTGTCAACTCACCCTGATTTCTGGGTGTAAAACAACTTTTGTCTATGAGAACAGTTACTAAATAAGCTATACACATATTAAGGATAAAACAAGGAACAAGGGAAGGAAGAAATTAACTGTCCATTGTCTTTGATAAACTGATAACAAGTGTTAGGGCAATTATTTTCTGTGCCTGTTCTTACCCAATCTTTCTTCTAAATGATCTGTGTATGTGCCAGTAAGCAAAAATCAGCTCCTGTTTTTAATCTCATATTCCATCTGCTTCTGGAATTACTGCTTAGGGCAGGTGGCAAATGAGTTCTTTCTAATTTTCCAATCTTCTCCATAGGATGAATTCTGCCTCCTTGTTCAGGCTGGGTAGTTCTTTACCAGCCCTTGGGATAGAGTAAGGAGTAGCTCAAGCTGCGTACATGCGACAGAACCTACATCAGTAGGAAATGAGGGCACATATGGTCTAATGTTACTTGTGTGATGTGCACAATACATTATGAGACAATGATTCCTGAGTTGGAAGGTTTCAGGACAATAGACCAGGGCATGACATAAAGGCATTTGCTTTATGGCTAGTTTTTACAGTGACATGTTTACATAGTGTTGTTTCTGCACCTGCTAATACAATTGTGTTTTGCTGAATATAAGTCTTCAAGAAAGAATGATTTCTTTTACCACAGTGTCAGGTTCTAACCAAGGAAAGAAGTGAGCAGTAACAATATAAAAAAGTGATAAGTCAAGTCCTATATCCATCAATCTAATTTGTCAATGCCAAGATTTTTACTGTCATTTCAAAAAAAAATCAAAATCAGGTGTATATCTGATTAATTCTTACATCTTCAGATACACATTAATATGTATACATTGGTATAGCATTGGTCTATACTTATACATATATATTCATGCATATAACCATGATGTAAAAGCATCTCCTCTGACAAAGAGGAGACAAGTGATTTTCTAGAGACTTATTTGACATAATAATTCATTGATCTCTCTGCTTTATTGGGGGCTGATAATGAAATACCTCAAGGAGAAGGATCCATGCCAAAATCCTGGATCAAAGGGTTTACATCTTTGCTCACATAGGTGCTGAATCCATGGCTTATTTCCAAGTAAAAGTGCCTGCAGCAACATTTGCTAATTACAGGTTGTGTTCTACTGTTTCCAAACAGGGTGAAAGTGACAGAAGTTTAACTGTAAATAATTACACACTTGAGTAAGTATGTGATTAGTCCTATTTGTTGTGGTTGGGACTAGAGTGACAGGACAAGAATGGAATGATTGCATTATTTACAGCTTAATTGTAGTCAAGTAATTACTTATGTAAGCTGGTGCTGTGGGGTCAGGGAATACATGCCTGAGAACATCTAGGGGTTGAATGGAAACTTCAGAAAGTCAGTTTCCAAATGATGTAGCAGAACTGCAAATTCTATCTATATTTATCTAATTATGGAGTGAGGTCCTTGAATTAAATGCTTTGGAATGTTAGATGTCTTGTTCTCTTGAAACCAGGGATTAGATGTAATATTTAAACCAGTGCTTCCAGCCTAATAAATCACAAATGCCACCTAGTGGCTTTTGCTATCTAGTGAATCATTGCATACTAAAAAAAAAAAAAAAAAAAAAAAAAGAAAAAAAAAACAAACCACAAAAAAAAAAAAAAAAGAGGTTAAAAAAACCCCTAAACCCCATGTTATTTCCATGAATGTGCATATGGTTGATGAGATTATCTGTGAACACATTTTTTCCACCTAGTTCCCAGCCATGTTTTATTTGCATTGGATCAGTTTGTGAAAATCTTACTCATATTGGCAAGTAGCAGTGAATAATTCCATTAAAATGTAGTTAAACTCCCTGCTTTGGAGCTGTATTTTAACTATGTGCTCTCCTTGCCAAGTAAAACAAGGTTCTGATTTACAAAATATGTTAAATCAGTAACAAGGTTATCTAAGTTAGTTAAATTAACTAAACATGTCAGTAAACTACCCTAATTCTAAGTCTGTCCATCCAACTAAATAAATGCTTCATTTTTTACTTGTGTGCTCCTTATCCAAAATGACAAAGTATTTCAGAATCAGGGTCAAGAAAGAAAGAAAGAAAGAAGAAAAAAAAAAAAAGAAAAGGACCAAGCTGATTATTTTGAAGGAGAATAATTGCAGTTTTATGAACCTCTTACTTGAGCCATCTATATGTTGTTAGATTCATCTAAAAAATCATGAAGGGAACCTTACAGGATCAGAACAAAGAATTTATTAGTAATAATTATGGTACCCTGTGAATTGCTTAGTTTCTATGTTTCCACATCTTTGCAAACAACTACATATGCTGAGCTTATGATGGATATTCACATGTGAAAAATATTTTGCAAGTGTTAATTTTTTTTTCTGAGACAGCAAGGGCTTGAAAATCTCAGAAGCACTAGAAATTGAGTCTTGTGATGAGTGCAAAAAATATTTTTAAAAAGTCTGTCATTTATAGCCCAATTCAGCAAAAAACCTTAAATTGAAACATCAAAGTTTTGAAATGTGGCATGGTTATTTTGGCACAGCAACTAGAAAAAAATGTTAGTGACTTTCAGAAACTTTTGAATAGTCAATCTGCTTTGACAAAATGTGATTAAAGTGCAGTTGTTAAAAATTGTCAAAGCCTGGGTAGGAGTATTGAATCAACCAGGCTTTTTTCTTTTTTTTTTCCCCCTACTTGGGGATATGTACGCTTCTTTGATTTCAGAACATGAAAATGACACCAATGATAAGTTGCAATTAAATGACATCGATATGCATAGGCAGAGATGTGAATGTTTTATGTTGTAAAACATTCAGTGATATATATTTAGGTTATTATTTTTAGGGAAGCTTAGAGTTATGCATATGGCATATGCAAGTTTAGTGGTGCCTAAATACTCAAGGTGCTTTGCCTCCCAAAATTGAGCTGAATCCACTCAGAACTGTTCCTTCTGAAACACTAATTTTTGATGGACAACAAATTTGTTTGTACTTCAGAGTGATTACTTTTAACATCTATTTGTACAAATTTTCTATGGAATATTCACATTTCTTTATGGCATGACCCTACAACTTTTATATGCCTCAATCCTCAAATGCTTTTAGTGTATGTTTGTCTTCAAGCAGGAGAATAATTTCATTAAATTAATTTCATGGGATTAAGTCCAGTTGTTGCAGAGATTTAAATATAATTAAAATTATTATAGTTGTCAGTGTGATGAAAAGTAAGCAGAGGTTCAGGAAAGTTAAGTATGTTCCTCTCCAGAGGTCATATAAGAACTCAGTGGGAAATTAGAGTGCAAAATGTCACCTCTGTTCTTGATTATTTTCTTTGCAAGTGCTACAATGTCTGTTTTTTTAAAAATAAAAATGTCTGTGGTTATTGAATGGGATAACTAATGCACATGCTAGTTTTCTTAAATACTTAAAGCTCAAAGTACATTCAAAGGTTTCAGTTCTAGTCCTGCTTTTATTGTGACATGAAAAAAAAAAACACCCACAAAGTATTCCAAAGCCTTGCTTAGATCACAAATCTTTTTAAAATTAAGAGATGTAAATTTTTGGATCTAAATAATTCCTCACTGGTATATTTGCTTTTATGTTCCTTTAATTTTGTTATTCTTGTGGAAATTCTGCATAGGTCTGTATAACTGACCACTAAATAGAAAGAAATTACCCATCAGAATAAATGCCAAATTGCTACCAAGTGTTATAGCATAGCCTGTTCTTTAATCATGTCCGTTGAAGTTCTTTAAATAACACATTACATAGATATAATATAATCTAGATAATATAATCTATATTATATAGATTGTGTTTTAAATTTGAATCTGAGGTAATAGAATACAATTTGTAAAGTATAAATTGTTTTACAGATTGCCTATATATCTTTGCAGAAAGAAAACAATAGATGACAATTTTTGGTTACATAATTTAGAAAACAAAACCAGTTTTTCTGGGTGGAGACAATTACTTGTAGTGGGATAAAGAAACATAATAAAATTCCATGGCTGGAGTGGGTTGTTAATGACACTACTAATAGCAATAATTGGAATATTTGTCATTTTTCTTGACCTACTTTTGCTTACTCATGCTTTTTCTTTCTTCTCCCTCTTGTTTTACTTCATTTATTCAAATTTGTCATGGAAAGAAAAGCGAATCTGATATTAAATCTTTCTTGATATTAATTTTATTTCTGACATATTTCTTCATTTCTGCTTTACCATCTGGACTTTTTAAGATATATACCTGATATATATACTAATATTTTATATATATATGTAGGACTAAGATGTTTAAAATATTTAGTAGTATCTCATCTGTCGGTTCTTATGTTACATTTTCATGTAATGCAGTGCAACCTTAGTGAAAGTCAGCAGAATGGGTTCTATGGTCATTAATTCACATTAACCACATTCACATTAACCATTGACTTTAACCACATAGTCTAGGATCCCAATCTATAGTAGTCACCTGTCTAGAGCATGTCGTATTTTCCAACCACCCAGGACGTTTACATTTTTATATCATGAGAAGGAATGCATGACTGCATTTCTCTTTAAAATGGCACATCAAAGAATGCAACACAATTGTCCTTCAGACCTGGTAACAGGTCATAGGCCTCTAAGAGAGAGAGAGCTAGGCTTTGAGAGCTCTTAAGCCCTAAGCTACTTAGTACTAATGCCACAGCTCCTGAATCCCTATTACTTTGTTCATATTGTGTTTCCTTCATGTCCAGTACAGTCTTCAGGGAATCTGCCGTGTTCCCATTCACACACAGCAGAGAGAAGAAATAGGCCATGGGAGTGCTGGAAATTAAACAGGAAGATACTGTGGAAGTGGTGGACTGGGAGTCTGACAACAGTGGCTGAATGACCTCTAAATGCACTGACAGAAGACACAGGGATAGGGCCAACCTCTAACCCAGATGCTGGACACAGCTTCTAGCTTTGGGTGGAACAGTTGCCTGAAACCAGCAAAAGAGTTTTTAAAGCAAATGGTTGGCATATTTTTTGTTGAGGAGATGTTAAGCATGCCCATATATGTTGCAATACATAAATAATATTACTTTTAAAAGACATTTGGGTTCTGAAAAAGTTTATAATGTTCCTAAAAACATGCAGTGAAGCAAAGCAATTAATAGCTGAGAAAAATCTCCAATATATAAGAATTCTTCATTCATTTATTTGTCTATAGTTTCAAAACAGAGCCAATCACTGGTTTAATCAGTTAATGCCATTAAAAGAATTTGAATCCTATGATCAGTCAAAACACAAATTGTCCAATTACATGTTCTATGAAGGACTTTGGCCTCAAATCACAATAAATTCTTCAATCTAATAAGCAAATTCTATAAGAAAAATACGACTGCCTCCTAATTTCTTAATTTGGCCTGCCTTTTTTATAAGTTCCCTTTCCTTAATTCATAGCATCATAGACTCACAGAATATCTCTTGTTCGAAGGGACCATATGACTAAGAGCATCCTCCAGATGCTCCTTGAACTCTTACAGGATTTCTGCCACCTCCCCTTCCTTGGGGAGCCTATTCCTTGTGGAGCCAGTGACTGACCATCCTCTCAGTGAAGAACCTTTTTCCAACATTTAATCTGAATTTTCATTGACACAATTTAATTCTATTTCCTTGTGTCCCATCACTGGTCTCCAGAGAGAGGAGATAAACACTGCCTCCACCTCCACTGCTGCCCACCTTGAGGAAGTTGTAGACTGTGATGATGTCACCCCTCAGCCTTCTCTTCTTCAAGATAAACAAGCCACCCTCAGCCACCTCTTGAAAGTCTTGCCTTTGAGCCCTTTTGCCACCTTGGTTGCCCTCTTCTGGACACACTCAAATAATTTTTTTTTCTTATATTGAGGCACCCAAAAACTGCACACAGTAATTGAGGTGCCGCCACATCAGTGCACAGCAGAAGAGAACATTCCCCTCCCTTTCCTGGCTGGTAATGCTGTGCTTGATGCACCCCTGGACACGGCTGGCTGTCCTGGCCACCAGGGCACAGATGACTCAGATTAAATTTATTACCACCCCAGACCTATAGATCAGTTTCTGCAGTGCTGCTCTCCAGCCTTTTACTGCCCAGTTTGTATGTATGACCTGGATTATCCCGTCCCATGGTGCCTGTTCATGCTAAATTTCATATTGTTGATGATATCCAGATCTCTCTTTAAGGCCCCTCTGCTCTCAATGGTGTCCTCAGCTTCTCCTAATTAGCATCACTGGCAAACTCACTCAAGTTAATTCAACCAAAACCAAAAAAATTCATACACGAGTAACAAAAATTGAGTGAGAAGTCAAGAAATACTAATGAATTCTGCTTAAATACATATGATACCTGTTATTATTAATTATGTTGATTATTGCTATGACTAGGAAATAAGAAGAAACTCCAGGTTTGCCTGACCAGACATGGAGTACTGGTACCTTGAAGAACATACAGCATAAACATGCAGGTGAAGTGTACTAGAATACAGACAATCAAGTCAACTGAACTGTGCTATCAGCAAATGTCTCCCAGGCCTTTAGTGAGGTAGGAGCCCAGGCAGGGGGCAAATATGTTAATTTACTAGAAAGGAATGAAAGTTCTGTGTCAGCAGAAGAGGGAAAAAGGGAAGTAAACAGATAAATTGAGAGGGACTCAAACTATGGTCTAGGCTTTTCCTTTCAATAGGTCAGACATTTCTCTTTGATGGATATTATGCAGATCATAATTAATGCATGACACAATTGAAGCTGTCTTGCTGGCTTAAGTTTAGCATTTAGAGTTATTCACTGCTTAAAAAACACAGAAAAATACTACTAAATTGCTCCTGCAATTAATTAGTCCACTTACCATTCAGCCAATGATGACAGTTTGTACTTCCTATCAAAAGAGAATAAAACACCCTCAAACAGTTAGAAAGTGATTAACCATTACTAACTATTAGGTGGTATCCCATACCACCATGTATTTTGGCATCCCTGTGAGAAATGCACTTAAAACCCTCCACACACAAGTACCTCTTTTACCACATGAAAATATGCATATTTTTACATTTAAAACTTATATTCGCTTCTTCCTAATTTGTGGCACAGTCCATTACTTTTGCAATAACACGTCCTCTATATTCTGTGGATCTATTTGGACTGAAGTCTTGGTATCATTTCTCTCTCTTCTTTTTTTTTCCTAATGACACTAATATCTATATAATATAATTCTCTTTAATATTCAACTATGTACTATGGTACTATATACTTTTGATTCAAATATGAAATTAAAAGCTTTGCTACCAGTCTAAAGTCATGGTACCTCTCCACAAGAGGAATTGTGAGAGAATAATGCATACAGGCCAGGCACAGACTGAAATAAGTTGGAAGAGGAGCGACAGTTGTCAATATACTCATCAATACTATCAGATGAGAAGGAATCAAAATGCAGTCACAGAGAAGGATTTACTTTAAGGTAGACAAATTCCTATTTCTTTTGCATGCCATAATGAAAACAGAACTGAAGGGGTCATATCAGGGACTTCATTCTAAAAATAAACCACTTTAATTATGGAATATTCACAAGTATCTTAACATAAGCTTCACCCATCTGCAATCAGATTTAACCTCTTTTAAAAATGAGTTGTCAAAGTATATAGCTAATATATAATTTTAATATATATTATAATCTATTTTATATATTACTTTTTTAGCATGACCATTAATTAGGTGGAGGGAGAAATTTTACTCTCAAGAGCTAATTACAGATACCAATGAATGACATCTAATTTTTTTTTTGGTGGATTTTCTCAGAAAAGTATCTTATAATGTGAGAGGCATTAGACTGAAATTAGTTTTTGCTGGTAACCTAATGCCTTTCCCAGGGTGCCATCCTTCTCATGCTTGTGGCAGTGGTTATATTTCACTCCTTGTTGCTTTTCAGTGCTAACAGTGAAAATAAATGGAAATGCTTTTTCGCTGGTCATTCCCCTAAATGTGCTCACAGCCTTTGCTTATCTAGCATGTATAAGCAAGTTGACACTTTTCCCAGCATAAAGAGCATAGAAATGCTGGCAGCTATAAAGCTCTGGCACAAACATCCAAGCTGATTCTCACAAATGGACACATAAATGCTTAGGTCTCTGTTAGGGATTCTAAATCCCAGAAAGAATGCCAAACAGCTGCTCTGCTATTGTCCCAACTTTGCCTTCACTGGGCAATAAAATGAGTATTATTTGCCTTTTGTAATCACTATTTATTTCTGCTTTTCAGTTGATACAAACATTGAAAATATCTGGTCAGAAAAGACTTCATGATCCAGCTGCCAAACGACCACATGAGTACATCTGTGGCACCTTGCAGATTAAGGCACTAGGCAAAATAAAGACACATATGGTGCACAGGAACAGGACCTGGACTGTACGTGACAGTTAACTGAATGAAGATTGCAAATCTGGCCTTGGGATAGCATTCAAAATGTATGAAAATAGCCAATCAAACTCAGTGAAAGCTCCACAGCTGATGATGACTCAATGTGTCCTAAGCACTGGCATTGGAAAAAAAATAACAAAACTTGTAGAAGTTATTATTCTTTCTGTCTCTTCCTGCTGGCTCTGGGAAGCACATTACAAGTTATGCTTACTTCACATGTTTACCATTTTCAGATCTCTCTCCCCTTTGTCAGGAAACATACTTGCTGAGCCTGAGTGAAGGGTAAGAAAGTTCTAACTAGGTTATTTACTGGACTGTTATGATAGGTACCCTTTTTTTTTTTTTGTCAGCATAAACTTGCACAAATATATTGCTTCATAACTTTATTTTCCCTACTAAATATTTCTCTGTTAAACTCTTAAATATTCTTGTGGTAATTTTTCAGATTTTACTATTTAGGGGAAATTAAATTAATCTCCTTTTTTTAAAGATGTGTCTTGACAGGATTTTACACAATATAATCATGCTCTTTATTTTAACATTCCCTCTTTCTCCTCTATCTATTTTTTTTCTATACCTGTGTGATTTGTGGTGCTTTGCTTTCTTTTTGATTGAACACATATCTCATTTCAGATTGCTCTGTTTATTTTTCTCTCAGGCTGCTGCCAAAATATTTTTATACAACAGTAAGAAAATTCTATGTAATAGAGAACAAGTAAAGAACCACATGGTAAAATGTTAACCCAAGATTTTAAAAAGCCAGATTCTATTTTATTCTATTATAGATTCTATTATTACTCTTAGTTATAAACATTTTATACGACCTTATCTTACCCTGAGATTAGCTCAGGGTGCTAAATAACAGCAAAGTTCTGAGTTTGATTCCTTTAACAGTTGAACTTGATGATCCTTATGGGTCACTTCCAACCCAGAATATTCAGTGATTCTGTAATCTGCACAAAAAAAAAAAAAAAGAAAAAAAAAAGAGCAAACACATAAGTTATCTATATTACGTGGGTGACCCCATTACTAAACTAAGATGATCCTGACATCTTCATGGTGGTATCTGAGTCTGCTGGTGGTGAAGCTTACCTGGGTAAGCCAGGTTACCCCAGAGTTCATACCTTTAGATTGCATGTGCGATATGCCAGCTGCCCAAGGAGGATCATCAGAAATGATGTTCTTGGAGCTGCTGCACCAGGATAACCTGATCCTTGTTCTTAAAGGAGCACTCACAGATAGGGGACAAATATGTGGCAGAGGGGAAGCCAATGTGTAATCCTCACTGCAACCTGTCAATTTTACTTTTAATGACATTAGAAATCTGTTTTTAAATCCCTGGTCAGTTTTAAATAGATCAGCTGGACAATTTTCCTTCATCTCCCCTTTCTATCTTATTTTCACTGTATCTAAATGTCGTACAAAATTGGAAGTTTTCTGTCCTATTGCACCTTACTCGGTTCTGCAAGAACTGCAAAAATTCTACTTTCCTAGAAACAGAGGCTTTGGGGGATTTTTCATAATTAAGGACATTTGATCTATTACTTTTTTCATGACCCTTAAATAAAGTAAGTATAATACAGGTAATAGGGGGCAGAGGTGTTTTTTTCCCAAAGGAAATTAATTATTCCAACTATTATTTTCATCCTGAATTAGAATGACATGGCAAAGCATCAAATTATTCCTGCACTGGGAAGCTTAAAAAGCTTTTCTTTAAGCAACAATCTAATTTTAGTTTTTGTAATCATTCCTGCTAACATACTGCAATTAAATAATTGTGGGCCAACCATCTGGGATACCCTGGGCAGAAGGATGCTGTGTGCACATACTCTGAGGTGCACAGGACTAATCACTGTTTGTCTGGGGTATCCAGCTCTCCAGCAGCTCAGTTACCATCACCATTCCATCAGGGATCTGCTTGGGGATGGTGTTGTAGGAAGGAGGATTCATGGATGTGACTATTGCTGTTACAGTGTTTTAATTCATCAAGCTACTGTTGGATGCTTGCTTTTTTTTCTCAGTTTGATACAAACCTGAATACCACAGGGATTTATTATAATTCCATATGCACTATGAACTCCAAATGTAGGGTAAGCTAAATCATAGTATAATCTGCTCTAGGAGCTTTAGTCATGCATTCAGAAGTGAAACTGAATTATTTTATAGGAAATATAATTAAATCTGTGATTCCTGTCTGTAAAAAACTCTATGGGCCATCCTTACAAATGCTGTTACATGCTTCCTTAGGGAATAACACAGAGGCAAACAAATATTGAATCAATTTTTGATTTTATTTTGCAAATGAAAATGTCAAGAATCAGATCTACTTTCCCCAAGAAGAAATATTATATTTAAAATCACCTAAAACAAATTTGAATGTCATGGTAAAATTGAAATTTTAACAGACAAAATTTTTCATCATAAAAATTTTGAGCAGAAATTGTCCAAAAATTCCACAGGATTGTTCTGACATTTCAAATCACTGTAAGCTATCAATGGTTTTAGTGAACTACTCTGGTAGTAGTAATGTCAAAAGGAGTATATTAACAGATAAACTACTCCTAGGTTACATTCTGTTCTTCATTAAATTAATGAAGCGCTACTAAAATTTTTCTCCAGTTTTTACAATTAACACTGTCCCTCAAATTGACTAAGCTTAGAGAAAGTAAAGACATTTCTCATATTGTATCTCCTTGGTGATATAAACTGGCAGAAGAGGTACCAGCATGACTTAAACATGTTGCAGTTAAATACCCAAATCTTTTGCTACAAATTAGTCGGAGTTGATATGACCATCATGAAATCACCTGTCATTAGAATTCCATTGTATTATGTTGTGGTAAGACATTTGCATGTGGATCCTGTGAGTTAGGAATTGTTCCTTATGCTATGTCATGGTATTCCTATTATTTCTCTGAAATTATATCCATATGGTCTCTATTGCCATTGCCATTCTGCAACTGCCATGGTATACTTTTACAATACAAAAGTAGTAATTGCTGAAAAGTAAAGTAATTGTGCTTGACATTCAAGAAGAGGAACTGCATTATGAGAATCGATGGAAAAGGACTACAAATGAAAATGGTGGTAAAGTGCAGTAACAATTAATGGACACAGTGAAAGTGGAATCTATTCATATGCAACAACATACAAATCTGTCCCAGCAGTGTCTCCAAGCATTCAGAGTCAGGCAACACAGTTGAAAGAAAGGAATTGAATTAGAAAGCAAAGGGGCAAAAAAGAGGGAGGTATGACTGTTGAAATAGGTGAGGCTTATGTTACAAGAAAGTTAGCAGTAGGTTTTGAAGTAAGAAGCAGGTTTTTCATTGAGGAAAAATTAGTTAATGAAAAGGAGAGGGCTGCAAAAGACAGAATCATTGAATTCCTTAGAGTTCAAGAATATTTAATGTTCCTAATTTTATTGCTTTCCTCATTTTTTAAATCCTATACCTGCTTTCAATTCCTTTCATGTTGATGCTCATATTCTGAATAACAAGGCATTTTTATCCTTTAAAAAAGCAGCAGACTCTACTGTTTGTTTCACAGTACATAAGATACAATTGTGTTAGGATTATGATAAGGGGCTGGCTTGATTTATGCAAAAATAATGTGGGGGATTTTTACCCCAAGAAATCAACATATAGATGAGGACCCAGAGACAGTAAGGTAATGAACTAATTTCCATGAGTCTTTGGCAGTTTGAGGTACACACTACAGAAATTATTTTTCATACAGAATTCTTTAAAACTCCTGTACATCGTACCCTCTGCCTTAGAGTTCTATCTCTAGATAATTTTTGATCTTTACAAAACATCTTGTAGTATCAATGTCTTTTTGCAAATAGTTTATTTTAATTTATTCTTTTTCAACATAGAGAACTGGTCACAAGCATATGTATACTCACATATAGCTATTTCGTTTTAGTAGCCTCCACACCATGTGTTAATAGATGCTGTAAAGAAATGGTGCTTAAAACACATGCATAGAGATAAGCATAGATATCTGTGCCCTTAGCTTTCCTTCACAAGTAATTAATACCAAGATCAACCAAGTTAAACTGTAGGACATGAAGGTTCTTTGCTTTCTAACTTATAAACTGGTGGCCTTCAAGATTTGTGTAAGTTTCTCAGCAAAATAAGTAAGGGAGAGGCATTTAGTTTGTCCCTGCATTGCTCAGTGATTAATCTGCGATGGAATGTCTCTGATCTTTAGCCAGATGGGAGCTGCATATGATTACTCAGTGTTTCTTGCTGAGCACACTAAGGGCATTGGACAAAATCATCAGGCACCAGCCCAGGAAAAATAAAAGGTACAGTTCATATAATGCTTAACTAAACCATAGAAATCAAAAGTACAGACTGTTGTAAATGATATGGCATAAGGATTCAAAAGTCATGAGATGTTCCAGTAGAAACTGGTTTACACAAAGTCCTGGGTATTTTACAGAAATAAACTTGTCCTTGATAAACCTCCTCCACCAAATGTCTACTATTAGCCATTTCAGAGTCAGGAGAGAAGGCTAACAGCATTCTTTACATCATCATGGTCATTCCTATGATATGTTCCATGCTCACAAACTGGTGTGCAGAGTAAAGTCTTCCACTTTCTAATGTGTGTGATCTCTTAATGACCATGCCAAACAGAATGGATTTTGGTGCAACTTATAAATCATTTGAGTAATCCTAGCATTCTCAGGTTGCATTATCATCTCATTTACTCCTAATATTAAAATTGTAATTCTACTAAACTTTCAGGCAGAAAGTTTTTTACCACACATAATTTTGCACTTAATATTTGTATCATTAAATCTTAACATTCATTCAAATACACAATTTAATACAAGTTTTTTCACATGTATAGTGTTTCTATTTGACTCAAAGAAACTTTAGACTTCAGAAGCAGAGTGAACAGAACTTCTTGGTGGTTCAGATCCAGGGAAACTTGATGCAATTGTTTGTGCAAGACTTTGCACTTGCCCCTTGTTGAATTCCAAAGGCTCCTCTCAGCCCATTTTTCCAGCCTGGAAAGTCCTTCTGGATGGCAGCATGACCCTCTGAGGTCTCAGCCACTCCTCCCAGTTTTGTGTCATTGGCAAACTTGCTGAGGGTACATGCTGCCCCATTGTTCAGATTGCTAATGAAAATACTAATCAGAATTTGACTCAGAATTAACCCCTGGGGTAAACTCCAAGTTATTGGCCTCTAATAAGATTTCAGGACACTTATCACTACCCTCTGAGCCTGGCCATTCAGCCAGTTTTCAATCCAGCTCCCTGTCTGTTCATCCAGACTTCATTAGCTTCTTCATGAGGATCTTAGAATAAACAGTCTTGAAAACCTTATTGAAACAAAGTCCGATGGGTTATGATACACCTGGGTTAGGTGGGAGTGCCCAGGTAGCTCCCCTGTGGGGGAGCTTTCAGTTGTTTGGTGGAAGGACTCATACCTGGGTCTGGAGGCACTTCGGGGATCTTTGATGGTTTATGACATCTTCCAAGACACGGCACTTTTCCCCTCTCATGTCAGCATAACAGGGCTAGGAATGCCCCATCAGACCTTCCCCGGGGGATGGGAGTTTTACAACCCAGTGGTTTGCATAAGGGAGGAAGTTTAGCCCAACAAGAGGCACCACCCTACCCCCATAGGATTTGTCTCTTATCTCACTTATATATTCACCCTGTGTCTTACCAGATCACAGGTTAGCCATTACACACCCAAAAGCTCCCCTCCTCCACCTCCAAACCTGGCTTCCACAAAGCATCCTGGGACCTCCACAAGTGGGGAGTATTTTGGGTCATTAAGCCACAACAGTCCATAACCCAAAACATCCTGTGTCTTCCCTTTGGTAAATAACAGATTTGTTGAAGACCCCTATGAGGACAAGGTGTGACATTCACATTCTCTGGATAGAAAGACATAATTTTGTCTCTCAGGAGAAGCACAGAGAGAAGAGAAAACAATATTTATCTCTTCTCCTTTGTTTTCCCCATGTGGAATGTGGTATGGAGATTGTTTACCTGAAGTGATTGCTTGATTGGATTCTGGTGAAGGTTGTTTGGGTTCAATGACCAATCAGATCCAGCTGTGTCTCAGACTCTCAGCAGAGAGTCACGAGTTTAAGATAGATAGGTAAGTAAGAAGTAAATATGTAGAATAGTATAATACCTCTTTAAATAGTACATTAATGTAATATAGTATAGTTTTAATAAAGCTATCCTTCAGCCTTCTGATCTGGAGCCAGACATCATTTCCTCCCTGAATTGGGGTCTGCTGCATTTTTACTATAGACAAGGGTCTGCAAATGTGAGAATGCTCCTATCTCCTACATATAGTGTATATACACACATATAGTGTGTATATATCTACTTCATCCTTCTGGTCAGGCAGCCTGTATCAGACACCCACTACTCTCTGATGTTTACCCATCAGTTCTTAGCTGGCTCAACATCATCCCCAAGCAGACCTGCAAATAATCTGCCTCATGTAAAGAGCTGCTCCACCCTATCTTCCCAGCCTGTCCTTCTGAAAGAGCCTGTATCTCTCCATTGCAACCAGTCAAGGGATCCATGGCACCATGTCTTTGTGATCCCAACAGGATCATAGCCCTGGAGCTGTACAAAAATCTCTAATTTATGTTCATGCCTCATATTGTGAACATAAGTGTATGTGTCCATCTAGATGTTACAAGGCAGCATCCAATTGCACCAAATATCCCTACTTATAAAGGTCTAGCTACCTTCACAGTAAACGGATAAAACTAATGCTTAATTTTAACTGGTGTTGCTGAAACACCATTTTCAGGACCTAATAGAGCTTTGTCTTTTTATCTAGTTTTGTTGATGAATACATCCAATGCAGGTAGCTTGGTTTGAAAGCTGCAGTGTGAGCTGCAGGTTGAGCTCTGGGTGATGAAAGCCTGAGGCAAGAGGCTGTGTCCTGCCAACTCTTTGCACAACTAAGAGCACAGGGACCTGTGGCCCAGCCGAGGGCCCAGACATGACAGGATCCCTTGCCCCCCAGAATCTCACTCAGACTGTGATGGCATAAAAGGCCAAGAGCTCCTTTGTTCTGGGTCCCTTCTTGGAAGTACCAGCTCAAGTTTAGTTTTGTTATCCGGTTATTGCACCATGATTAAATTATTTGAAGGATCTGGATGTCTGAGACTGCAATGGGAAACCTGAGGTCGAGCAGGTGAGAAAACCTGGTGTGACTGTGTGAGAACAGGAGGTGTAGCTGTGAAGGAGCCTCCGTCCCAGCTCAGGTCGTGTGAGAGTGACTGCGCCAGAGGGCCCCTGGATGGTCAGACAGGAAGTTTCTTTAAAAGTTTTATCTTCACCCATAAATAATTTCTGTTCTAAGCTGTTTTTAACCTGTTTTTGCATTCCTTTCCCATGAAAAGGTACTTAAGTTTAAGTAGAGTGCAGCAGAGAAGAGCCCATTCTAGTGCCAAGACAACTTAAAAAGGTAAGATGTGACCAAGGACTCAGAGGTTTTAAAACTGTTTGCTAACATCTTAAAAAAAAATCTCCAATTTTGTCTGTAAAAAGAAAAGGGATTGTGCCCATCTTTTACCAATGAAAATTGTCAGATATACGTCAATAGAAAAAAGCAGAATTTTCTTAGGCTCTAATATTTTAATAGGATAAAGCAGAGGATGATTACTAAAAAATGCTTTTTTAGTAATTTTTCTCCTTAATGTTTTTCAGTTGAAAGCATCTATTCTGCTCATAGACTAATCTGAATGTTCAGGTATGAAGTGATACAAATAAGAACAAAGTTATATTTACTGTTATTCTTATTCCTGTGAGGTCCTTTTAAAAGACTGAACCTTCTGGGAAGGATGTTGAGACACTTCCTTTCTTCAAAACTGAACGAGCGTTTTCTCCCCAGAAATCTCAGCATCAGGTTGCCTTTCAGCCCTTGTTGTTCTGAGTACCACAAGGTACAGCACGGAAATCTCAACTATTATTAGGTGAGAAGGCTGCACCCCTTTCCCTCACTTTAGGTGTTGTGGTATTGTATTGCTCATAAATCAGTAATTAGGCATATGGTTATAGACGACTTTATGAAGGCATGAAAGCAGTTTTGGCAAAGCAATACAATTCGTTCCACACATGGCAGTCTGCCTTAGCAAGGAAGTATGGAATCACATTTCTTCTCATTTTGAAGTCACATCGGGAGATTTTACAGGTATTGGAACTGCACTTTCAAACCTCTCTGTGCTCTCATTTAAGATGTCTTTGGGATTATCTCTTCTTGTGAAATCCTGCTGACAACAGGTACATTCAAATGGAAAAGAAATTTCATCTGTTTTAGGAATAAATACCATATGTATTCAAAAGAAAGCTTTCTCCGAGCCTATCAATCAGCTAGTCATGTTGGAAAGAATTCAGACATCACTAAATAATCATGATGACTTGCTCTGTGCTGCAAATATTGATGTTGAATATTCAATACATAATGACATAAGAGAAAAATATTTGTTTTGTCTGATTTATACACATGTAACCAGAATCTCTCTCAGAAAGCAAAGTCAGCTACATATTCTTCTATAGTGACACCTATATATAACAGATGTATATGTCTTTTAGAAACATCTTGAAAAGCAGAGGAATTGTGGGAAAGTGAGAAACAAGCCTTGTATTGCTTCCTTCCAATTCTAGGCTCAGAAGATATTGTAGCAAAGAACAGTAGACAGCCAGTGCACCTTCATTTAAAGCAGTTAGTACAATCTTCCCCCCCCAGCCTCAGCTTTGTGAGGTTCCATGGTGGAGGAGGGGGTGGTTCTTCATCAAGTTGAAAGAAAGAATAGGATCACCAAGAGTTCATAGAAGCTTCAATTTCAGAAAATCATCTAAAAAAACCTTTCTTGCATAATATGGCTTTTACTGATATTTCTGTTTCCTTCATATTCTAGGAGAGCATTTTGTTTCTCACTGGCCTACACACTGTTCTGAAAAGAAGACAGAAGGCCAAAAGACCAGCAGAATATTTTCCCTTTTAAAGAAAACCAGTTGTTCTGGAGTATCAAATGTGCATAAGACAATGAGGATTACCAGTTTTTATCTCAGAAAAAAAAAGTGCATGTGTGCATGAATGCAGTGATATTACATCTAATAGAAACATAGAGAACAGAGTTGATTAATTTGTGGATTAAACATAATAGTTTCATTTTCCTTAGGTTTATGTCTTAGTGAGAATCAAAAATTGAAAAATAAAAATTATCCTAAATAATAAATAATTTAAAACTTTTTGTTTATAACAATATTTTGCCAGTAAAATATGTGGATTGCAGTCACTTGACAGCTCTAATGACTCATGACTGTGTCCAGTGGACTACAACCATGCTAACCCAGAGTACCGTCTATCCAGGAAGAGCAGGATACCTGAAAAAAAGCACATTCTTGAATTTGACTGAAGGCATCTGAGTTCCAGTGGTGGAGAACTAGATTGACCATGAATCTATGGTATTGTCAAAGCATAATTTTAAGCCACAGTGGCCCACATCTAGTGCTAAAAAGTGGTTCTGCGCAGAACTTTATACATTGTAGATAAAACCAACTCTTTGACTTGACTTGACTTTGTTTCCTTTTACCACTGTGAGAAATGTAGAGATGCATGCTTACAAACCAACTAGCTCATGTGGGAGAGGTATGGGAAACAAAAAGAAAGGCTTTCTGAATTAAATTGCTTAGAAAAAAAATTGGCATTTACATCACTGGGGTTTTTAGTTTTTTGGGTTTTTTTTTAGGAAGGAGTTTGTTAAAGTTATTCCCTTACAAATATTTAACTAAGCAGTACCAAATGCCATTCAAATGATGCAGAGCCTTGTGATATAATATCCTACAAGGTACCTAAGTTGTCAAAGTCATAATTGAATCTTCTATTATCCTGACATCTAGGGTGCAATATTTTTGTTTGTTTGTTTGTTTGTTTTTACTGAGAGAATAATTATATAATCATGTTAAAACACATATCTGATACAAGGACCTTCAGTTTCTTTGCTCCTTCTTCTTATATATAGGGTCACATGGGCCTACAATTCTGGATAGGTGCTAGGTGTTCCAAGCATTTTTGGACAGAATATTAGTGAAATAAGGAGAATAAGTGCACAGACAAGCAACTCACAATTCAATTGTTACTGAATGTTTTAAAGAAGGTTTTTTAAATTTTTTTGTTGTTGTTTGGTTCTTTTGATGCTTCATTTTTGTATGTAATACTACGAAAATGGTGAGAGTCTTTGCTGCTGAAACTACCTTGGTTGTATACAAATACAACCTAGAACATTTATCACATGTCTGTTTTCTAGACCAAAGCCTCAACTAGGTACTAAATGTATTTATATTGATTGAAATGTACAGAAATATTTTTAAATGATATTATATTGAATGTAATATTTTATTAGAATATATCTAATATTAATAAGGTTTCCTTTGAATATACCATATGTTTATACCTGTCAATGTCAATGTTATCAAAATATTTTTATTGTAATAAAAATGTTTTATAATGTAACCCTTTATGCCATGATTTTATGTCTTATTTTATAAGAATATTAAAAAAATAAGCTTCTTTCCATATGTTATCTATAGAATCATCAGATCATGTTTGCTATAAATTGAATTCCTCTTGAGACAACATAATGCAGAAAGCCTGTGTGCCATTGGTGAAGTGTATAAACTTGTGTAAAGGGAGACACAAGAGCTCAGGAATGATCTCATAGGAGCTGCTCAGACCAAATTTGAATATTTTTAAACCCTAAAGCAAAGCTACCATATACTTGGAAGGAAAACTTAATTTCTTTAGACTTCTTTAATTATTTTAATGAGTGCACTCAACAGATAGAAAGATACAAATTTCAAAGGGAAAAGAGAAAGCTGGCAAAAAGGAAAATCTCACTTTCAAGTACAAATATACCCATTTTTGGCAATATGTTTCTGCCATGCTGAAGGTTTTTGTTTTTTTTTTTAATAATTTATTTTTTTATATTACATATGGATATATGGAGATCAGGGAGTTCACACAACAAAGGTGATCCTTTAGGTTGCTTAAGAACATAGAATAGAATTGTTTTGTGTTGACTTTGTTACTTAGGGTGGGGAATAGTTTCCTCTAGAGCTTTACATCTTGGCCTCTGCTTGTTTTGCACTTATCACATACATCCTTTACCAAAAATAGATTGTTTTGCCCAGCACTCACCTGAACGAGGTGTAGGTTTCTGGCACACTGCATTCAGTTCAAATCAAAGCATAAACTTATTTTTGTAGAAAAGATTAAAAATACATACAGTGCCATATATTTGTATCAAATTCAGAATAATGTAAACATAATTTTAGTGGATTTTAACATTAGTTCTCTTTAAGTAGAATACTTAAAATGGCTATGGTTTTATTCTTGATATCAAAATGCAGGTAAATAATGTTCAAAACTATTTTGAATCCCACTGATCATTGGCATCAATCACTGCTCACTAGTGAGACGGTAGTATTTAGGTGTCAGCTGCTGCACAAAGACAAAAATTAAAAAAACCCCAAACCTCAAATCTTTGAATATTTTTTCTTTTAAAAATTTAAAATTTCATTTTGAAAGAAAATGGAGGTCGCTCATGCAGTTTTCACTCCTTGGCACATCAAATAATTTTGTTTCAATCTTTTCCCTGTTGCACAAAATATGATTGACTCTATGCCCAGCTTTGAGATGCTGCCAATTATACTGCACATTTTAGCTTTTCTGCTAGGCCAAGACAATGACAATGGTCATGTTGATATCTGAAAATAAGTCACAGTCAGTGTATGCTATTTGTGGCATAAGAAAGGAGTCTTTAAATAATAATAGTGGTTTTTAAATTGTTTTTAAGCAAACTAAGCTTGACTAGAAGATCCCTTAAGATCAGCCTTCATGTTAGTGCAAAGAATTGCAGTAAACAGGACATGTATCAACTTGTAGCCTCTCCAGATATCTCCACTGCTTAACCATCAAAGGTTAGACTTGCATTTTCCAGGCACCCTTACTGTGGCATCCTCTGGCTTTTATTCATCAGACCTTTGTTAACATTTTCAGGAGTTTTCTATTTATTTTGACTGGGAGTGGATGCAGTATTGAATTATTAAAATGTTGCTCTTTTTTGGAGAACAAGTTCTTGTTTGCCTTAGGTTAACATTACCCCATGAATTATAGTGCAAAAGTAATTATTAGGTTATTGATTTAACAAGTCTTTGTTTTAAATATAATCAAGTTTAATCTTGAGAATAAAGTTCATACTTAATTTTACCATGGAAAAAACCCCACCAACAAACCTCTTATAAATCACAGAAAGTATAAATGCCAGTAGCTTTATAAGAGCTTACATTTGATTGTTACTAACATCTCTAGATAAAAAAAGTTTACAGGTCAGTATGACTTCATAATGCAGTTTATACAGTTTTATATATGATACAAAGTTATATCTACAGGTATGATAGACTGCAGTTCAGGCACGCTGGTTATTTGCAGTAGAAATTGAAAGAAGGATCTGTGGATGAATTTATTCAAGGCTCCATGCTGTGTCTTATACATTAATCATGAAGCATCATGTTTATATGCAAATGTGCAGCAGCCTAATAAGGGATACAGAGTAGAACATTTGGAATAATGTTATGAGCTATTGGGCTTCTGAACTATGTTCCTCAGCCAAATTCTCAAAACCAAAGTAGATCTGAGACGCCTTTTTACTTTTGAAAACAGGTGTACAATTGTCTTCTTGGTGCTTATTTCATGCCTTCAACTTTAAAATAAAGCTTGATCCCAGTTGGCATGACATTTTCCTTGTCACTGGAAAGTAGCTGTGGATATTCTGAATCACTGGCAAGAAAACAAAATGTTCATTCAGAGCTCAGACATGTTGAGAATTTTGAGAATCCTATAATACTTTGAGAATTTTGTTGTCTGTTTTGAGCATTCTGTCTTCTGAAAATATTGAGGTTGAATTTGGTACTTCCTTTCTTCTTGCAACAATATGTGATTAATCAAAAGATCTTTATTCACATGCTGATAATTCAATATCTTAAATGTAAATATGCAGAATATTAAGCATTCCACTTCAAAATACAAAATTTTATTACACTAATTAATTTATACTCTTATCCAAAAATTACTCTTTAATTACTATTACTAATTACGTAAAATTACTACTGTGTTTCCTACTTCCATGAATGTTTCTTAGGTTTTCTTCACATCTGTTAAAAAGTTAAGCAGCAATTTATTTACTTTTTGGTACCTACTGTAGAGAAAAAGAAATTAGTACTTACAAACCAAATCACTAGTGTTATGGTAAACACAGTAACACAGTATGGTAAACACTAAACAATCCTAAAATAATAACACCTTTCACAAAATAAGCTAGTATTGTTTTCTGGGATTTTAGCATTTGATCTATACATTCGTCATTTGTTCAGAGGTTAGTATACAGATCAAATTCCATCTATACATGATAGCAAAGACACTGTGCTGCCTGACAACAATAATTATGAGTGACAACAAAAGCAAATGTCTGAAGACTGCCATAGAAAGAGGAAATTATGACCTTTAAACTAAGGTGCCAGTGTACTTAGAAATATCTGAAGGTGTTCCCTGCTCTGGTGTCTCATGATGCATGGAGGGTTTAGTGGAAATGGGTGTTCCAGCTGCAGGAGAGCATGAGTGGAAGTTAAACTGTAAAAATTTCAGGAGGTGAGCAAAATAATTGTCCCTTTTAAAAGATACAAGAAAGAGAGAAAGTATGAGAGTGTGGGATTTTGTGGTTTTTAAATTGCAATGGACACATCATCATTTGAATTTCACACCACAGGATGACGAGGAGGCTAATAGTCTTCCTCCTGTCCAGCAGAGGATTATTGGAACCCCTTATAAGGAAAAGTATTATGTATTTTGTTGTATTTTATGACTATATAAGTACCTTTCCTGAATAATCCTGTATTTTGGGAACACAGAAAGAAAAATATAAGAAATTAATCATTTATATTTGTTATTAATGATGAATACATGCACTTTACAAAAGGCCACAGCTTCATATCCCAGGTCAATAGAATCCAGACCTGAGCCCATTTAATGCTTCAAGTGCTTCATAAGCAGTCTGAAATCTGTTTTCTCATTTACATCTAGTTTGATTAGTATCTTCTCTGACATTTACTGCAGTGCCCAAAAGGTGACACTTCATATTTTCCCATTTTAAGTTTTCTGTGAATAAAAATGTTCCCTGGTTTCCTCTAGGATCTGAGTGCTATCAGTGAGTAGCAGTCTGGCTCTTGGTGCAGGTCTAGATGTGATGAGAGAAGAACTTCCTATACAGCCAGAGGGAACAATTTATGATGACATCTCTTAAATTTCAGCTCGGGGCTGCCTGGAGCAGAGTAAGCTTTCAAGATCATGTAATGAGATAAAAAGTTGATTTCCACAAAAACACTCATCACCTGCAAATTAGCAGAGTTATTTCTCAAATTTTCATTGTTTCAAGTAAATCATACTTTCCTTGACTTTGGAGAGTGAGCAATGTTGTATGTTGAAATTCTCCTTAATTACTCTTAGCAGCTATAAAAATATAACTAAATTTTAATTTAAGAACTAGAACAGTGCAGATAAGAAAATAAAGACTAATTATTATATTTTTAAAAGCCCCTAATACTATGGCCAATCTTACGCCTTCAAAACACAGAATAAGGATATTCTGAATTCACAGACCTGTCAGTTACATAATAAAGTTAAAATTGAGATTAAATTTCTATAACCTAAATAATAAAATAAAAATAGATATTAAATGTCTTTGCTTTCTTAGGCAACATTATTTTAACTGAAAATAAATCGAAAATATGTTGCAAATGTGATTTGCTCCCCCAGAAACTGTCTGAAAAATACAGTAGTCTTTTTGCACAGGCATAATCATTACCAAATTTTATAAATTTGAGGTTGTGAACAAGGCAAGAATATTTTAAAAAAAATATCTCTTTTCAATCAATCGAATATACTTTATTTTACTGTTAAACTGAGAAAGCCTCCTTTCTTCTTATCTCAGAAAAATAAATTTCAAACCATAAACATCACTCCAAACTGGAGAATGGCAGCAGTAGACTTTTGCAAGAAGGTTTAGTGCTGCTGAGTGAGTCTATTTTATTTTTACTTTATAAGAAGTTTTGCACGTTCCTCAATCTTCAGAACAGTTTTTCTGAGATCTACTTTCCTGCCAGCCCTTGTATCCATGTTGGGATGATTTCCATAACTTCTCTGACTTGAAAGTGGACTTCAACACATTCCAGTAAGCTGACTTGCATTTTGTCTAACACATGGACTTCAACTTTCACAAGAAGCATATGCATCCAGCAGTAAGGGCACCTAAACTATGTCCCCTGACACCAAAGGAGACTTAGCTGACTGGAGACAGGATCAAAGTTCTCAAAACAATAGCACTTTGGAAATGTGGTGTTAAGAGTGTCAAAACACATTCTCCTGAAATGTGTGGCTAACTCCTCCAATTCATCTCCATGTCTTCTAAAAGTGCTTCTGTTTTCTACCTCACTTCTTGAAAAAATACGAGGCTTAAAGTTGGTCATAGTCCTATTATCTCTTTCAAAATGGTATTTTCTCAATTGTGTTATCCTTTTTTGTTACTGAGACTCTATGACATTTTAAACAGTGAAATTCAAATGCCTGCATATCAAGGACTTTTCAGAAAGTTTGGGCATTATATGACAGATATCTCAGGTTTGTCTCTGTATATCTCTTGAAAGGAGGTTTGTGAATTATATGGACTATAAATTCTTAGGATTTCTAAGCTCATAAAGTTTATTTATGCCTTATACATAATTTAATTTCATTTTTGTCTTAATCCCTGAAATTCATATCAGCTAATTCTTAGACATTTCCCTTACCTTCTCAAAAACTGTGAAGGAATCAGCCCTTCTCAAACCAGTGAAATTTAGAAAACTTGTAAAGGAAGAAACAAACACCATACACTTTATGTGGCTTCACAGATAAGTGAAAATCCTTGTATTCAGGGAAGAAATTTAGCTTTTTAAAACAGAAATTTAATTAATAGCAAGTTGCAGGAAAATATAATTCTTCTTTTAACCTATACAAATTTGCTCAACAACCTTCTGAAAGCATCAGAAATGCTAGAGCTAAGCCATCTGACAAGGTGAGAAAGTGAGACCATTAATTTTCTCATGTCTACAAATTGCTTGCTAAGAATAAATTCCTCTGAAGTCCACTTTATAAATATGGTCAAACTACTTGTGTAGCAGTGAATAGAGATGACATTTTAATTTGTTTAGAGTTTCACATACAATACATGCTCATTTGTGACTAATATCTAAAATCTTGATGTGCTACATTGGATGGGGCTTTGTTTGAGCAACCTGGTCTAGTGGAAGGTATGCCTGTCCAGAGCAGAGGGTTTGGAACTAGACGATCTTTAAGATCCCTTTCAACACAAATCATGCTATGATTTTATATTTAGGAAACATATTAGTTGAACTTTTTATAAGATTCTGCCTGAGTGACTTTTGCAGAAATAGGTTACTAATACTGCTTTTGCTACTCTCATAGATTACTGTCCTTATAGTTTAAGTTCCTCTGTGTGTGAAGATATATAAACCTCCAACTACCCTAAACTGGGAATTGCACTTGTGTACCGAGGGGAGATAATGTCAAAAGCCTTGCTTCAGTCCAGGTAAACAGCATCCAGTACTCTCTCCTCATCTGTTCAGCCAGTTATCCCATTGCAAAAGGCAATCAGGTTGGTCAAGCCTGATTTTCCTTTGGTGAATCCATGCTGGCTCTACTTGATCATCTTGTCTTCCAGATGCTTAGAGATAGTCTCCAGGCGAGCCATTCCATCACCTTTACAGGCTGATAGGCCTTTAGTTCCCCAGGTTCTCCTTCTTGCCTTTTCTGAAGACTGGAGTGACATTTGCTTTCTTCTAGCCCTCAGGCACCTCTCCTGACTGCCATGACCTTTCAAAGGGGATTGAGAGTGAACTAGCAAAGATGTGTACCAATTGCCTTCATAACCAGTGGACATTGACTCCTTTGATATGATTTGCATTATACCAAGCTTTATCTATATTAATAGAGAATATCATAACCCAGGATACTGCATTAACTCTATATCATATTAATTTAATTAATTATTTATGTGATTGAAGAAAAATTTCTTTTTGCTACAGACTCCTGGTGGAAAAGGACAAGAATGAGGGTGCTAGCCAAGGTGTAACTTGGATCATCTTTGGAAAACTAGTGGCAAGGTTTACTGATTTATTTCTCAAGAGGTCTTAGAAAATAATCTGCTTCGCAGGGAAAGAGTGAGAATTGTTGGTTCAGAACAGGCTTTGCCTTTCTTTCAAGAAATCATTCCCTCTTTCATATAGTTTCTCAACATCAAATCCATCAGTGCCCTTTGCTCTTGTGAGTATCTCTCAGCTGTAAAGAAAGCTGCTGTAGAGGAACAGCCAGCTGCCTAGGATTACAAATTACAGCAGAGATCCCCCACACTAGACAGATTACTCATCATAGTGCCTGACACTGCTGTTTCTGAGAGGTCATTCTGTTTCTGTCTAGTGGCAAATGATTGTAGCAGTGGATGCATCCTTTTATGCCTGCATCACCGCATTGACATTTCTGGTTTTGTTTATATTTTATGCAGTTCCTTACATTGTTCCTGAGGATGTCAGCCTCTTCTTTCTATCTAAAAATATTTGTATTCATATCTTACTCAAATAGGATTGTTGACTGTCACTTTTCTTACTTTATTTTACTTTTTTGTAGACAAGCTTTGAATAGTTAAGTCAAATGATTCTTATCTGTGGCCAGAGTTTGTTATTTTGTTTAGGTTAGCTTGTGTCTTATCATCTCACTATCTTGTATTGATGGAGGGAGAAAACCAAAGCTATGAAATCTTAAAAAAAAAGTTTGTCATAAAAAGAATACACTTGTGCTTCTAGACAGACATAGCTACTAAAATAGTGCAAAAGGATCCTTCTGTGTTTAAAATATTCTTGTCAGTCTGCAAAGTAATTTCTATTCTTACTAAATAAATTCAAAGATTAATAAACAATATCTGACTGTATTTGTAAAACATATGTAAAATATGATTTAGTGCTTACCTTTTCTTAGCATGCATGATAATCACCATTTGGTTAAAATTTATTTTACAATGGCAGTGATACCAAGAATGGTGGAATTAAAGACCAACACATTTTCATAATCAAGATATATTTCAAAGATTCAGCAGCATTCTTTTATATGGTATTTCCATAGGTGCTCTGCATTTTGAAGTACTTTTTTTAATAACTGGAGCAGTGCAAAATCTTCCCATGATCTTTCAGAGCTACAACTTGCAAAGTCTCTGATAGCCATTACACTGTTACAAATCTTTGCAATTATAATGTTATTTGTGTGCACAGTGCATTTGAACTGTTGTCACAACTTTCTCACAGTTTTCTAGAATGCCCATTAAATCAGAAATGTTCCACAGTTCTTCAGTTGTTATTCAGATATTGGTTTGGGTTCTTTTCTCATAGTGCTAAATTAGTTGACTCTTAAAATATTGATTTAAGCCCTTAGGGTTGCACACTGATCTAAGACATGCTTGTTTAAAACTGAATTATAGATAAGCTTTCCCCCATGCAGTGAATAGCTTAGATATTCAAAGAGAACTTGGTGACCTACCCATTTTGAAATTGCAAAATTTACTTATTTTAATTTAACTATTCCTAGAATTGCATAATACTTAAGGCACTCTGAGTTGGATGAAGTTAGTAACAAAAATATTTGAGAAGGCTGTTCTCCAAAGAATTCAAAATTACCGTTTACGCAAATTTTCATATAATTAGGGGTAGTGACCTTAGCTCAAATAAGAAAACATACCTTCTATTTTATAAAACTAAACTGCCAGTCGTGATAAAAGAATTTCTTTGTTGTTTTAATTTTGCAGTTATTATAGTTAATTTGAAAAACGCAAATAGGAAAATCTAAGAGAATGTAGAAATGGAATATTGCTAGCATTCTAATAATATTAAATGTTTTGTTAATTTACAATGTATTTGGTTGTATTTAGTGTATTTATTAATATTTTCTAGCAATTTTCAAAATCAAAAGATATTCTGTTTATGGTAAAAAGCCTAAATTATAGTCCAAAATTATTGTATAGATAAGTGGATAACATCAACATGACATATAAGTCATCACAAGTAGATGTAACTTCCTTGTGTAAGAAAAAGGACTGACATACTGCACTTCTTGTGTACATGCTGAATTTTTGTGGTATCAGAAACACAGAATTAGTGATACAAAGTGAAGAATTCCATCCTTTGATGACAAAACAATGTTAAAGATAAGGAATATGGAAAGGAAAGCCACATAGGAAATGAAATTTGTGTATGAAGGAAGATCCCCTGATTCCCAAAAGAAATTACTAGATATGCAAGGGCAAGATGTCATATTGAATTTTGATCTATGAATTAGGGATTCAATTCATCTTAAACTGCCCAGACTTATAAGAGCAATTCCTCAGCTCATGCTAGTTCCATGTCAGAATCCTAACAATGAAGTAATTTATTTTACATTTTGCAAAAAATCCCCAAACTGATTCTTTGGAGAGGTTTTATGTCAAGATGCAAACTCTGAGTATTAGATTGCATTGAGATAATCATTGCATAAGAATAAATATGTAATTGAGGTATGGTTTTTTAATGTTTTCTTCTAGGCCAGATTTGCTGTATATTCTTCATATCATTGAGCCATAGTTCTTCAGGAGTAGAAGAATAAGGGTGGCTATTTTTGTGCAAGAAAGTATGTATTGGCAAGGAGATCTGGAATCTTGTCTGTTTTTTTTTTCCTCCTTTAATCTACAGTTTAAGACATGAATAAATCTCCTGCAATACGAAAAATCCCTGCAGAAAAGACAGAGAACAGGGTGGTTCTGTCATTCTTAGCTTTTTCATGACCTCCACTTTAAGACTACCAGTATGCTAATTTAAACACAGTTAATACACTACATATATATATATATATATATTAGTAGTGTTTATAAGTAACAAAGATAAATCTTATCTGGCTGGGACATATGGGAGCTGGTTGTACAGCCAGCAGCAGTCTGGGAAGCATTAAGAGGGACTGCAGAACCCCAGAAGAAGTGGTAAAGGGCTCAAGCTCGAGTAATTATTTCATGAGTCCTCCAGGCCAAGGAGGTGGAGCATGGGAGGGACACTTCTTCAGGAACTTTAGTAATAGGACAGGGACATGTGCACAAATTGAAAGAGGAGAAATTTAGGCTTACATTAGAAAGAAATTCTTTACGGTGAGGGTGGTGAGATACTGGAACCGGTTGTCCAGGGAGGCTGTGGGTGGCCCAACCCTGGCAGTGCCCAAGGCCACTGGAGAAGGCCTTGAGCAACTTGGCCTAGAGGGAGGTGTCCCTGACCTTGGCTGGGGAGGCTGGGACTCCTTTGAGGAGTTATCTTTAAGGTCACTTCCAACCTTTAATTTTCTATGACTCCATGACTGGATATGCAAATATGTGCAAATGGAAAATAATTTTGAATTTTTTTTTTTAAGAAATATATGAAGCAATGACACTGGACAGCCCTCATACAAAACACCAGATAAATTGTATTTGTGTTGTAGGTTGGGTTGGTTTAGTCAGGGATTTTACTAATGTTAGCTAGGTTGTTCCTCGTACCCCTATTTTCCTTCACAGTGGTTTGCTCCAAGTTGTTTACCACAGGAGCTCTTGTCACTCAGACATGTCAATCTTCTCACCTCACACAGGTTTTTCTTTACAAGGTTCTGTCAGTCAGGGGTGCTCACTCCTTGTTGTGGTGTCACTCCCTGCTTCTTCATGGAAGTTCTGCATCAATCACCCTACCTTTGCACTGCTATTTGTCCCAGAACACTGTACCCACCCAGAACACTGTACCCACCCAGAACACTGTACCCACCTCTGTTATGTTCCCATAGGTTGTTGTGATCCATGTCACTCCCCTGTTGTCTGTCCCTATAGGGTGAGGCAGGTTTCCACCCCTGTCCACCCACCCCCTATTTAATCTGTTGCAAGTTCTTTGTCCAGCTGACATTTTGCACTGCAGGCAGTCCAGAGAGCATCCCTCCACACATGGGGGAATAAAAAGTTCTTTGGACTAGCAAGGAAGTGTCCTTCTCTCGTCCCTTCGCTTCCTCTCAGCTACCGAAGCTACCAAAGCTGCGTTACCCACGCTGGAGTGCTCAGCACTGTCAGGGAGGCAAATGCCATAACCCTAGAGCGCCCGCTCATATGGCGGCTACGGCCTTAATGAAGGCAGTGCTAGCCAGGGCTTTTCAACTGCTTGAGGTTGTAGCAAGTAACCGCCGCATATTTGCACTGTGTAACAATTCTTGTGTTTTATCCCATGTAAGAGGTAATGTTAAAGCAAACTATTAAGCCATGGCAAAGAAAGTTCAGAGATATCTTAGCACTTAGACCAATTAGGTATGCAGAAGATAACCTATCCTTAGAAGGACCATGCCGTCACATCTATATTTTTTCTGGAACCCAAAACTGACCAAGTAGTTCAGAGGGAAATGAGAATCTAAGTTTTATTATCCAGTGTAGATATTAATTATCCTATTGCATTTGCACATATTCTACTGGTGGACTTTGTGCAAAATTTTCAAATATCAGACCACTATGCAAACATAAAAGGATTTATGCAAGTTTTTGCAAGAAAAGACTTAAAAGAGAACATGTGGAAATATGAAGTGTATTATGTCCACATGCATCATGGTGAACTTTAGCAGACAAGCTTTTCTTCCTGCAAGTATAAAAAAAAGAAAAATGAAATTAACTTATGGGTAACTGGGCAATAATACCTTTATCTGTGGCTGTCATGACAAGGAGAGTATTCTGGATTTGTGCATTTTTCCACTGATCTCTGATCACAGATTCATACTTCTGCTCATGGTTTTAGGTAAAGCAATAATGTTATTTAACTAACTTGCTATATCATGTGTTGGACTTCTGGTCTAGAAATTAATGAGCACTTCTTGAAGGGAAATGCTCACAGACAGATCTGATAGACTAATTTTTTAAAGCCATTTTAATAAATCAGAAAAATAATCTAGTATCTGTGTGTGTTTTATCTATAAAAAAAAGCTCATAAACTTTCCTCATATATATTGGATTTATTATATTTCTCCAAAGCAATTTGAAAAGCACTGAATTATACTCCCTTTCAGGTTCCAAAAGAACTTTAGTAATAAAAGGAGAAAGTTGTTGCTGAAATTCATTTTCTTATGGAATTATAGAAAAACTAAAAATTGCTTTGATGTCTTTTGCATTCCCCTGCCAATTTTAAAAAAGAAGAGGAAGAAAAAAAAAAAAAGATAAAAGAACTTCTATTAAATTTAACAACACTCTCCTCCTCTCCCCCCACTTCAAACCTCATTTATCTTTTATGAGCCCTGGGCATCTTGCCATCATAAAACTGTGCATAATACTAGAGTTCTATAATAATTTTGTGGTTTTTCTTTTTTTTTTTTACCCTAACTGCTCACTGTGGCACTGACCCTTCCATTTAAGAATTTGGGTTGAATGGGCCAAAACTTTAAACATTACAGCATGTAGTTCAATATTCAAAGCACTGCACTTGGGCAATTAACACACCAAATTTTCAGAGGGATTGCTAGTTCCACTTGCTGCTAACAGTCTTCCCTGCAGCTTAGCATTGCCTAAAAATAATCACTGGGATATACATTTTTTCAGGAATTGTGGGAACAAGAGAAAATATTAACATATATTAGAAAATGTATGACCATTAAATGTATATAATATATAAACAAGGATGTTACACATCCTTGAATTCAATTGATTTTCTTTTTCTATTGATTTCCATTGGGTGATTTTCTGTAACAAAATTATTAACTTCTAGTGAATCAAAAAACTTCTGATTATATCCCAATGAAGATCTTATTTTTTTCAGTTTTCTGAAAATATAGACCTTTTAACCATCTAATATTCTTTTCCTGTTCATTTAAACGCATTCTATTTTCTTTGAAAAGTAGATCCAGTGAAGACAAAGACAAAACTATTGTTGATTTTGATTAAGTTGAAGCAATATATTAAAGGGGAGGTTTTTCAGGTTTTCTTTTAATACAGACATCTGTAATGAAAAGACCTGCATTAGAGTATCTGTCCAGACCTCTTTAAAAAAAAAAACAAAAAACTGGAGATAAAACCAGCCATTTGGAGTGAATGATTCTAATGTAAAGAAGGAAAATTTTTCCAGTGAACATTTCTCTGAAATTGCCCCTTTTTTTCCTGGGATTATACCTGGAATTAGGTTTCTACACCTGCACCATAATGTTTAATCTTAGATGTTAAAAACTCCTCCCATACTGCCAACTTGATTTTAACAGAAATCAGAGATTTTTGTCAGTCATTTCAATTGGATTACAGTATAACTTGTTAAAACATTTGTAAACAACATAAAAATCTGTATTCTAGACTGAAATATAAATGTAGGTTATAATTGCATGCATACTGCTCAAAAGCTGTTCCTTTGTTCAAAGGCAAAAGAAGCAAGAGCAACATCTGAAGGACATTGTGGATATTATCTTGAGAATTTTGAGCTTTAAATGTGACCAGCAACCTGTTGCATCCCGGGTTGGTTCAGTTAGGGATTTTAATAACTGTTAGTTAGCCGGTTCTATGTACACCCATATGCCCCACGATGGTTCACTTCGAGTCACTTACCATTGAAGCCTTCCCATGCCAGTCTTGTAACCACCCCCCTGTCCATTCCTGAGAGTTCTGTGTCTGTTACCCCATCCCTGCATTCCCATTAGCCCCAGAACCCTGTACACACACCCCTGTTGTGATCAAATTGTTTGCCGTGGTCCACGTCACCCCCCCCGTTGCCTGTCCCCATTGGGCGAGGGGGGCTTCCGCCCCTGTCTGCCCGCCCCCTATATAACCCCATGCGTTCCTTTGTCTCATTGCCATCTTGCCCACGTGGGCGCTCAGAGCAGACACTGCTCTCCACTGTGGCAACCATGAGGCAATAAACCTCCAGCAAACCGAAAGGCGAGGTGTGCCATTCCTTCGCCTCTTTACCTCCTCCCAGTGTCAGTTACACAATGCGGCAGCCCACGCGGAGGCTTGACGCTAGAGCCTCCGAACCAGGGGCAACCCTGGACTCCCGGATGATATGCAGAGCCGAGCCAGGCTCCCTGAGCCGCCCGGGACTGGGAAGAACGCAATGCCCCAGTAACCCAATATTGAACTCCTGCATTCATCAACTGAAGCAATGCAGCAGAGTTGGAAAATATGAAAAAAACTCTAATATAATACAGGAGGAAAACTGATACACATTTCTCTTTAATATGTTGTAGTTATAGTTTTGAATGTACAATAAAGACAATGGCCAGAAGAGTTAGCCTCCATTACCTACTTCCTATTGAACAGGTGGATAAAGGGAAATAATAAATTGGAGCTTGCAAACGGAATAGAGTTTGGTACTTAAGATCACAGAGATGCAGAAGATATAAGGGAACAAGGCTTTGGGAGAGAGTCAGATCTGTGTAGACTTCTTAAAAAACATTACTCTCTGAAGAAATTACCTTCTATGCGCTAATATTTGAGCTTTGGTTTTTTTTATCAGTCCACCAGCAAACACAATATGTTAATAGATGTCATGGAACTAGATTCCAATATTGACAGAAAGCGTACCTAAGAATTCCAAGGCATTTTTGTAATACAGGTCTTTTTGAAACTTCCTCAGTATTTTATTTTCAGAGTTCCTAAAGTCTTTGTTTTAAAACTGTGGAAGTGAAACCTAGTAATCACAGGTTGCAAAATAACATATAATCAAAGAAAAGTGAGATTTGATATCAATCTTATTTTTTCTGTCAAAGATAGTTGTAAATGTAACAGGTGCCTATCACTGATAATATTACTTCTATATTATAAATTATAGAAGAGACATATCATTCATGAGTTTCTGGCCTTCTCCTGGAAGGAAGTAAAATAATTCATTTTTCCACAATAGAAAACAAATGACTGAAAAAAGAAGAAATTTGAGGCCAGGTTCTCAGCCAAGTCTGTCAAAATGAAGTGTCTGTGATTTCTAGAAAGAGGAAAATTTCAATACATTAGCCTGTGAATTGAAACTACAAAAAAACCCAGGTTTTTGGTTTGTTTTGATGGGGGGTTTGTTTGTTTGTTTGTTTGTTTGTTTTGACAAGAATCCTGTGGAATTTATTGGCGTTCTAAGAGCTTAGGATGGCTTATATTTGCATTGTAAAGTTGTCAAGTCAATTTTACCTTTTTCATGCTGGGGAAATTCTTTTTGCCAGAAGGCTGCCTTTAAGATTACAATGTCTCTTGTGTGGATAGAAAGTCTTTTCTGGACAGCAAGTTCGTCAAGGTAGAATAGTTAGAAAAAGCTTCGAGAGTAAAAGAACGCTAGCATTTTTCTTCACTACTGAGGAACTTGTAAGTTTGATAGGTAGTGGTCAGATTTATTGTAGGAAATAACGGATTGGGAAAATATCAGCTTTAGGATGTTTGGAGTATTTTCTATCCAAGACTACGCAATGCAGTTTTTCAGTAAAATAATGTCATTGAAAGCTGAGATGTTTATTCAGTTGTGGCATAAGTCCATGACTTCAAGTGGTCCCACAGAGAGGGTAGGTCTTTCAAACCCAAACTGAAAAATGTCAAGCCTGAGTTCTGAGTAGAAAAAGATTTGTGTGTTTTGGTTTTGTCTGCTTCATATAAGAAATTAAAAAAAAAAAAAAAACAAACCAAAAAAACAACAAAAAACCCAAACAAAACAACCTTTTCCTTTTCCTTTTCCTTTTCCTTTTCCTTTTCCTTTTTCCTTTTCCTTTTTCCTTTTCCTTTTCCTTTTCCTTTTCCTTTTCCTTTTCCTTTTCCTTTTCCTTTTCCTTTTCCTTCTTCTTCGCCTTTTCCTTTTCTTTTCTATATTCCATATTCTCTATTCCCTTTTCCCTATTCTCTATTCCCTTTTCCATTTCCCCTTACCCCTTCCTCTTCCTTTTTCTTTATGTGCTTATATCAAAGGCATCTTTTTAAAGAAATATCAAGTTCAGTGCATACCAGAAAGTACTTGGAGAAGTATATAAATTTCTCTTGAGTTGGTCTAGTTTGCAGGTAACCTTCTTCATTTTATTCTCACCATGATATTGTTTTTTTTCATTTTCAGAACTGACTTTAAATTGTTCACTTTCTATGAAAATTACATAATGGTCATGAGGCTTCCAAATACGCATTTTCCAAATTATTTTCCATATAATATTTTAAACAATCAAAATATTCCAAATCCTGTTTAAAATTTATAATTTGAAAGTTAGCACTGCCTTTCTGTGATGAAACAGTTGATTTTTCCAGTATGTAGAATGCAATAAGATTTTTATTTTAATACTTTGCTGTGTTGCTCATATAGTTGAGAAGTCTGGAAGGGTATTCCTGATTACCACATTTCAGTTTGCAACAAGGAAATTCTGATATAAAAATCTAAAATCAATGTAAAAAGAGATCTATAAGATGACACTTTTACACTGGAGCATCACAATCTGGAGTAAACTGTGCTTCCTGCCATGATCTCTAAGTCACTGATAACAGCTTGGATCCATTTAGGGGAGTGTTAAATGTGATCTTATAGACCTCTTATCTTAGTTTGTCCTTTAAATAATGGGAGTCCAATAACAGCCCTCAAAACACTGGGGTTGATTCATGAGGTAGATTATCCTTTTTCTATAAAAAAGAATAAAGAGGATGTGAATAAGCTTTAAATTACCTGAGGCAGAAGTATATATTTCCATATGCATATATTTCCTCCTAATAGCTTTCTGCTTCATATTAACCCAGCAGCTAGAATAAAACCTATTAGAACAAACGGTGGTCTCCCAGGAACCTTCATGTTCTCAAGCCAATGGATTAATGTTACATAAATAGCTTGATATTCTTATTTAGTGAGTTTCTCTGTGTGAGTTTTCCATACATATCATCTCTGGTCTAGTCTCCCTTCAGCCTAAGCCCATTAATATATGCTGCATCTGGTTTTTGCTTGGATCCATTTTCATGCTTTGTATCTTTGTGCTATATCAATGCAAAGAAAATTAGACGAGATACAACACGTATATTCCCAAAAGGTATTCAAGCAAAATGAACAAACCTAAGTTTCCAGCCTTACTGCAGTACTGCCAACACTAGCCCCTCTGCTGGAGAAAGAGTATTCTGTTCTGTTAGGGTAAACCTGATGAATCCCTTGATAATATTTATTCATTATTTTTCATTCTTGCTCTGTGGATAAATTTTGCATCTTATACACTTTTATGCTGTAAACAAGAAGCTCTTCTCAGTTTCTCCCTTCATTACTAATCTTATTTTTCTAACTTCTCTAAATTTGTACCAGTTTATAAAATGCCTTTAGTCCATTTAGTATTGATAACATTTGTTAGTTAGGAATTATTGCAGTGCAAGACAGCATCTGCTATCTTCTCTGGCCCCCTTTTTTAAATGATGAAGGCTGAGTCAGCCCACAGTCTATGACAATCATCAGGAACTAAGATATTTTACCATTATTTACATGGAAAAAGTGTAAATTAGAGCAGCAAACCCCAGCTCTACTCCTCTGCTCCTGCAGCTATAAAATATAGCCTGCTTTTAGAATATTGACTTTTCTGTGACTGTAGCATATTGCTTTCCTCTTCCTTGATACAACTTTTCCTGTCCCAAAGTATGACAAAACATGTTAGAATAAAAAAAAAAAAAAATTGTTCAAGGCTCCCAGTGCTTATTTGGTAAATATTTTGTGACCCTTTCTGGAAAACTGATAGATTTACTGCATATAGATTCATATAAGGAAGGTTATTTTAAGCAGGATATCTTATTTTGCATTGCAAGACCTTCCTGTATTGTTACTTCCTCTGCCATTCATATGCATGAGTAGCGTCACTGTATTTGTTAGCATATGAGTTAAAAATAGTTGGTAATACTATACAAACTGCATTTTTAACAGAATTCTTAATTGCATTAAAAAAAATTACAGCTAAAGAGAAGGGTGAGTTTCCAAGCAGCCACTCCCTTGTCTGCAACTCACAAGCACAATAGAAGTCACCCACTGCCCATCAGCAGCCCTGAGGATCCAAACTTTCCTCAGCTCAGAGGAAAAATGCAAGCAATCATGCAAGCTGCAATTCTTCCAAAGTGCCGACCTTCCTCTTACTAATATGAGTCTTTTACTGAAACTGCTGCTGGGCTCAGGGCTGTGGGCTCGGAAGCTAGTCTGCATATCATAATAAGTATGCAAAGACAGACAAACTTATGCCTGTGACTGGGCTTTTCTGAACATGCTTGATCTCCAAGATACCCCTCAAACTGCTTTTGTCTCACTGACTATGTTGCAATTTGCAGTACTTTAGTTTCATTCTAATTCAAGGACACAGAGGGTTTTTAGCACAGGTAACAAGGTATACATGATCAAATTCTGCATATGAAAGAGAACTTCTCTTAAGTCAGTAATTTTTTAATCCATCCACTACTTTGGCAAAAATGTTTTACAATCTTTGTAATATTTCCTATAACTTTTATGGAAATATGAAGCCAGATATGTAAGAGAGATGTTATTAATGCCTTTACTAAGTGAGAATTCTTGAGCAACTGAAATTATAAAAATCAAGCTCCATTGGCTCATGGAACTACTTATTTGAAAATCTGGCTCTGAACCTCATAAGCATCTATAGCCTTACTCTTTGACAGATGTTTGGTGTTCTGCATGAAGATGTGTCCTAGAGAAATGAAACAATAACAACGTTTTCATTTCAGTTGTTCCAATTTTGTTGCTTGTTTTCATTCTTATAAGCAAATGTTTTCCTCTTGTTCTTTCATAAACTGCCATGGGATAAAATAAAATAAATCTCTAAGAACAAAAAGAAAACAATAAACTCTTAAGTGGCTATTTGGTTTTTGTTCAGACTCCTAACAGCTGCTTCATTCTACTTCACTGGTTCCAGATTTAATAAGACCGTGTAAGACTTTAAGAAAACAGCAATTAAGAAATTCCTTCTTTTTTTTTTCTTAATTTTTTTTTCAGATTCTAACACAAAGTCATGTGCTCCAGTTTTCCTTTGACTGTAATGCCTGAATTTCTTATTTATAATTGCTTAACTTATTTTTTAAGAATAGTGAAAGTAATAAAAATATTTATTTTCCTTGAATAATGGCTCAAAATTCCTGTCCTGCATACTTATTAGACTCAAGTCAATAAAATAAATCAATCTTTATTCTGGTGAAATATCAGAATTTTGAAAACCAAAACTAATGAGAAAGATCAAAATCTGTTTTATTCTGATCATGTCTCCCTCTGTGTAAGTAGTACTGCAACATTTGAGGAACTGTTGCTATAAAAGTTTTCATACGTTATCTTTTTCTTAAATAGAACTAAATGACTCACTCATTTTTTAGTTAAGAAACTTTGGATTCATTTTTGGGATTTCCTTGGTTTTTAACTTTATTAATTTAGGATGCCAGTCTACCCAACTTCTTTCAGTTTTGTATGCCCTAATCTTCCTTGGTGATCTCATTGTTCTTAACAAACTCAATGTATTTTGGAGCCACACTTACTGAAGACTATCATAGAGGGATTCGAGATCCTGAGCTGGAAGGGACACATTAGGATCACCAAATATCATCAATAAGTATCATGAAATTATCATCAGCAAGTTCTCTTGTTATAGTTGAGTTCATTTGTGTACTGGTTAATTTTCTTCAGAGTGGGTAGTGTGAGGTCACATTCTACATTTGTACTGAAGAGAGCATTGATAACTTAGTGATGTTTTCATTCCTGCTGTGCAGGGCTTACACAAAGACCATTTTACTTCTTGCACCACCCTACCAGCAAGGAGGCTGGGAGCAAAAAAAGGAGCTGGGAGGGGACACACCTGGGAGAGCCTACCCCAATTGACCAAAGATATATACTGTGCAATATAGTGTAAAAGCATTGAAAGCTGGGGGAAGGACTAGGAAGGGATGCATGTTTGGAGTGTGATGGTGTTTGTTTTCCCGAGTCATTGTTAGGCCCTACTTTACAGGGGATGGCTCAACACCTGCCTGCCCATGGAAAGTGGCGAATTAATTCCTTGTTTAACTTTGTTTGCATGCATGATTTTTGCTTTACCTATTAAACCTTCTTTATCTCATCCCAAGATATTTCATACTTTTTCTGCCCCATTGCACTAGGAGAGTGAGTCAGAGGCTCAGACCCTTGAATGCACTTGAGGTGCCATTTTTTGTCCTAAGGTAGATCACGGTCATGTGTATCATTGTTTCTGATAAGGTGGGGTGGTGTGCCAGGTGTTCAGTGAAACAGGAAAAGAATCTGGTTTATTTGTGGACCTGAGAAGCTTTAAAGTCTGGTTTGCTTATCTAACAATTGAATTGTTTCTGTCCTAATTACAACAACACCAATGCTTCAGTATATTATCTGGCACCTGAAAAAGCCTTTTGACAGTATCAGTGTCCTACTGCTAAATCTTTAATACCATTTATAATACCACCTGTCATCAGATAGGGTTCCAATGGCAATTTATCTTTACTCCTCCCCTTTGCTCTTTGCTAGAAACCAGCAGAAATGAGATACACAGTTACTAAGGGAGACCTGTAGTGCCCCAAAGATACATTCTCGATAGACTAAATTATCCTCAGCTTGAAAATAAAATTAAACTTCAAATTGAATTTTAGACAGTAGTGATAAAATTTTAAAGAGGAAATTGATAGTTGAAAATCTCCTTTCATTTTTAATTAAGTTTCACAGACTAGTCATCTTATTTTTCCAACATTTGCAATGCTGATTTGACATATCCAATACTTGTTTTAGTGTTAAATTTTCTTTAAGAAAATAAAATGTGTCATTCTTATATGCCTTATAGCAAAATCAAAATCAAGTGAGAAAGACATTTGTATTCAGTAATAGATAACAGTACATAATCTTCTGGAAATCTTTGTTTTGATGGATTGTGAGGGTTCACTCCATACAGTCACCAAGATGAAATTGTGCTAATTTTTGCTTTGGTTAAAGCACCATTCTATTAATATAAAGTGAGAACGAGATTTTGGAGATTTTGAGTGAGAATGTGATTAATTTTGTGAACAAAAGGTACAGAAAACCACCCTCTGTCTTTGTCTTCTGTCTTTGAACCTTTAATCAATTTTCATGCACCTTAGGGGTTGGATTGCTGGACTTTTTGAACCACAGAATCATCAAGGCTGGGAGAGACCTTCAAGATCACCAAGGCCAATTGTCACCTTAGCATAACTCAAATCACCCCTAAACCATATCCCACATCCAGGTGCCTCTAAAACACTTTAACCTCTGTTTAAGTGGCTGCCACCTCCAGGGGCAGCTTATTTGAATGCCTAAAATTTTATTTTTCTAATATCTAATCTGAACTTCCCCTGGTACAATTTAAGGACATTTCATCTCATCTTTTCACTTGAGACATGGCAGAAGAGAACAACCCTCACCTCACTACAGCTTCCTTTCAGCAATTTCTTCTTTCCCCTGAGAGCAGCAAGATCCCCCTTTAGCTTCCTTTTCTCCCGACTAAACAATCACAGTTGCCTCAGCAACTCCTCATAAAATATATTTTCTAGACCATTCAACACCTTTGTGACCCTTCTTTTGACATGCTAAATTTGAAATAACATCAAGATTGAGGCTTGAAGGAAAGTATAATTCAGGAAAAATGAATATATTCAATAAAATCTGTAAAAATATGAAATACTAAGGCCCAGATTTTTAACACTAAAACAATTTTGACTTCTCCTCTCAGCCCTGAAATGTTGCAGTATAGGCCATATATTTAGACCTTGTTAAGCTGAAATAATGACTTTCTTAAAACACTAAAAGTATCTTGGACATTTCTTTGAATAACAAAATCTCAAAAATCAAATTTATTTTTGCAAAGGGATTTCTCTGTCTTTTAAATAAAAAACAGTGTCTTTATTGCATTTTGTTGACAGCGATTATCAAGATGTCATTGACCTCACATATTCTTTAGAGTAAAAGTATTTTCCAAAAGTCAAGTCTTCAAGGGTGGTAAATAGCTATTTCATATTCAAATCCACTTGGCTGCTCTATAATTTTCATCAAACCCCAGGAATTCCACATATAGAAATTGCCTCATCAATAAAATTTTGTATTGCAGAATAGCATCTTAATGTTTCTGATCATGGAAGTTGCCCTGTGTAGATGTAATGTTTCGATACATCTATCTTTGATGCAGAACTCTTAGTTTCAGTAAAATATAATATGTATTTATAATGGATAAATCTTGGCTTTGGGTTCTTCTTGTTTAAAAGGTGACTGTAATCTCTGAGTTATTTAAGTTTAAAGCTAATCCTGGTTATATGGGCAATTTCACATTGTAATGGGAAACATTTCTCAAGGGGATATAAGAGAATCATTTGCTTCTCTAAAAATGACAATTTGTCTATGATAAACATCCAAAATGTTAAGGTTTTTTTAATTGCATTTTGGTATTAACTACATTTCTAGATGTAAATGGGAGTTTATAGATTTTAAAAAAGATTCAATATAGGGTGTCATTCAGGAAAGATTTGTTCTGGAACGCTGTATTTGCTTAAAGACTGGGACTGTATTCTATAGACTATTAAAGAAAGCCTATAAATAAAAGAAATAGTGTTAGTTCTACTATATACCCAGTTTATGATGCTACTTTTAGGCAAACAATAAAATAAGAAGGAATTTCTTGTCAGGAATTTTCTTGCTGAAATGATGGATATAAAACAGAAAATTGGTTTAGAATTTCTTCCAGGAAAAGTACTAACTTGGATATGTTCAATACTTCTAGTCCAGGTCAACTTATATATGTTTCAAGAAATCCTTTGAAGTTTTTCAATTTCTGTATCAGTCTAAACAGCAGGTGAAAAATATACACAAGAGAAATATGTTTGCTCTCTTTGTCTTTTGTGTTAAACACCAGAGACAAATGGATTTTTGAAGGAAAAAAAAAATGTAATGAGATGTTGTACATTTACCAAATGCTGTACAGAATTTCTTTTCTGGAGGCTGACAGTTCTCTACTGCTATGATATGATATTTTCCTCTGAGAGGTTTATTGTTCTGTAAATGATGTATCTGTGCTAGACTGACTTATCTGAGGTGAGATGATCAGCAAAGGTGTCAGTTTGACCACTTTCCATATGCAGAGAGATACCTGGGAAAGTTCCTGGGGAAAGGCCAATATGCACACATCCTCCCTTCATGGTGGAGGCAGAACTATCCACTCAGCATCGTCCACACAAGGCGACGTGTTTTTTGCCATTTATTATTTATTTTGCTCACTGGGTCCAATGGACTGATAGAAATAAATTATTGTGGTAAATAGAAAAATAGCTTTTAGAGTTCAGGTCCTCTGATCTGAAGACCTATCCCTCTTGGTAGCAGCTTTCTCTTTAGCGCAGTCCAAAGTTCACTCTGCCACATTCCCACTTCATCCACAATCATATGTTTGGGCTTCATGTCCTATTTTTTCCTTGTGGTAGATTTTTTCCCTGTGACATGATATAGCTGCCTGAAGACAGGTGCCATTTGATGTTCTCTGGGACACCACAGGTAGTGGTAGGGGTCTGCCAGCTGGACACAGAGCTTGTTGGAGGCCCTTGCACTTCAGCAGTGGCAGCTGGAGTCCAGGTAGGACATCCCCTGGACCCTTTGTGGACTAATGATGGTCTATTTGTCAAACAAGAATTTTCTGAAATAATGATAGTTTTACTCAATTAGTCAAGGCTATGCTGCAGTATCCACCTTGAGATTAGCACAAAATATTTTGCTATTTTGTGATTCTTTATAATCCTAACAATTTCCATCTCAAACCATTCCAAGACTTTCCCCAAAGATGGCCTAAATGTGGTTGATCAATACACACAATATTAAGAAGAAATGATAATGAATTTGGAATAAAAATCATATTTCCTCTGGTGCAAACCCAAGGACAGTCTTAAAAAATCTTTTAAAGTTAGGGCACTGCAAATAATGTTCCTTCACAGGAGACTTGGCATAGTTTGCATAGATCCTTCTGTTCTCATTTTGCCTTTGGTGGAATGGTCTCAGCCTCCTAAGCCAGCTTTTCATTCTTAGCAACAAAAATCTGTTCCAGTGGCCAGCAAGTGTTACGTGAGTGTAAGATGGTAGCTGCTTATTAGAACTCAGGCATACTAGCACCGTAACAATGTTAGGTTCCTTTTTATCAGAACGTGGAATAAGATCATTCTAGCACTACTCATTCCTTATCAAGTGGTAAGGAATTTTTTATAATTGATGATCCAAAATATAAACAACATGTTTTTAGATTAGATCAGTGTGTTACTATGAGTACAGAACAGAGAATGTTGGCTGAAATCTTTAGGCTTGTATTCTGAAAAAGAAATAATATGATACTTTCACTGCAGTTTCCAGTAGGTTTGGCATTTGTCATACGTGATATATCAGTTTTGAAAGATAAGAGATGTAATTAATTGTTGTCAAGGCTCTCAAAATTAGGAGCTTAAAGTGTTATGATGAACATCTGGTTGTAGTGCATTTCTTTTCTATAACTTCAAAAAATAACATCTGTCATTTCAGAAGAAATAAAATTATGCTCATCTTAGATGAAAATAACAGGTGAAAATTCCACTTGCACACAATATGAAAATTTAACTAATGAAGAATAAAATAAATAATGTGTTGGAATATTCAGATTTTAATAAATTCTCTTTTCCATTCCAAAAGGAATACATCTTATATTTGCATCCTGTAATCAGCCTCAGGGTTTTGAATCGGCAAAGAAATTTCTCTTTTAGCCTGTAGCCATGTGCTTTCTTGTTTTCTTTCATCCAACAGTTTTATTTATCCCCTTTTGCTCCTGTCTTTTATTTTCTTCTGCATACTCACACTTTCTGATCCCCTGCCTTGTATTTCATCTTCTCAGCTCTTATCCCAGCAGATTTCTTTTCAAAATACATGCATAGCTCTGAGAAAATGGCTTGGGAAGGAGGATCCCTGGGGAGAAGGCCTCAGGAAATGAAATAGCTCAGCTTAAACATAACAATGAGTTGATCACAGGACTGGAATGAATGCAGTTAAGTGTGCTGAGTTTGTATTGTTTGGTTCTTGAACAGGGCTAAATAATCATACTTCACACAAGCCTAAAAGTAAATTTATTTTTTTTAATTAAGCCATATCAGAAAGATAATTGAACTTTAGGTTATTAAGTTTTTTTTATTTCACTCAGTAATATAGATCTATTTACTGATTGTTTGGGCTAAATTACAACCAACTTTTCAACCCCTAAAAAATCTAGTCCTTAGGTAGTAAAGCAGCATACATTAACAGAAAGTTTATGGATGACAGCTGGGTTGGCTGATTATAGCTGAAGAAAAACAAGTTTTGCTAGGTGAAAAGATTATTACTGAAGGGTTCACACCAGTGAGATGGCAAAATCAGAGACTGTGCCTTTAGCTGTTGGCATGGCTATGAAATCTGCATACACAAGCTCATGGTTCTTTTTCACTGCACTTTTTTACTCACTTTGTATATGAAAGACAAATTGTATTTTGCTTTCCTGGAACTACACCAAATAATTTCCAGGTGTTGTGTTTGTCCATTTAGTCACTTTTCGATGTAAGATACAGTCTAAATGAAACACGATTTTATGCAAATTGTGCTGATTCATCCACACTAATTCTTAGAAATTGTTAAGGTTTAAAAAGTACATTCTTCATTTGCCAATCACCTGCAATATATTATTTCAAAGCATAATTTATTTTCCAGAATCTAACATATAAAAATGAGCTTTTTACATTGCATACTGTTTCATGCTCATGTAGAGAACTGTTTTAAACCAGATTCTGGTTTATAGCCAGATTCTGTAGTACAGCTTCAGAGACTTGGATCATGCCGGTTTTTTAACCTTTAGCCAACACTTTATGGCACAGGCTATAAATTAGGAAGGAATTTGACTTTTAGTGGCTTCATATTACAGTCTATCAGGACAGTGTGGAAACAAGAGCTATTTCTACTAGCATTGTAATGAAACATTTTTTCTAAAGATAGTGAATGAAATCAACAAACAAATTAGATTTTATGTGTAATACTTGATGGTCAACATTAGTCAAAAGCAATAGCAAAATCTATTTAATGCAGCCAACATTCTTGTTTATATTGGACAAGGAAAAAGAACAAGAAGATAGCATAAACCACTGTGAGAAAAGTGCTTTCCAGAATGAAATCATGTGCATCTCACCTTTCCACTTCCATTACACAGGACAGAAAAGGAAAAAAATAGTTTTCAACATAGCATGATATTCGTCCCTCAATTCAGCGGTCATATATATGGTTACAGAGATAGAGCATTCACGTACATCAGCTATGACATACGCACTTTTAGGGAGGAAGCGCAATATTTTGTATTTAATCTTACAAACATACATGCTGGTTTGCTCATGGCCCTTCTTCAAAAGGTAATGAAAAAACCTGAAATCTAGAGACTTTTGTTTCCAATGCTCTAAGTGTATTTTGTGTCCTTTGGCATATTTGCTGGAACTCAGATGCCCTGAGGTCCTGAGGCCAGTGAGGCCAATGGCACTGGTTTGACAGAATTTCATTTCTAGCCACTTTTGTTCAGACTGTGAGACCTAGTCCAATAGTAAGAACATGTAGCTAGAGAACATTAATATTCTTTCATCTTTATATAAACCAGTATAAAAGCATATTAAATCTTTTCCTAAGACCTACTACACAGTTCTGTATTCATGGAAGCCAGGTTGATTAATTCTGTCCTGTAACAACTCAAATGCATCTCTGGAATTACTGAAGAGCATATCTTATTCATTTCTATAAAATATGTATGAGCATTTCTAGTATAATTTCTTCTTTTCTACTTTTATATTCCCTTTATTACCTGTATCCTTCTTTCCCTCTATAAAAGGTATCTACTACCTTTAATAGTTCCTTCTCTGTTCCTCATGTGCTTGTCATAACACAATTACAGATGGAGATTTTCCTTCCTGCTTGCAAAATCATTGCATAATTTATTATTCAAAGACTTTCAGAAAAATTCTATATTTTCAGATAAATCTTATTTTTAACATAATAAAATTCATTAAAATAATGTATAAGAGTTCACTTTATTCTATGAAGAATGAAAAAAAAGAATTGTTTTATTTATTTAAGGCAACAAGGAGAAGTTGAAAAGGAAACATTCTTTTAACAACAACATCTCATTATGCAGCAGTAGAAAGAAAAGGTAATTGAAATTTACTCACTCATATAGAGACTAAATTACTAATTTCATCATACCTCTTTTGCACAGTATTTTAAGTATAGTGGAAATAACATGACAAATTGCAAGTAACTCAGCAAATATATTAATAGTAATTTATGTGAATTGCATATAATTTATGCCAAGATTGCTGAAATTTTATCAGATCATCACTCTCTGAAAGTACAGAATCAGATATTGACCTCCTCAAGTTAAAAACTTTAATTACAGCTTATCTGGCTTTTCTCTTTCTCATTATAAAATAAGCAGCTGCATTAACTGTATACCAAAGATTCATAATATATTGCTCTTCTACTTTATTCAGCTCTTGAGTAGAAATGATTCCAAAACACAGCCTTAGATGTAAACAGTCTCACACTGTTCCTAATTCTGTTGTGTAAACAGACTTTCACCTACATAAACAGATGAAAACCAACACCAAATACCAAAATCTTGTAGGGGGTTGAACACTGTGAATTTCAATCTAAGTGACATACCTTCAGTGTGCTCCTTGATGTAGGTAAATTGACTGAATTACATAAGTATTTTTCTGTTTGTGTGTGCACTTCATATGATTGTCTAAGACTTCCATAGCAGAACCAATATCTACACAAAGTGTCACAGCTACAGAAAAAATGCTTTATGTATGTAATATTCTATTTAATCTAATATCTAAAAGATGACAGAAAATTTTGAAAACTGCCTAATAAAAAATTAAAAGCAATCCAAATATTCATCTGGAAAAAAAAATCTTAATGATTTTTAAACTTTTTCTTGTAAAACTAATACTGTCCCCATTGTATTCCCCTTTGAACACTATAATACTTTGTTACAATGATAATATATTAAGTTTGGCATTTCATAGTTTTTACACAATGAGAAATAGGGAATAATCACTCCTATTCATTTTATCCATGACTTTTTGCTATTTCACAGACCTCTATCATATGCACTCTTTATTTTATTATTTATTTATCATTTTGTATTTCCAAAACTGAAGAGAACCAAAGTTTCAGTCCCTTCTTGCCACTCCATAGTTCTGATAATCTTCATTGCCCCACAGAGACTGTAACTGGTGATTTTTCCCACACCTCTCATGACCAGTATCACCCTTATAGCCCGTGGGAAAGCCAGCACATTGCTCTGCAGCTTCTATACAGCTGTGGCCTTGGCAACCGAATTTCCTGTAACTGTGGACTGCTTACTGGATAGGTCTGTATTTGCTGTCATCTCTTTTTGCAATCAGAATGTGAAAGATCATGATTTGGGACACAGAAAGGAAAGAATAGTAAAGGAACTTTCTCAGCATTGGAATTTCTTCCACCTCTTTTTTCTTTTTTTTTTTATCTTTTTTTACCTGTAGGTAAAACTGCTCTATAGCTTGTTACTATAGCTTGTACAGTATGCTGATTTTTTCCTGGTTACTCTGTCTGGTCTTAAGAGACCAATAATATTTAAATAAGTAAAAAACTTGTTTTCTCTACTGTGTTGTTTTGTTGGTTTTCTGTTTGGTTTTCTGTTTGTGTTTTTTTTGTTTTGTTTTGTTTGTTTGTTTGTTTGTTTGTTTGTTTTTGTTTTTTTTTTTTTTTTTTTTTTTTTTTTTGGTAGATTTTTTTAATGTATATGTTTAGAAAAATAGAGTTTGCAAAGATATTTGTCATCTATCCTCCCAGAGGTATTGTGTGAGAGATACCCCTTTAATTCAGGTCGGTACAGATTTATGTTGGATTGATGAGAAAAAATTGCTAATTAAAGTATGCAGATTCCACCAGGGACCAGTGTATTTTGAGGATACAAAATGTAATTTTCAAAGAGAGATGACTGCAATCTTAAAAGATTTTTCATTGACTTTTCTCCTGCAATCTTCCATCATTTCCACTTCCCCTACCCCAGAGCAGCAGCTGAACTAATAAAAGAAACCCCTAAATTCTGGGGTGAAAAATTGTTGATTTCACTTTGAAATATAGTCACATTACAAAACTAAACCAAACTAACACCCACAAGGTATAGTGAGACTATGACTCTTAAACACAAAAAATGTGTTACCATTCCCAGTAAAGTCCCAGACATGACTTTTCAATTCTTTTGCTCAAAAGTGAGCCCTTCTACAACACCTGTACTGACTAGAGTAGTGCAATACTTTGTAGGAATAGAATTACATACCATATGAGTCAGGATTATTTTACTGTGAATCAAAGTCATGATTCAATATGGCAGATAGCATTGAAATATCTCTCACAACATGTGCTGCCAGTATCTTTAAAACAATTTCTATCAACTTCATCACTTAAAAAAAAAAGAACTAACATTCAGCTTGGATGAATAAACAGAGATTTTTTTTTTCTGAATGGAATTCAGTGCTCTTTCTGTAATATGAAAGCCTGAAGCAGATGAAGTTAAATAATCAGTTGATTGTAGCTGAAATTGGAACTATAGAGAAAAACATGTCATGGACACATCTTTCATTTGTATCTGGTGGGGAAACAGATATTTATCAGTATTTTCTATCAAATCTCAGTCTTTCTTGCAAGATCTGTATTGAATATTGGGCATTGAAAAATCAATGATTTTGTAGTAAATTTATAAAATGTACTACTTTATTGAACTCAAATGGCTTGGTGTTGTGGCCTACCCTTATTTGCATTATTAATCTTTTTTAAGCAATAATATTTTATCTGTCTTAAACTTTAAGCATCATATGTTGATTTTTTTTTCACAGTTGAAGTGCAAGCTTTCATCTGATTGATAGATTAATGAAGCAGTATTTTCATAAAAGATGAAAATTTTTGTTGTTGAAAATTGCCCTTGAAAAATTGTTATGTAAAATCATTCAAAAGTTAATCTCTTTCATTTGAACTGCTGTGGCATCAATTAAAGGGACTGTTTCAGTCCTTCACTGTTGTAACAAATGTTTATTGTCCTCTTTGCAGGACAATTCTATGAAAATGAAACAAGTTTTCTTGAACAGAAAATGCAAGGAGACAAGACTTTTTGCTTTTTGACTTCCTACTTATAATCTTTGTATCTTGGAATAAAAATGTTTTGGATTTTATGATTTAGAGGCCTTTAGAAAATGTGTTTACATAATAATGTGTATATTAAACTATAATATGTCTTACTGTATTAAGTTTGCTTTAGCCCTATCTTAACCTTTTAAGTTTTGGCTCTCACACCTCTGGCTTATAGTAGAATTTTCATGAATATCAAGTTCTGCATCACTCTCCACTTACCACAGAAATTAACTACGATTGCTATTGTTGATGAAGTTTTTCATGCAGTTGACCACAACTTCTAGAAAGTGGTTTAAATTTTTTCAAGATCATGTCTGCAATTGTGAAAGCTTATGTTTCTATTATATCTTTTGATAAAACCTATATTCTGAGTTTGTGATTTTTCCAATCACTTTAAAATATAGGGATCACATTCTGCCATCAAATCAAGTTATTGAATTAAAAGAGTGTCATTCTCTGTGCTTAACAATCTGTCTTCAGCCTGTTCAGGTTTGTGGTATCACAGAGAAGTCCTTGTCTGGGAAGAGAGAACTTATGTTACTGTTTGCATTAGGACTCTTCTGTTTGCTCTTTCTTCTACAAATACTGAAAATATCTTTCCCTCCACCATTTTCTGTGTTATTTTGAAGAACAAGAACAGCTCATGATGAGAGTAGCAAGATCTGTATCATTCAAACTTGTTTCCAGACCCCTTTTACAAAAACAAGACAAGATACTCTAAGGCCTTTCCAGACAGCCTGACACAGTGTGAGCACAAAACTGCCATAAAAGAAGGACAGTCTGGTAGACAAGTTTCAGCTAAAAAGATTAGTGCTCCTCTTGCCTGTACTTAAAATACTCACTACCTTGAAATTCACAGCTTTACGTTCTCCTCCCACAGGTAGTGTATGCAGCTTTGAGCACTTTTGGCAAAGTGTGTGAGCTTCTTGGTCTGGTTCAAGGACCTAAAATTCAAGGTAGTGACAGCCCATGGTCAGTAAGGGTTCCCTGGAAGAAGATTCAAAATAAAAAGAAAACACAAGGTTTCCAAGGCTGTACAGGCTGAAGCAGTCAGAAGGTAGTAAAGTGGTGTCAGGAGAGCTCTTTTCTAGTTATCGTGCATTGGGCTTCTATGGATGACATTATAAGGTGTGTTACCTGAAGAGAAACAAAAGTTAATCTTGAATCCTCCCCTTACAATTTGGGTGCTGTGTTGTTTGTAATGCTTTGTTTCTTCATGGCTAAAATATTACAAAAAAAATTGTCTGGCACCAGATAGGTTTTATGATCAAAGGCTTCCCTCAGCATTTGCCTCCTGGCTGTTCACCCTTTTTCAGGATGTTTCAGCAAATTTCAGTGAAATGCTCCTGATTTTCAGCCTGCTCCCTCTCTCCCTAATCATGATCCAAAAATCTATGCATAGTTTAAAGAACAAGTGTCAATCTTCTGCCTTGCAGCTGGAGATCTGTATTCTGTATATTAATGGCAAACAGAAAAGCTGCTGGATGGAGGACTAAGTTTCAAATATTTTTGTGAAGGCAAATAAACTAAATCCACAGTGTATAATTTTGTCCTTGTACTCACACTCTCCAGAATCTAAAATGCTGTTCTCATTAATGAATCACCCATGGATTTTCTTAGGTATTTTCTAGGCTAGTACCTGCTAGGGGAAAATATACTGTGTCAGCCCTGATAGGCTGAGTGAGGTAAAACTGATGCAGGTCCATGTTCCAGTGAAATTGAGCATGTATTCCCAGCAGGCACGTGCACACAGAGAACACACACATACACACACACACACACACACACACACACACACACACACACACAGATATCCACAGCCATCCACACAGGTTGATAGAGACAGACAAGACACACAAAGCACTCACATGCACAGAAGCCAGAACCAATGGCCCCAACCTGCCCTCCCATCTGGCTAAGCAAGGTTATAAATACATGTACAACATGGATTGTTCCAGGGGCCAGGCTCAGACACTTGATCTGCTCAACAGTGGCCCAGGATCCCAGACTCTTCGTTTGCTGTCAAATGGAGGCATAAAAGACTCAAGACCATAACCTGACTTCAGTTGCTATTACAGATTCCTCAGACTCCTGGCCACACTCACACGCCCAAATTGGCTGGGAATTCCCTGATCTTCCGTAGTCAATTGCCCCAGTCTCACCTGTAGAGAAACATACTCTCATCCTCCTTGGCTCCTCTGCCACTCTATCCACCACTTCCAGGAAGTCTGGTTTGATCTTCACTAGTGCTCACATGTAAGATTATCATCTGATCCAGTTGCTGGCAGCCATGCCTCTGAGCCTTGGTCCCAGTCCTGTGGCTGGCACTGAGTTTCACTGGGGTCTTCCCAGTCACCACCACCCAGGTACATGAATCCCTGACCCGTGGTCTGACTACACTTGCTGGCACCCAGACCCCTGTACAGACAGACAATAGAGTATAATTTCCAGAAGACTACTGTGGGTGACTAAAATATGTTTAAAAATTGAATTTAGGCATCATGATCCTTAAGGTTTTTACTGCAAATAACTCATCAGAAATGTAAGTTTATTCGGTGCCAAGTGTGAGTCCTTAAAGTTTTCTTTGGGACACTAATTTTCCTAAGTAACTGTACATGCAATATATGTAATTCAATTAATTTCTTTATTAATTGTTTTCTTCAGGTAAGGTATATATTCCATTTTTATAAACTTTCAGGTATTTTGAGTTCTTTTTTTGAGTTCTAATTTACTTTTTTTTTTAAGTGCAACTGATAAGATACCCTTATAAATCTGTCTCTAGCTTTATAAATCACTTCTGACAACATAATTCTATCTAGATCACCAAAATGCCTCAAAAAAGTTTATCAGAGGTCTTCAGAACAGCCTAAGCAAATCAGTGTATGATAGAATACTAGATTATTTTTACATAGTAAAAGTTAAATTTGTATTCCATTTATCCACTTGAATACTTTGGCTCCTTGTTTGACCTTATTAACACGACATTGATTACAAATTGTGATGCTATTCTAGAAGTGCATTTTATTGATGAAAAAGTTGAGGGAGCAACACTGAACATAAACATGTTTTGGTTTATTTTTCTTTAAATGTGAGTATCCCTTCTGGGAGCTGCAAACAAGCATTGATGTGATACTGTACCACTATATTTGCAGAGCAAGTTATTCTATCTGGAAGCCAATTGCTCTGAGTGCTTATTTTCTTTACAAAGAATCAAGATCTTTACAAAGGAACAAGAAGGAAAAAAAGGTAAGACTCTGCTATAGCAACATGAAGGAAAAATAGCTCTTTTTTAGTACAAACATTCTGGATAACACCAAAAGTATGAATGTTTGAGTGTCATGCTAGAGGTTCTAATTTTTTTGTCCAGTAAGACATTGAATTTCTGGCTGTGAGGTTTCAGTGAGAGAACTCTAAGGACTTGATTTGAAAGCTGGGTTTTCTCTTCAACTTGAATCTGTTTACACTGAAAGAGTTTCTTTCAGAGTTGTAACATCCTGGGACTGATGTCACCACCCATTATTATAGAGGAGAACCTTTTATCTGAAGGTTCCCAGAGCTTCAACCAGCTTTCTATGATATGACTGTTCTATTGACATGTAATGTCCCTTGGGTTTGATATAATCTGATAACTTTCACATCATGTGCTTTTGGCGGGAACAAAGAATTTAGTTATCTCTGCTTCTTATTTAAAATTGTTACTATCTACATTCACAGTGCTAGATTTAACCAACCTTTTTGTGATTAAATATAGCTGTATAAAAAGTAGAAATAAAGGATCAGTATAATATTATACACAGGTTAAAAACATACTGCTAGAAAATGTTGAATGCAGATAGGTTTAAAAACAGTGCAAACATATAAACATGCTTCTCTGAATATGGCATCCAATTGTGTAGTTCTGGCCTTTTTCCTGTTGATGGTTCAGTGTATATCACTTCATGAGCAGACATAGATCAGAGCTTACATTCTACCTGATCTATAATTCTTTCTACTTTGGTGGCAAGCACCAGATTTTCTGAGGAGATGTTAGAGCAGGCTACCCACAGTTTCTTTCTATTTCCAGACATCGAGTACTTGGTATTTACTCTCAAACAGAAGAATCTGTTGCTTGGTCATCCCAATATCTGGCTTTTCCACAGCTTTTAGAGGCCTTGAGGGCTCTGGACCCTCTGTGAGAAATAATTGGAATAGCTAAAAGCATTATAGGTAAGTTCAAAATTATGAGTGTCCGTAACACTGTTCCTTATAAGTTGTATCTCAAGTTCAGTAACTCAGAAGTAAAGTAGAAAATATTTGCGCCATTCTTTGTGAACAAGATAAAACATCAAGAGAAATTCTGGAGAGTACCTAAAACTGCTAGCCCCTAAAAACCAAAGGGAAATAAATATACAGTTCTATATTTTTGCTTTATTTGACCTGCTGCTAAATGTAGTATATTTGCAGAAATTTGCAGATGAGATGCCTAATTGGCTTTTGGAAAATTTTGTGTCCATTCTGTTAACATATTCTGGAGCAAAGACTTGAAACAAAAAGATGATTGCTATTTGTGTTTTTATTATTATTGTAGGATTATCATGTCAAGTAGTTATTTCAATAGTAGCCAGCAGGAGAAAAAAGTGTATTTTGATATTGCATAAGATCAAGTTTCAGATCCAGTGTGGTTAAAGCTGATCAAGTTGAAGACAAAGAATCTTGTATCAGTTGAAAGTTTCTTGATTTTATATTTAAATTTTCTGCACAGACTCAGGTATAGTATCGTTTCCTGTGTTCACAGTAATAGATCATGACAGATTTCTTGTGTATAGGATGATCTAATCTAATTGTTTACTTCTTGAACCAACAGTAAAGGCACTTCAGGAACAATTTTAATGTCTGTAGCATGTTGTGCATTGCACTGACAGCAAAGTAATGAGTCAGTGTTGAACGACGCAATGCTCAGGTGCTTAATGCTGCAAAATGCTTATAAATAAATAATGTATAAATAAAGTAAATAAGAATAACTGAGCTACAGTGCCAAGCAAAAGGCTTGAACTACAGCTAGTCTAGAATCCAAATCATGGCAATCTTGTATTCCTATATTATATCCACACAGAGTTTATATATATATATATACAGAGTTTATATGTACCAAAAGCTCTCTCTCATCATCTTCCATTTTAGGTAATGGCATTTCAGAGCATATCTAAACTAACACACAAATATTGTTTTTATTATTAATTGATAAAGAAGTTTCAAAAACTAAACTTAAAAAACCTTTCTGTAGAGCAAGGCATAATTTTATCATATCGATTTTCAGCAGGTAAATATGCAGGTTACAAAGTTTTAGTGGTTTATTTATTCTAACATACATATAGTATTTGCAGTGCAATAATCATTTTGGTTGTGCTTTGAGAGTTCAGCATGACCTTATGGGTCACTGAATTCATTTCACTAAACTACAATGACAGCAAAGTCACCTACTATGCCACCTTCATCTAAAGTAAATAGCATGGAGAATTTAAACAAGTGTTTCTGCTCCCTTCAGTGCTTCAGAAAATCAAGTTGTTGTTGGACCTTTTCTGAGTTTTGACAGTATCTTTACAATTCAACATTCATATAAATTTAGACCACTATTGTAACAATAGTTTATATATATATACAGGGTTACCTAAAATTAGATGATTCATAAGACAACATTTCTTCATGTCTCACCAATTTAGGGATTTCAGCAAACTGTTCATTGAGAAATAAGTATTAATACAGACAGAGTAAGTAGTAGAAAAAGGTGTCTCCTTTTCTTTAGCAAGACTCCTCTTTTTTTTCCACCTGCTTTAAAAAAATCTTCACATTGTATTTCCTTTTGAACTCCATGAAAGCTTACATTTACAAGAAATAAAAATAAGAGTGCAGCTATCTATAATGAGTCACAGCATGTCAATACATGCAGCTACATCTTTGCAAATCATTCTAGCTACTACTCTCTAATCCTTTATGTCTAAAGGCAGAGGTTCAGTTTGAAGGGGTAGATCATATAGCTCTTCTCAGTAAACACAAATGCTCATTTCAAACCAATAACTGGCCCAGTGTGTCTTTAACTTTGCTTTGTGAATACTGAATGAAGACACTAAAAATTTTCAGAATGTACTGCTGATTTAGGACACTTCATCTTTTGGATGCCCTAGATATGATTTTCCAAAGGATTGTAGCTTTAGGCTTTTACTGATCTACCTTAAATTCCTTCTATTCAGAATTTCAAAGAATTTACCCCAAAACTAAGACTTTCAATTCTTCCTTTTCCAGTGTGTTCATTTGCACTTTACAGACACAGACTGCTGGAAGGGTTGCTGTCTTATCAGAAAGGCACAACATTTTTTTTCTTATTAATCAATGCTGCATTTTCTTTAGGTAAGAAAAGATAACAGCAATGAGCACTAATTTTTTGTGTGCCTCTGGGGCTGCATTGGACTGCTGAAAACAAGAGATAAGATCACTGGCTTCACTAAGCAACTACATTTACTTTTGATATATGTGTAAGAGACTCGGGAGAGAGGAAACTATTTACATTCTGGCATCTTAATGTATTTCCATCTTTTTTTTCACCTTCTTTCTCCTTGCTTCTGTAATGATTTCTTTTCCTCCTGTTAAAACCTGCAGGATATATAACAGCTTCAGTGGCATAACTAATTCATGTTTATACAGTAATGAAGGGGCTATAGCAATATCTTTGAGGTGAGGGCACTTTTTGTCTGTACATTGAAATACCACATCAGAGGGGAATTTACCTCATATTCTTTGCTTGGCGGCAGTCTCTAATTAATGCCCCCCTTCACCTCTCACTCCCAGCCTAAAACTGTCTCAAATATACATCTTCTCCATGCATGAATGCTTTCACAGGGCCTTTGGTTTCACTCAACTCTATTGAGAAGTTAGCTATCACAAAATCATTTAACAGCCCTTTTATGTGCCATTCTTTCCACCTGCTAATATATGGTTCCCTCTTATGCATGTCTGCATTCTTGTAACTATCCTTTGGAGACAGATTCTTGCCTTGAATGAAGAGATTTTGTTTTGCTCTTTTCTCTCTCTCTCTCTCTCTCTCTCTCTGTATGTGTGTGGGAAGTAAGCCCCACACTTGAGAGGATTCATGTGCCTTTATCAAGGACATCTGACATAAACTGAAAATATAACTTACCAGTTGTATTTTTTCTTGACACACTTACCAACTGTCTTAGTCAGCAGTAGTTTGTAAGTACTTAGTGTTCAGAATGTACCCTTTTCTATGCTAGAATAAGATTAGAGCAAACAATTTATAATTCTATTGTATCACAACATTCCCCTGGCTTTGCGCCCAGTTACATGAGAATGTTTAACCCTTTTATTCCAATTGCATTATTTCTAAAATTTGGTAGACTTTGTTGTTTTTCACTTCTATACATATACTACACTATAGGAATGTTTATGTTTTCTCTCACTATGTAAGCCTTTCTCCTTTTTCCAAATCCTGTAGCCACAAAAAGCCTGCTGGTTGGCTACATTAATTGATGTTTTGAGGGAAATGATTCTTCGACTTTCTTCTGATAGTGTTGGGCTACTGGAAGAATGGTTCTTAATTTATTTGTCCACAGTAAAAGAAAGTGCTTGCAGGGGAAAGTTTTAAATAATTATTTGTAGCAGATTCTACACTGAATTAATGTAATGAAAACACAAATAAAAAAGTAATATCCCTTTGGAGAATAACAAGTAGTAAAAGAATAATTCTGTAGTATTTGATGTTTTAATGATTAGATATGTCATGTAATAGTGAATAATACTGGGGTTCACCAGCTGCTTAATGTTTGTCTTGAAACCACTTATTCTTATTGTGATTAAAACAAAAAAAGATTTATTAATTTATCACTGGAGACTACTAGGAAGCAAAATTAATCTAAGGAAAGCTTAACAAGTTTCTGTAGTAAAACAATCTACATTATCTCTAACTATAGGGAAGTCTTGTGTAATTAGAAAAAAATTAGAATTCTACTGTGATTTGACTTAATACATTCTTATAGAAAAATAATTTTGAAAATCTGTGAACACAAGAGGCATTTACAGTTGCAAGGACAGTCTATATCTTTCCTCAAATAATGTAAGTGTTCAGATCTCAGTTTTTGTCCAGGGGCCAAAGCCTACTTCTGAATAAAGGGATCTATATAGGTATTCTCCAAACTGTGAGGATATTAGGTGTTCAGCATATTTTATCAACTCAGTTTTTACATTTTCTTGTGTTTTAAAATTTTCTTTGCTTTGTGTTGGAACAAAATGAAGCTGAGAGAATGCAACAGCAGCATCACTTTTGAACACCAAGAACAGAAATTAATAGATCCTCAGCTTTCACTTGATGAGAAAGCCAAACTCCGACAGAATAGGTACTTAATTACCTAAACCAGGGCAAGTGGGCAGGTGCAGAAACTTCTAGATTGCAATTTTCAGTGTTTGTCCCCAGTCCTTTACTAGACCTTGACAATGGTAATTTTTTTTTAATGTTGCTTCTAGTGATAATGTTATATAAATTGGTTGTGGGTATTCTCAGCTCAGTCAGAGAGAAAGAGAAATGTTTTCTAACCAGGCGACAGCCTGGGGAGCAGTTGGGAAAGAATGTAAATAATTCTCTAATCTATCTTGTTATTCAGATTGTTTATAGATATGTTCTGCCTCTGTGTGTCATTCACTGCCCACCAATGGTGTGGGATGTTTTTAGTCTAAGATCAATGAAATTAGTCTTCTCGATGTTCTCCATATATAGAGCCATACATTTGAAATAAAGGAGAGAGTTCATTTTCTTAGCCTTCTGATCTGGAGTTCTTTGTTCCCGTCCTGCTCAACAGCGTCAATTGGTCACATGTTCTGCACTTGTTTCAATTTTGGTCTCTTTAGGAATACTTGAATATTTCACATTTGGAAACATGGGTGTGGGTAATAGTCTTCTACTGAATACTGGCGATCTCATGATCTATCCTATTGTTCCTACAGGAAGTTTGAAATTGGATTTGTTTCTATTTTTTTTCTAAATCAGTATAATTCTATGAGATACATAAGAAATTATTAAACCTCTTAGATGTGCCCTGACCTGGCATCTTTTCAAATATCTTGTACCCTGCATGCATTTACAAGTTAAAGAACAAGTTATAGAATAAGTTTTTTACCTTCTTCCATGTCGTTATATTGGACATTGATGATTTCAGTAAATTGAATTAAATATTCAAGGCATCATGCATCCTGACCCATCCAGCAAAGACACTGTAGCAAATCAGCAGCTCTTTTATTTCTACTGACTTTTACCATGTGTTCCTTTCATTTCACTGATTGTATTCTGAAGATATAAAACACTTGTATGTTGTTTACAGCCTCTATATACCATCAAAAGAGGATGCAGTGACAAAAACATGTTTTTCCTATAAAATTTGGCACAAGCCTATTGTAGTTTGTCTTCATATGATAGACATTCTACTTTAAAAAAATTACTTTCACACAAATTGTAAATTATTACCTTTCATAAATGAAAAATAGAAAACTTGTAGCTTATGTAAAGCTTAGCGCAAAGTTACATGAGAAATTTCTTGTTTTATTAGCCCCTACCTTTTTATAGGGTTTTCTTCTTTCATTTTTCTGGTTTGCTGATCTTTTTACCTTTGGAGTTTTATTTCTTGTAACTTGATCAATTTAACAGTGTCTTTGGTCATATTCTGTGTGGTAAATAAGGTAGTTACATTACATGCCTGCAGAGTTTCCATTTCAGATTTAAGACTGGATATTGATAGTGTACAGTGCTTTCTTTCACATCTACTATTAAACAAAGGGTTATAGCCCTCCTCTATCTCTGCAATAGACCACAAAAAAACATATCTGCTTTAATCCAAGTAGCTGTAAAACATTCTGTCATCTACTCCAACAAAGGTTTTAGGACCTATACTTTCTTTCCCATATTATTATTAGGTTTTATTTTATAATATTCTTTCTGAAGGTCCTAACTTTTTAATTTATCTTGATAAACTTGGGAAATACTGTATTTTATTAAATTAAAGTACTGATCTCTTTACTGTCATGACCAGTGACAGGACTCAAGGAAATGACATGAAACTGTTGGGGAAGGTTTAGGCTGAATATCAGGAAAAGGCTCTTCACCCAGAGAGTGGCTGGGCACTGGAGCAGGCTCCCCAGGGAAGTGGTCGCAGCACCAGCCTGACAGAGCTCAAGAAACATTTGAACAATGCTCTCAGGCACAGGGTGTGATTCTTGTGTGATTCTCGTTCTGTGCAGGGCTAGCCGTTGGACTTGATCCCTTCAAACTCAGAATATTCTGTGTTTCTGCGTGATTCTGTGATTACAATCACAGTTTAAAAATCTCTCAGAACTGAACCACTAGTGGATTCTGCATGTTCCAGAAAATTTTACTATTGCCAAAATATAATTTAAATTTAAGAATTAGGAGAAAATGACAGAGGTCATATGAAAAAGATATTTTTCAATGTTCATAGATTTTTCCTCTTCTAATTATGATACAGTTGAGGTAGAGAAGGTAAGGACTACTGCAGATGATAAATAGAAGAATTCTTTGCTATTCTTTGTTACAGGATGACATTATAAAATGTTTGAAATCTTTATACTGTCCTTCACAATGTCAGCTTTGCCTGAGAAATCTATATGGCTCCTTCTTTTACTGTCTAACTACTCTGTTTGCAAACCAAAGCCTTGCAAAGCTGACTGAGTTAACTCTGTCCTGGTCCAAGCTAGAAAAAAAGGGGTACAGAATTTGTTATGTGTGTGATTATGTAAGCTTTATTGTTTTCCAGGGCAGGTGAGATAATGAAGATACGAAACGTGTGAGCCATGATGCTGTTCCTGCAGAACTTGTTGATTTGGGGGTTTTTTTGGTGGGTTTTACTTGCTTGAGTTTTTCCAATCCTATTTGGTATTCTTCTCATAGCAGTAATAACAATGTTTGGAAAAGTTTGGTCCACTGTGCTTTGGCATAGATTGTTCACAGATGTTTTTTCTGGTAATTTTTATCCTCTTACGAAATGAGTCACAAGTAAAACAAAAGCGTTGCAACACTATATGTTGTGACAGTCCTACTAGTATATTGAAAGCAAGAAGAACTTCAAATGAAGCCTATGGTAAGCCTGTGTGTACTTTTATCTCCTTAAAACTATAATAAAAATGTTAGTTAACTACTTTAAAAAATGGCATTTTGCTCCCATTATGTTTGCTACAGCAAACACATCCCAGATGTTAAGGAAAACTGCCATTTTTCAGCAGGAGTTCCTTTAAAGCAGCCCATTTTTTTTGCATTACACAAGACTTGGGAAATTCAGTAAACTTTGTGAGAGAAAGAGAATATTCCAGATTAACATGAAATTAACATGCTGGTATCTCCAGTTTCATTTAAAAAGAAAAAAAAAAAAAAAAAAAAGGAGAGCCGACAAAACAAGCCCCAGTTTATCAAAAAGAAATTCAATCTTTCTAAGTGTTATCAAACAACGGAAAATAAAAAAATTGCTCCAGTTAAGAGCTCTGTGACACCTCATGTAGTCCCATTAACTGTCCAGTTACAATTCTGGCTTTGCACTGGTGAGAATCACAGAATAGCTCAGGTTGGAAGGGACCACAGCGCATCACCTGGTCCAACCTCCCTGCTCTAGGGTCATCCTGGAGTACATGGCATGGAATTGCATCCAGATGCTTCTTGAACATCTCTGGTGAACAAGACTCCACAAACTCTCAGGGCAACTTGTTGCAGTGCTCAGTCACTCACACAGAAAAGTTCTTCTTCACATGCAGGTGGAACTTCCTTTGCATCAGTTTCTCTCTGCTGCATTTTGTTGGCCTGGCTCCATACACTTGACACCTGCACTTTCGCTATTTAAATGCACTGATGAGGCCCCCTCTCATCATCTTCTGAATGATGAGCAGGCCCAGCTCCTGCAGCATTTCCTTACGAGAGACATTCTCCAGACCATTGATCAACTTAGTAGCCCTCTGCTGGATCTGCTCCAGAAGCTCTGTCTCTCTTGTGCTGTGGAGCCCAGAACTGAATCAACACTACTGTGGTTTTGGGATTCATCATTGAGCAGATGCATAGGTTTTCAAAGATTTATATTTTTTATACAGAGAAGGTGGTTTTGTGAGAAAATATATGCATCTAGATCAGTTAATTATTCTATTATTTGTTCTTTAAAATGTAACTATTTGTTTTGTCTTTTCAAACCATAAATGGACATCTTCCAAAGCAAGAGAAAAGTTTAAGTACTCATAACTGTTTGTAGCTTTTTGAAGGTCTTTAAGACCAGGAAGAAATACCAAAAGTGGTATCAAACACTGGATAAGATTTTGAACTTTTGGACAGTTATCAAAGATACATGGTAAAATGGATTTGACTTTACCGTTCTGTTTGCTAGCGAGTCTTGAATTCCTAGCAAAATTAATTTTTAGTTTTAAATGTATGCATATAAGAAAGGAACAGAGAACTGCATTTCTGCTTATGTTAGCTAATCAGAATTTCTAGTTTCTATACCTTTATATTTGAAATATATCAATTTAAATTAATATTGGAAGAGGTTTTGCTTTATCATTATTTCTCATTTTATAAATAGATACAAGCTACTGTGCCAGAGTACTGGCACTATCCAACCTGATCTTCAGCTATTCCAAAACCATTTTTATTTTAGCAAGGTGCAAGTCAAAGGACATAATCCATGTATTAAACATTTGTGCTAGCATAATACTGCAAGGTAAATTGTTATTGATTCATACAAAGGGTAAAGTTGAAAATATTTACATTTAAATTAAAAAAAGGGGCTGCTGAAAATCAATAATAACAACCAAGGGATTTACCTTTGGAAATATCCTGGCATTAAAAAAATTATTCAGATTTACAGTTGTTGCCCCTTAGGTATACAGAGCAACCAAGGACAAAATTGATTTTTTTTCACATTCCTGTCCCCATTAAATAAACTCAGATAGTACTTGTCTGTTAAGCACAGTTATCTTAGAATATTTCACATATGCAATATATGCTAAAGTGTATGATTACGTCTTTATCTGTCTCTGAAGTTCACTTATGCTGAACAATTTCAGTATAGTCACTAATGTAATCTCTGTCTCACATTTTTATTGATAGAAGGGCAATTTTATGTTGTGCTTAATTATTTCCTTAAAAAATGCTCCAGTGATTAGTCAATAATTAACCAGGTAATGAAATTGAAAGTGTGGCTATACAGAATTCTACTTTAGAAAGTATCTACCTCACACTAGACTCTATCTACCTAGACTCATTTTCCCACCTGATTTCTGTTCTATATGTGAATTATTTTGTGCATGATTATGATGTTTCTCATATCCTGTGGATATAGTACAAAGCACAGTAGTAAGAAACATCAGAGGCTACAGTAGTGACAAGCCACAGAAGTCTAGCACAGAATTTGTGGATACCTTGTGGTTTGTTGAGATGATAAAAGTCCAGGTTAGAGATTCATACTTTCATATGGCTCCTGGATGGTGGACTGAAGTCCAATCACCAATGTGATTCTTGCATTCATCTCAGAAACTATGGAAGGAAAATCATTTCTGGACCTAAACAAAGTCTCCCTCTCTGTCTCTTTTTCCACCTCCTAACGTCTTCCTCCAGTTCTCCCCCCAAATCTCTGAAGAGAGATAATTTTACTGTGGGCTCTCTTCTTTCCCTAGTATATTCTGAAGAACTTGTAATCACATAAGTCAACATTTATTGTGAAAAAATACAAAGGTTTTTTAAATCCTGTTTCGTGGTCTGTACAGTGACCCTACAGAATAACCCTTGTGACTAAGGTCCAAATTTGGGATTAAGAAAATTTCAGGTATTTTTCCTTCCACAAGCCAAATGTATTGTTATAGAATATAAATTTGTTTTAACCCTATAAGTTTTTTATTTTATTTGCTTCTCAATATCTCAGTTTGTAACCTACACTTTCACAGAGTGACATTGTGCAATCTTGTGCATTAATATTTGCACAGACTTCAGCTATGGTGTTTTTGGAGGCTTTAGAATAATTTGTTTCACAGATAGGCAGATGAACCATAGCAGATAAGTGCCTGTAAATTTCTTAGCCTGGTAATATATGAAGTTGAAAGTACAGTTTTGAACACACTTGGAAAAATTACCAGGTCTTCCTAGAATTATAGTTTTGCATAAATGAATTCATGTCTCAGAAAGACTAGGTGTTCTGTCCAGAAAAGAATCCCTGTGGGAAATAAGGGAATGGCACACTTTGCTGGGTTAGATAGCTGGAGAGAAAACAGTGAATATGTATGAGAAGAGGGACAACAAGTACAGGAATTAAACCCAGCAATGTTATGTAATTATCTGAATAGTTTGACCTGAACATGAATAGAGGCTTTGCTAGAGGCTTTTTTTAGGGTTTTTTCATATCTCAATAACAAAGTGTATTTTCTGTATCAGAAATTTTTGTCTTTTTTTTCTTTTTTCTGCCTCCATTTGCAGTTAAGCCACTGTTTCAATGTGTATATGCATCATGTGTCATAAAAAACTGTTTCCACTAGGTCTAATCAAACTCTGGTGTGAGTACTGGAAGCAACACAAAAGAAATTTGCAGTTAGTGTGAGATTTCTTCCATAATTTATAATTTATATTGCATCTGTAGAGTAAATTGCCCAATAAAATACATGCATTAACTAGGATCTTGTGTCCCTGATAATTTTTGTGCAAATTTAATAATAAGGATGTCATCAGTTTCTCAGTGACTGATTTAGTACCTACTATTAACTGCCAAAAAGATATGGCTAAATGAAATAAAATCTTGTATTACACCAGTAATTCTTAGAGTTCTTAAAAAATAATAATAATAAAAATAAAGCTAAAAAGCTTTCATTATCTTCATTTGAAACTGTGAACAGAATACCTTGTTTGACAGCATTGACAGTTGAGGTCTGATGACGCTTGCTGCAGCATATGAAAGAAAATTACTATGCATCGGGACTACTTTGTTCTTGTCTATATATGACCATGTCTCCAGCAGTCATCACAAGGGAAAGAGTGCCCATATTTCAGTTACACTCTACTAAGCTAAAACACTTTTCCCTAAACTATTCATTAAGAATATGCTAGAGATTTTTACTCTGTGGTTATACCACCTACTTTGCTGAAGAGATCACAGATCACAGAATATGTTGAGTTGAAAGGGACCACAAGGATCATCAAGTCCTACTCTAAAGTGAATGGCACATACAGAGATTGAATGCACAGCGCTGGTATTAATAGCACCCTGCTCTAAACAACTGAGCTAACTTCTAGTGAAGGGAAATTAAGATAATAGAAGGAAGCATCTGATTTATGTGCAGGTGATACCTAGAATTTTTCCGGAATGGCCCATCAATATCCTACATTGTTTGGTTATGGAAAAGGATGTGAATCCCCTACTACATTATCCAGTATAATATACTTTCTCAGTCATTGAGACTTAAACATAGTGTAATACAGCATTAAACTGGTCTCCCTTACTAGAAAAACTCTTTAGGCAGTCTGGGGCAGAATTTGACCTATTTTTGAAGCTCCTCTTTGTTGCAAACCTTCTCTGTGGGGAAGACGCCTCTGTGTCTGAGGTTTGTTCTCCTCTTTACCTTGAAAGACACTCTTTCATTTGAAGTTCTGAGCATAACAGCTTCCTCAGCACCAGGAACAAATTAATTCTTAATTTGTATACATACTTGCATTTTACCTTTCCTGTATATTCCACTTTGTGTATTAGTGTCTTGATTATTCTTTAGAACTAATTTGAGGAATAAGTTATCTGGATATACTTTCATAGTATTCTACCATATTAAATTTTATTTTAGCTACACACTATCAACAAATGATATATCAACATCACAATAAAAAATTCAGAAGTGGACTCTGTAGAACATACTATTGGGTTTCATCAGAGGCTTGAATATGATCTTAATCAGCACAGCTTTAATATCATTAACAGTTTTTCATATGCTTCAGCAAGTGTTCATGAAGATGAGATCAAATATCAATATCCATCTGTCAAGTGAATGCAGCACATATGGTATCTTAGAACCTTTAAATAAATCAGGTATGGTTTATAAAATATTATTTAAACCACTGTAGTATGCAATAGCATAAGAAGGATAAGGGATTTGCTCACCTTGCTTTGCCTTGTAGTGAAAGAAAGGCCCGCATTAAAACCTGGAACTAGAGACCTCCTTTTGCAAAAATAGTGTGTATGGAATCTTGAGCTTCTCAGGAGTGCATCTATCTGTAATAATCCTAGGCCTAATTAATTTCAAATTTAGTGGGAATTTGGCTACACTACATCTATACATATTTTGCTTTGTATTGCATATACAGACACTTAAATGAAAGTACTGATGTTTATAGATAGAGTTGCAGCACACATATCTGTCATATATATGACAGATATGTGTACTGCAACTTCTCATATATACATACATATATATATATATATGAGACAAACCTCACAAATCATAACATTTTCCTAGCTGACTTCTAAAACCTGGCTTTAAGAACTTTAAAAAAACTTTATTCCCTTGATGAAAGCAGATGGAAGAGTGCCATATAAGTAGAGAGAGATTGGAAATTTTCAAGAATGTATCAACTTCAGTAGTTTCCATTTGGAATCACAGATTGCAGTTGCATCAAATCCATACTTGTTATCTAGCTTTCTACAACAATCTCTTTTCTATGTTGTAGTTATGCCCTTTTTCTAGCAGAAACAGGGTAAATTTGTAGAAAGAGGATACCAAGTGCTCTAGAATAAAAAAAGTGTGATGTTCTCTAGAGAAGTGTAGGGAGCTCATATCAGGGATGCTGCTGAGTGACTACCAGGACTCAGAAAGCCCACTGATTATTACTCACTGCTGTTGTTTCTGGGAGCCAGTGATGAGCAGCCCAAGCAGCACCAAGAAGGATTACTGATCCCTAGGAGTGGCAGTAAAGGCCTCTGGAAATTTCTTCATCAATCCTCCTAATCAAAGGGAATGATTTTGAAGGGGCCAGTTGAATCTGAAGAATCAACAAATGACCACAGAACCGGTGCCCCCACCAGGGGTTTGGCTACTTAGATCATGGGATTTTTGAGAAACCTGGTCTACCGGGTACTGATGGGGTCCACCTGTCAGAGAAGGAGGAGAAGGGGGGCATTTTTGGTCATAAGCTTGCCAAGCTGGTGATGGAGACTTCAGACTAAAATAGACAGGGGAGGGGAATCTCAATCCATCCCACTCCTACCAGTTTGATGCAAAGGGTTCGCAAGAGATGACTGGTGAGGGATAACAAGTCAGCAGGAGAACACCTGAAGTGCAGAACAAAGGAATTCCAGTTTCTCTAGCTGGTAAGTCAACATCCTTGAGGGCTCTAGAAGGTAGAGTAGAAAACTGTATTCTGCCCTATGAGGCCACATCTGGACCACTGTGTTGAGTTCTGGGCCTTAAGGTTCAAGAAAGACAAGGAACTACTGGAAATCGTTAAGAGGACTGTGAAGATCATTAGGAAACTGGGACATCTCTCTTATGAGGAAAGGTTGGGAGAGCAGAGTTTGTTAAGCCTGGAAAAAGATGACTTAGATGAGATCTTATTAATACCTAAAGTTATCTGAAGGGTGGATGTCAAGAGGATGGGGTCAGACAAAGGCGAATGTCAAGAGGATGGGACCAGACTGTTTACAGTAGTCCTAAGCAACAAGATAAGGAGCAAAGGGCATAGACTGGATCACAGAAAGTTCCATCTAAATATGGGGAAATCTCCTCTATTTAGGAACTGACAGAATATTAGAACAGGCTGCCCAAAGAGGTTTTGGAGTCTCCTACTCTGGAAATACTCAAATCCTATCTGAATGTGATCCTGTGCAATCTGCTCTGGGAGAACCTGTTTTAGCAGAGGGGTTGAACTAGATGATCTCCAGAACTCCCTGCCAACATCAATACCTCTGTGATTCTGTGACCCTTCTTGAGAATAAGTATGCTGGTTTAATATAAACTTCCCATACACAGATATTTGAGTGGAGAGCCAAAACCTTAGCTGTAAAGAAAAACTATATGAATAAAACTGCTTTGCAAAATGTCTTCTCCTTTTCTAAGAGATAAAAAAAAAAAAAAAAAAAAAAAAAAAAAGAATAACTGTATTCTGTCTATAATAAGATAAGTAAGTGTTAGACATCTGATTTAGGAATCTTATAGAAGAGTCATCATGTTTCCTTTTTGCTTTTGGGTATTATGGAAGATTGGGAGACTTCAGAAATTATGTAGAACTGAGAACAAAGCTGAGGGACATTATCATAAAAAGGTTTGCAGAATAACACATTCACAGTTCCTTCAACACATGCTATGCAGAGCCTGTCTGTACTATTGAGAATGATCTTAAGAATAAGTTATGACTAGAAGTCTACTTAAGTTAATCTAAATATATATGTATAGTGAAGTGAAGAATTAGCTCTGGTATCACATATACAAGGCAAATCTGAATTAAGCAAGCTGTGAAAACTACAGTCAGCTTTCAGTAGTGTAGAGCTCAGAGACAAGTCTGTACAGAATGAATGCTGAGTAAAGTAAAATTTAAAAAGGTATCATCCAGAACTTGATAAGGTTGGTGGGAGCTTATCCTACACAGATAATAGAAAACTTTTCACTCTTTTTCCTTAAGCTTTCATCCCTTAGCCAATTAAAGGAGTTCAAATAGAACTATGATAAAAAGATAGAAAATAAAGTTTGGAAAGTTGTAATTTTTTAAATAAGTCTTATGTAGAATTTCATCTTATGAAAAATATCTCCTTTAATCTGTTGCTTTTATATCAAGCCTCATCTGAAATCTTTCTCTAAGCTCTTTAATTAGATTTAACTGAAAACACAGCACATTTATTTTACATTTCCTTTTAAAACTGTGGATTTGAGATAGTGGACTTACACACAAAGAACAAATGTAAGATAATAAATTCATCCCTGATGTAGTATTACTGATTTCAGAAGTAATTCTAACCCAGTTATTTGAAAATATATTTTTCAAAGATTCCATTATCCTATAGTAATTTTTCATTTCACTAGGGAAACCAGACATGCAAAAGAATGAGGAAAAGGATTCAGAAATAATTAAAAGTACATGTGATAGTAATTTCTTCTGTACCCAAAGAGAGTTTAAAAACTACTATTTAGCTTTCTAGAGAAAAAGAAAAAGGAAAATGCAATAAAGTGAATAATATATCAAAAGCTAAGGAATAAAAGATTTATCATACTTTTTTCTATCCTTTCTAAAATAATAATTCATGTCATCAGCAGATTGGAGTATTTATTTGGCAGAGGTGAAATAGATTGCATTTATCTGAATCACTTCATGGAATTCACTGATACTGTCGAAAAACATATGTAAGGTTATCCAGGAAAGTCAGTACGTATTCTCCTATGGAAAATAAAAATTAATTTCAAGCCCAGAACCAATTCAATTCTTATCATTATGTCATGCTAGTTTGTCCCTCTGTGACTTGCAAAGACATTACTCAGAATTCAAACGGTCTTAAATAATTTAGGATTAGACAGTGGGAGCTGTTGCTCTGTGTATGGTGGGACAATGCATGTTTTCTTGTCTTAGATGTTTTAGAAAATCTGCTTTAAAAATTTCTGATTTCTTAACAAAATTTGGGCTTTATGTCTGCTTAAGTAAAACTGGAGAAACATTAGGAAAAATGTATTAAACATTGACTTTTCCTGCATGTGAAGAGAAGTCCCTTGGAGTGCTTTTCATACAATTGGGAACTACAGTCACATGGTATTGTTACAAATTATGTATTAGGGCATAATGTGATCAGTAGCTACAACCAGCAAAAAGAAAATCTTTGCTAAATCAGGGATGGGGGGGTGATGGAAGTGGGGGGAACATGAAAAATATGTATTATGCTATTTCTTCACTTGATTTATATTTATTTGATTTGTTGTTTGAAGTCAGTCTCAGTTCCAAGCCCACCTTTGGCAATTTAATATTAGATTAGAGTTCGTAAATGTCAAGCTGTCTTTTCATGTCAGCTTGCTGCAGTAGGACTGTATATGCAGGCATTGCTTTCTTTGTCCAAAGTGGTCATAAAAAACATTTCTGCAGTAGCTGAAGAATTTATAAATGCCACACTGTATCCCTTTTTCCTTCTTTTTTCTTGCAGTATCATGTTACCTGTAATTCATTAATGAGTAGAGCCTCTGCAAAATATGTGTTTTAACAATCATCTGTTTCTACAATCTGAGACTGACTTTGCTGCAGTGTGCTAGTGTGCAGAACAGAGATCTGTCAGCAGCAGCTGATTTATAAGAGTGATTTACCTTCTGGAGAGTGTAATTATGTTCACAGTTAAGAATTAATCAGGTGCGAGAATTATAGAATAATCACATTCTTGACTTTGGAAGGACAAACTAAATGGAGATTGTTACACCAAGTCATCTTAGCAGATGGTGATCTCTTCACCCTTTAACAGCTGGAAGACCAGGTTTCCAGGATAGTTGTCTTTATTTTTAAAATGAGAGAAAATGAGCAATCTTGCAGTGGTTACCTATCAGCTCACATTGGTGACAAGACACAAGAAAGGTGCAGCAAGAATAAAATAGATCAGCAATCATGAAATTAAATTAAACTAGATAAAATTAGGGATTTTTAATTTGCCACTATGACATTGTGCATAGTTCTGTGAATATAATAAAGGGTTGTCTCTGTCTTTGCTGACTAAAAGACTTTTCTCTCTCATCTTAATAAAGAGCATGATGTCTTTCACATTTCAATTTTCTTGGTATGTGTCTTTAACAATTATAAAGCTCATGGCAGTTGGATCTTCATTTGAAGATGCCACACTGTCTAAAAGTCCAAATGTTATGAGATTTTCCAGATAGTTTATTGAGATTCTACCGGATTTTTAATGGAAGTATATGTTACTTTTTATTCTGTCTGGGCTCACTGCTATCCCTTATAGGTAGAATCTTACTCTAGGCACTGCCAATCAGATATGTCATGTGCAATCACACTCAGCATGCAGGGGATATTGACTTTGTGAAGCACTTTGTATAGCGAAAAGTCTCCCTTAGTTCCAATTAATCTTGATCAAATGTTGTGAGGTTCACGACCTCTAATGAAGGGGAGGTGATAATTTTGCTATCACCTGAAAAGCTAGAGTATTTCAGAAAGCATGTTGTCAAACAAGTATTAGTTACAATTGTTATAAAGATGTCCAGTGTTCTCCACATTATATTTATACCTGGTACATCAAGGCACAATCTCCTTTACTAGCCCAATATGAAATATGGTTATGAGCAAACTAACAGTAGAGAAAAACAGTTTTGAGCAAATTCTACCAGAATTTCCTCACTTTTAAGCAACCACAATTCCTTGTATAGTGATGATATGTAGTCCCTAGCAAAGTCATGGTGTGCTTTTTCTTTCAAAAATAATATGAGATAGTGGGCTCTTTAGGAGGACACACTTCCGGTTTTTTGCACACCCAATGAGCTTTCAAATGTGCCTTAATCCAGAGCAGCCATTGGAACTATTGCAACATCAATGATAGACACATTTCATCTTTGCCAAAGGAAAATGTTTTATGATAAAAAAGCTGCAAAAGTTCCAGCATTCAGGCAGGAGAGAGAAAAGATCTAAAAATTCAACACATTGTTTTCATGTGTTCATGTCAGAGCAGAATCTGACAGCAAAGGTGAAAAGTTACTTTCTAAATCAAACATGCTGTATTGTGTGGGATGAGTTCCATTTGGCTTCCCTGCCTCATTATGCCTCCTTATCCCTACAGCACAGGGATTTTTTTAACAGTGTCTGAAAAGTCACCTTGGGACTTGACAAATTATCCTTCCTATTATGTCATGTTCTCAAGGAGACTATGCTATGACATTAATTTTAGTATGAAAAAAAGGACCATAATGTCCACATTGCAAATAAATGGTCCAGTATTTATTTACATATCTCCCAAGTGTTTCTCAAAGGATCCATTCAAGATGAAATTCTGTCTGTCCCAAAGGAGACAAAGGTGTTTCGTATCCCATTTGCACAATGAGGGATCTGTGTATTACGGCAGCAGTCTGCATATCATTATGCATAATTATAGCTATAATTACAGCCCTTCATTTCCCTGTCTCTATGAGTTGCCACCTGCAATAATCTGGATCATATTTAGCATAAATATAGTCATTTTTAAAGTGTAGATTTCATCTGAAAAACAAAGCTGCACAGAAACCAATGCCCACACAGAGTTTTGTTTCCCCACTCTTTGCAAGCTTTCCTCAGAGTTCTATGATTTGTACGTGTACTAACTTATCTAAGTTCAAAGCAGAAAGTCAATATTCATTCCAAGAATATCAGACTTCAGAGTTTTGGGGCCTACAGAACTCTCTAGAAAAAGGTATGACCAAGTCATCAATAAGTGAAGAATAGCAGCAATTTCAGCCTTACAGACAGTAATTTTTACACTGTTCAGCATGTCCATCTAGCTTCAGGTTTCCTTCTACAACACAAGTACATATTTTGTTTGTATTTCTGATGACCCAAACTGACAGCTACTTTACAAGTTCCTGAAACTTACTCATATGAGATACTAAGCATTCAACTAGAGATATAGATCAAATCTCATTCAGTGTTAGTCCATAAGTTAGCATTTTCCTCCTCACATAAACTATGCAGTGCATGTCACAAATAGATTTGCAAATTGATTTGATCTTAAATCTGCTTCCTAGTTCAAAGAAAAAATGTCTGTCCTCCTGCAACAGCAGTGACTCATGGCCTCTCATATAGTTTGCCCTGTGTCTCCACCAATAAGAAAATTAGCACTGTTTCTACACTGATGCGTAGAAACCCCTAAAAACCCACTGTTTTGGGAAATAGGGCAAAGTCTTTTGCACAGCAATTTGGGCAGCAATATATTACTTAAAGAAAAATACTATGGCTTTAAAGAGGACCCCAGATTTCACGATTGTTGCTTATCTGTGTTGACTTAAGATTTCAGATAGTGCAATTGTGAAAGAAGATCCACTAGAACTCATTAGGGTCAAAATTGCTGATTAACAGTTTACTTTTATCTTTTATTTTATGTTACATTCTACAGGATCTTAATCAATAAGAATTTAAAACATTTGTGTTGAATTAAGAGGATATTTTTGCATAACATTAAAGATTGGTCTTTAATGCTGTGCAAAGAGCAGTGAATGAATCTTCATAGCTTTCTATTTATAAAGTTAAGTTCAAATTTTAAAAATCAAGGAATCTGCCTTTGAGAGATATTGTTACACATAATGGTAATATGCATGATGTTTTCAGCCTCATCATGCATATTACTACAGGGAATTTTACTTAAAGCAATGGGAGCTTGAAACATCCCTTCTCAACTCCGGAGAGTCCTACTGTGTGACAAAAAGGAAGGGAAGATGTGAAAGTAGTGTAGGTGAAGTGGACCTACAAAAAGGGATCACACAGGACTTTCCTCATCTGGAAAAGCCTATGAGTAACACTTTTTCTTATCAGATTCTTCCTTTCTTACAATATATAAATATAACAGAAAGTCAACATAAAGCTAATAACATTTGCTTTGTTCTCACAGCATTCTCATCGTGCAAATAAATAAAAAAGACAGATAAGACATATGAGTTGTTAGAGAAAGACAACTTTGCAAAATTTCAGCAGCTGCATTGAAAGCAATCCACTTCATGCTCTAAAGCATAAAGCATTTCCCATTTCCTTCCCCTATGTAAAAGCCACTGGATGTGCCTGTTTCTTTTTTACATAGGTATGAAACCCATATAGTGCTATCCCTATGGTTTTAAATTTCCTATTTCAAATAGCTTTATTAATCTCTCAGCTGGACACCTACAGATGTTAACTGTGCTTGCTAAAACAGCTCTGCTGGACACTGTAAACTCACCTTTTACTCCACCATTTTTATTAAACAAAAACAAAAAGGGGAAGGGGGGAGAAAAAAGAAAGGTTGTATATCTCCAGCTTTAGCAAATACTTCAAGAAAGATGTGAAATATTTTCAAAGGTTATTTTTGAAAAATTTCTAGGATAAAATGATGCAAAGTATCTAATTCCCAAGAAGAAAGTCCACTAGAAAATCAGCTTAAAAATATAGTCCTTTAAAGAACTATCCAGCTGATTATATGCTGAACATATCTGCTTTATTTTTCACAGTTCTTTTTTTAGGGTCATGACTAATTTTTAATAATTTCAGACTTATAATCTTGTCAATTGCTTTTCCTTGCTATTTCAATATTGCTTTGGTGTTACCTGTGTTTTGTTTGTTTTCCAAGGTAGTTTTATGGTCCTAGCTTGTGTCAGAATGATGATGTTTGACAGATTGTTCAGACTGCTTATCCAAGCTGAGAAGCAGTGTACTTCTATGTCTTTTTAAACTGGCATGTTACTCTGTAAGTGGACAGAGTGAAAAGTGAAAAAGTAACAAATTGACATGGCAGCGGAGTGCTAAGTGCTCGTTGCTGTGCACAGCTTATGTGAGGCATTCTTTAAGTCTTGTATTCTGAAATGATTGGTCAGACATGTTTTTTTCTGTCATTAGAGAAACAGGCCACACAGCTTCTAGCCACGGGAAGAGATAAATTTTAATAAGAAATTAATTTATGCATCAGAATTTGACTAAATCATTTGGCTAGAAATCACAAGAAAGAACCATTATTTAAGACAGCAGAGAACTGCAATCACTGTGCAGGGGTGATTCCCACTGAGGGCAGAGTAAAGTTTCTTTATTAAGTAAACTTTATACTTATTTTTGTTCTGAAGAATTTATGGTGAAATTAACTTATATCCATTTCAAATGTTATGACCCTGCTGATGAAAGACCGTGTGAATATCACAAAGAATCATGGAGGATACAGGTCATGGCTAGCATTCTATTAGTAAATATTACTCATAACATAATATGAAACAAGTTGAGATAGGTTATACTTTGTCCAACATATATTACTAAGTTCCAGCCTTTTCTGTGTGTATAATAAAGTTTCAGTAGCATAATATTTAATGTAGAGGATAGTCATAAAAACTTAAAGACATACTACTGGTTCAGCCTTCTATCTTCAGGCAGCTTTATAGCAGTACCGGAAACTAAGCTACATAACACATAATATTGCCAATCTATTCAGCTTCAATTTTTTTAACAGACCACAGAATCTTTCCTGTAATTTTATTTCTTATTAGCTTAGATATAGGTTGCTGCTAGATTCACAGCAAAACATGCAAAATAGACTTAGAACACAGCACATTTTGTACTTTATATTATTATGATGGGGTTCCATGTTTAAAATTTATTTAACACATTAGTCGAAATCATAAAGGAACTTGATCTCAAGTTCCTTAGGAGGCAGCTTCAATCCTACCTACTCGTTTAGGCTGGTCTACAGGAAGGGGTGAGAAAGTAAGGGGAGGAGGAATGTTGCTGTGTGCACTGAAAGCTTACTGGGAGTCTTTGTTGACAGGTCTTTAAGCTACTTCCATACATAGGGCAGTCCATGTGTTTCAGAAGTACACCAGCAGGACAGAAATTTTATTAACTGGTCTTGATGCTACAGGATATTTTTCATTTATCTCTGGCGGTTCTGCTACCCATTTCTTCTTGGGCACTACCTGTAGCAACTGAAATTTAATATACTGTGTAGACTTTGCTACACAAACATTTGGAATTAGTTTTATTTCTCAGGGACTAGAAATGAGTGAAAAATAGATTTTTATACTAATACATTTGCATAGATATTTTCTTGGGTTTATTTTTTAAAATTAAATATAAGAAATTAAAAATGTTAAGCCCTTTCTTAATATTTAATAAAATTCAATGGAATGAAAAATGTGTTTGCTTTGTTTGAATGTATTAATTGTAATTATTTATCAGAAAATAAAAATTATAATTACATGTGTTTATTTTTAAGATAAGGAAAATTAAATGATAAATTTGGGTGCCTCTATATAACTCAAGGAATGAGACACCAACAGTTATGTAAGTACTCCTGATATTACCTCTGTGATGTACAGTTTACATTCATTGCCAGGAAAGAATCCTCATAAATTTTGCATGAATAAAAATAAATTTTGTCTTTATATGAACACAAATGTGTATTCATATAAACTTCAGCCAATCATTTTCATTAAAGATTTAAAGAGAAATATTTTGAAATGTTTACAAATCCAACACCAAGGATAGTCTGTGAAATCCTGTGGTTACTCTGTGCAATAACTATTGAAGGTGCCTGTGCTAATCCCATTAATTTAAACTGACATTAAAGGGATAGCCATATACACTTTGTGAATCAGGGGAAGGAACTATGGAGCTTCTCTACTACAGGAAACAAAATGCACTTTTTTGGGCCAGAAAGTGAAGCAAGCATGGCACAGTACAGGCTTTTCTGGTTTTGCTGCTGCAGAAGACACAGGCTGCCAGGACCCACACAGCCTGATGAGATTTGCCTAGGTGGTGACCAGCCTCACTTTCCCTTTTTTTTGAAACAAATGAATGAGCTGAATCTTGGACCTGGGAGATAACAGAAACTGTCACCCAGAAGCTGCCTACATCAATAATGAACAGAAATATTTGTAGAAACCAGACTGTATTTTTCAAAAGTGGGTGAGATTTCAATGTGAAATGAAGGTAATCAGAACTGGCGATCTAATGATACTTCATGCGTGAATACTACAGATGTTCAGAAGGTTCCTTCTTTCTTTATTGCTTGCTTGATCAGTTCTTGGTTCTTAACTTTTCTTACTCTGTGCTACTACACTGTCACTTCTAGGTGACACAAAAAACAACACTAAATTTACAGCAATATTAGATAAAGTAGCAGAAGAGTATTTGGAAGTTTTTTGATACAAGATAATTTATTTGTTCCTAAGGAAATCCACTTTGTCTTGAATGACATTGCATATGTCATATAAGCATGAAATTGACCATCATGCTTATATCAATTTTGACTTAAAAAAAAAAAAAATCTTTACCATAATGCAACCTATGGAAGAGGAAATCTTGAAAATACTTCTACATAAATTGCAGATGACTTCCAAATATTAAAATGAGTCTTTGCTTAAACTGAGACCTAAGTACTTTCAAAATTGTCATGTTTTTGAAGAAACATATCAATGTTGATGGACTGACTTAGAGCAATTAGCAGTGTTAAATGATAGTTCATATCACTAGATTTCTGCATTGTATATTGGCTGGCTTTGGACAAGAAATAGTAAGAAACGAATGAATTTAGAGATTTTGTAGATTCTGCCTCTAACAGAGATTGAATCTTTCAAGGACACAACAAATTATGCAGACTTATTAAATTATGTTCAGCCCAGCTACATCGTATTTCATATGTTTTAAAACAATAATTTATATGAAAGTATTTAACTTTTGTTGTTAATGAAAAATCAATTTTTCAGTAAAAATAATGTCCAAATACAGGAAACACACTGAGTCACTGATTTGAAATAATTATGCCAAGACATATACACACTAAAGCAGGAAAATTACTTCTTTTTTCTCAATTGGAATTAGCAGATTCCTTTAATCCTTAGTCCTTAGGTATGGAATATTATGTTCTCTTTTTTGCCATTTCAAAGAAATCTCTTTAAACTCTCATATGCAGATTAGGCAATTGAAAGGGTTAATTCACTGAGCAGGAATCAAAATATTGTTATTAAAATGAGAGCATTAGCAAAATCTAAATAGAAAGACTCATAAACAAATGTAAGTACACAAACGACTTACACATTATATGATTAAATGTTATCAGGAAAGCATAGGAAATTCAGAAAAATAATGTAATGAACATTTCTTATAATTAACTGGAAGAAATTTAAGAACATCAGATTTGTCATTTCAGTCTTCCTGATGAGACAGAAAGTCATGAGCTGCTATGTAATTTTTCATGTTTTTTATAATTCCAAAATAGAGGTAAAAAATTAGGAAGTAAATACTATCTGAGAGTTGTAATATAGGATAGTGGGTTTAAATTGGTGTATCCTGCAAGGAATATTTTTTGTGCTGCCACTTATATTGTATATGTAATTTTTACACAATGATCAGGAAGGTATATCTGAGTATTCAAGGACAGCAGAACCTTATCAGTATCACGTTTTTCAGGCAATCTCTAACAGGAAAAGGTATTGAGATATTACAAGATCATTTTACTATATATTTGCAAGAGCAAACACGAAAAATTCAGGAAGCCAGTATTTCCATTCTTACTAAGTTTAAATTGAGTGTTACATTCACCATAAGAGTGGAATATTGGTCCCATTAACTCATGATACTGTGATTTTTTGACATATTAATTCAAATTCAACAATTGTGTACATCAAGAATAAGTTCAATATTCTTCAAAGAATGTGTTATATTTCAGAGTGAGTAATAGTATCAGAAGATCCATAATTCAAAATTTACCAGAGAGCAGCCCCTTACTACACTAATATTATTCAAATAATAATTCATTGAAATCAAATACAAAAATGCAGTTAATAAACATCTGCATATGCAAGGTACTGACAAATGCAAACTAGTACTTGATCCTTCCTGACAAAATGGATAGAACACACAAATCTTATAAGCAATACAATGTTTAAAACGTATTTTAGTTTTCTTCTGGATGAAGGCTATTATCTGGAAAGGCATTAAAAGAACTCCAAAGTGTGATTCATGAAAATATGTCAGATGTGATAAAAAAGCTGGAGCTAGAAGGGCTAAAACCCTTTACAAGGTCTAAAAGAGAAGTTAAGGTTCTACTTAGATCTTAATCTAAGGTTAAGTAAAACTAAAACATCAAATAGAAAGGAAGCTAAAAAAGAAAGCATAAAGTTAAGAGATACGATTTAATTTACTTTAGGCTCTACAGAAAAAATCTTAGACTAAATTTTAAATATCTCTGAGCGCCACAATAGAACTAATTATGATGATACAGTCCTATCTTGGTAAAAAGGAATAGAAATTAATTAAATTGCCAATGTACATAATTTTATAATCCTGCTTTCACATACCTTAAATGCACAAAAAGCTTTCAAGGTTTAATCCCAGCCAGCACCTCAACCCCACAGAGTTGCTCACTCACTCTTCCATGGTAGGAGTGTGGCAGAGAAACAGCAGGGTAAAAATGACAAACATGTGGGTTGAGATAAAGACATATTAATAGGGAAAGAAAAGGACAGATATGCAAGCAAAGCAAAACAAGGAATCCATTCACCACTTCCCATGGGCAGGCAAGTGTTCAGCCACCCCCATCATGTGTAACAGTTACTTGGGAAGCCAAACACCATCACTCTGAACACTCCCACACCCTTTCCCTTCTCGCAGCTTTATATACTGAACATGATGACACATTTTGTGGGATATCACTTCTGTAACTTGGGGTCAGCTGTCCCAACTGCTTCCCCTCCCAGTTCCTTGGGTACCCCAAGCCTGCTAACTGGTAGGGTGGGCTGAAAAGCTAAAAAGGCCTTAACTCTGTTTGAGGGCTGCTCAGCAACAACAAAAATAACCTTGTATTATCAACACTGTTTTCAGTACAAATCCAAAACTTAGATGCATACTAGCTACTGCAAAGGAAACTAACCCAGCCAAACCCAGTGTAAACAGAAACCAAGAAAAGAAATTATTACAAGGCTGGAGTACAGTAATAGACTAAGAAGGTTGTCACAGGGTTCATTTAATGTCTTATTTATGACTTATGGATGTTTTCTTAACTTGTCTGCAAGGTACAAGAAGAAATACAAGCCAAAAAGGTGTTCTAGTATACATAGATATTTATTCTATTTATTTATTAACTCATTAATTTTTTTCTGTCTGATATTTACCATTATAACAGACTTGAAAAGACTTTTAGTTTGAAAAGTTTAATGTTCCTGGAATTTAGTAGTAATTTTTCTCCTTTCCCCTTCTGTCATTCCAAAATAATTAATTTTGGAAAATGCTTGATGAATGTTCATCAAATAACATGCACATGAAATAATATTATGAAATTGCAAGTTGAAAAGGATTTTACTGCTGGAATATTCCTTTATTTCTTAACTATTGTGTCTAAGGGCAACAGTTTTCATTAAAAGCAAACAAACTGAAAAGTTTCAGGTTATTCCCACTGGATTTCAGTCAGCTTTATTTGGAAAAAAAGTGAGGAGTGCCTGCTTCAAGATTTACAAAAATAGGATATACAAGGAAAAGAGTCCACTCATTTTGTTCTAAAATGCCAAATCTAAAAAGTAGATTTAGCTACATAAATTAAGAATTCTTCATAGAGAGATATTTTTCATAGACCCTCCTGAGCACATAAGCATCCTCAAGATGCCAACATGAAAAGCTCATTATGCTACCGATCAAAAATTATTTACTTTCAAAGTATTATTTCTTGAGGTAAATCTCTGTGCTTATATATTATTGGCACCCAGGAAAAGCAACCCATTGAGATAGCAATGAGAATAATTGGGCTTTTTTTATTTAATTAGATTTATAGATTAATCTATACTTTATTGTTACTCTTACTTTAAAAGCACTTTTTAGTACCCTTTTAATTTTTTTTTTTGTTTGTTTCTAGAAAAAAGATTAGAAATATTGAACTAAAACAATGTTCATAAGGACTTTCACAATGGTTTGGGTATTCACTATCCAACTTAGAAAACAAGCAGTTACTGGAGATGAAAGTAGTCGGCTCCTGATTTTCAAATAAAGGAGTGTAGTAATGCTAAGATATCGGTCAAGAAATGTGATCACAAGATTAAAAAATGTAAACCTGTACTGAGTAAGGGATTTAGGCCAAAGCATGGAATTAGACATGGAGATGTAGCTTCAAACAAGTTGCTAACTATCTCTCAAGAGTATATAAAAGGCTTAAATGTAAGATAGTTCATGGGCTATGTTTTATCTCCTCCTCAACTTGAACAGGATGGCAAATCACTAGCCTTCAAAGTGACTGATTTTTGGCTCCATTGGCTGAAATCAGATGAACTTTAACATTACTGATGATAAATCATAGTGTATCCTGATTTAAAAAGGACTCCAAAGGATCATCAAGTCCAACTGCTGGCCCTACATAGAGCAAACCCAAAAATCACAACCTGTGCCTGAGAGAATTGTTCAAATTCTTCTTGAATTCTGTCAGGCTGGTGCTGTGACCACTTCCCTGGGGAGCCTCTTCCAGTGCCCAACCACTCTCTGGGTAAAAAACCTTTTTCTAATACCCAACCTAAACCTCACCTGACACAACTTCAGGCCATTCCCTCAGTCCTGCCCCTGTCACCACAAAGAAGAGATCAATGTTTGCCCCTCCTTTTCCCTTCATGAGGAGGTTGTAACTGCAGTGAGGTCTGCCCTCAATCTCCTCTTCTCCAGACTGAACAGAAGAAGTCACACCTCATAAGGCTCACCTCAAGGATCTTCATCATCTTTATAGCCCTCCTTTGGATGCTCTCTAATAGCTTAATGTCCTTCTTATATTTTGGTGGTCAAAACTGTGAATGGGACTTGAGGTAAGGCCATACCTCAAAAGGCTGGGAGTAGAGTGGGGCAATCGCCTCCCTCAGCTGTTTGGTGATGCTGTGTCTGATGCAGTCCAGGACAGGGTTGGCCACCTGGGGCTACTTGTATTTCTGGCTGCCGGTTACTGCTGACTCATATTCAACTTGCTATCAGCTAGGACTCCCAGGTCGCTCTCCTCAGTGCTTCTCTCCAGCCTGTCATTCCCCAGTCTGAATATACATCCAGGAGTGCTCCATTACAGAATGCAGCACTCACCCTTGTTAAACTTCCTACAGCTGGTAAAGATAAAGATAGCTTATTCACAAAATCTTAAATAACATTTGAAAGTACTATTGTTAAAATCCATATTTTGTCAAGCAAAAAAATGTGTCATATTTATGGGGCTCAGTGTATGCATTCAGATTTGTCAATTATTTAAGAAAAATAATATGTTTCTAACCATAAGTTTCAATAGGTAATTCATTCCACATAAAGCATATTATGTGGAATATAACAATATGACAGTATCAGCTTTTATCTGTAACCTTACAAAGTGGTACATTCAAAAAAAGGTGATTGATTGTTATTATATCCTGTTGATTCCTGAAAGCAACCAGACCAATTAGTGACATTACATTTTCAGTGTTAAGCAATTGCAATAATTCTGCTTCAGACCCAGTTAGCCATTTGGTTTTCACCAATTGTGTTAAAAAATCTAAAAAAGAATAGCAAAGGGCAGTTTCCTAAAGAAAAAGAGGTAAAGTTCCCTAAGTTAAAAGAAAAAGAGATATTGAGAGTAAAAGGGACAGAAATGGTAAGCTAACAATGAGTACATTTACTTATTAATGATGCTGAGTGTAACCATAGGGTACTGAAGGAATAATAATGACTAAATATTTAGTTGCTACAGTTACTATCCTTGATCTTTCTATGAACCTCCCAAAGTGACAGCAGTGAGCACAGCTGTGGATCAGGGCCAAGTTTGCACTTTTGCCCATGAACCATAATTAAAATAGATTTATGAATGAGGAAATGCCTGCAGAAGGAGATCAGTCTTGCAACATTTCCCAGAGGTCATTAGGTATTTTGAAGACTAAACTGTAGTTTAAATCTACCCACTTATTGTAGATTCTTCCCTTTACAGCATATTTTTTACTACAAAAAAAGGCATCTGAGTATGCATTCCAGTGAGATTCAGGGACACTATTACTCATACTCATAGTTTGGCTTATAATAGCTTTAATTATATGGGCATCATTGTTTTCAGTGGCATAGAAGAGTCTAATCGCCTTGCTTGCAGAATGTAAACTATTTTCTTTTATGAATCCATGGAAATAAAAACTGTATATGGAAAGGATTATTATGAATTTTAGATTTACCCTAATGGGTTCTTTCTTGAGTTTTCTGAAAATATATTTTTCTTGTAATTTCTACCCACCATTGGTTACACAATTTCTCTGGATTTCATTGCCTCTTTCTCAACTGCTATGAAAGAATATCCTATACTTTTAATGAAAGGGTATATTTTTTCACCCCAAATATACTTGTACCTCATATGGCAAACTGAATTAGTGAGATGAAGTGAAAGAACAATTTTTTCACATCTTTCATCAATACTTCATGTTAACATTCAAAAGAGAAAAAAGGACAGACAGGTAGAAACAGCAAATTACAGCCCAAGAGTAACACTGAGTACACAGATGAAGCTTGTTCACTTTTTATAATGACATCAGGTTCTAGCACTTTCCAATTCTGTGTCTGTTTGATTGGAAACAGACAATGCATTCTCACTCTTACTAACTCCTGGTCTCTTCTTGCAAAGGAATTTTACATCCTTGTTAAAAAAAAATCCTGTGTTTGTACTTGTGCATGTTTTGTTTTTCAGCAAATGTATATCACCTCTCTGATTGCACAATTTCTTTGGTTTATGATTTGTTCTGTTATAAAGGAAATACCATGAGAATACATATGTAAAATTTGAGTGCTTCATAAATGAATACTCTACAGGACCATATCTTGACTTTTCATGAATCTGCATAGTTCCATAGGCATTTATGACCAAATAAATACATTCTAGGAACTTGCTGTTCTGTACATTGATCATTCCCAAAGCAAATAATGATGAAGACAAAGTCATTTTAGATATCATAGTCTTAGTTTTCACTATAATATGTTTATTATGAAGGCACATGGAAGGAAATTTTCTTTCCTCTGTGCACTCCCCTGTTTCTGATGTTAATTTAAATTATACAAGTAACTAGCAGTCTCTCCAGTGCAATAGTCCCCCGTGGAGACTGGCTGTGAATGGGAAATTCTCTTCAACTTGTTTCACTGATGGCTTCCACCACTGCAAACATTTTTTTAGATTTTTGATTATTTTTCCCTGACAGATCAGTGGAAGAAACAATAGCCTGAAGGAGAGTAAGATCTAAGAATTACTGAATTATATTACTTATTGTGAATAGACAGCTGTCTGGCAGATGCAATTTAATACAAGGACATAATATATTCTAAGCTAGGTAAGATATCTGGATTCCATTATAACATATGCTGAGCAGTCATAAAAGCCAAACCAAGTCATGGTGAGCACACACTAGTGATAAGCATTAATAGTATTCTTATTGGATAAAATATTCTACCACCACCACTGGTAGAATTACTACTACTATTCCCCCATAGAAACATAGAGTTTCAAGGCCATTGTCTAACACAATATCTCAGAGTGAACTTCAAAAGATAATTTGACATGATAATTTCCTTTTGATTTTATTGTTTAAAGTACATTTTTTTCAAAGTGAAAGAAAAAGAAGTTGGGAATTTTAGAAATTTTACGGGCCTGATACCTTGTTTTTAACTCTGAGAAAACAGTTCAAATAACGAGCTCAGTGAGATAATAGAATGATTCAGTGACACAAGGATTTCAGTTATTTAGAACACTCTCCTTAAATGAAAGAGTTCCCTTGGAACATAAAAGATGAATTCAAGTTGCAGTGGTTGGTGCTACATCAGGATTGAGCATTTTCATGTTTTGCATCCTTTTTTCAAATGCATCTCTATTTGTTCATAAAGTTGAATGTGTGAATATATATACATACTTCTTATTACTTATCTTAGTTTCTGGTTTCCTTTTAACGTCAGAAGATGCTGTTCAACTAACACACAGACATATTCAGAAACCCAGAAACCAAAAAAAAAAAAGGATATTCCCATTGATAATTTTCCTTAAAATGCTGCTTATTCCAAAAAACAGTTATGATTGTATGCAATTATGTAACACAGTTATTTTGTGTTCAGTCTACTGTTTATATAAGCACAGACATTCAGGTTCTTAGGCAATTTTGTTTGTATGCAAATTTTCTGATGGGATTTTTCTTTTCTGTTTCAGAATGGCTGCAATACCCTTTCTGTAGTAATTTTAGTTTATCTAACCCAACAAGTGAGAAAAAATTAGTAAAATAGAAACAAATTTGGGCTTCCCTCCTGTTTCTGTGCAATGTTGGAAGTTCAGATTCATTCTAATCTCATCAATACCTACATATCTCTTAGAAAAAAAAAAAGGATTTTTCTTATTTGGCTAAAGTCTGCATGGATTTTAACTTTGTTCCTGTCTCTTCTATCTTCTTGCCACCCTGAGCACTACAGGAGGAATGGGGAGTGGGCTATGTGGTCAGTTCAAACCACCACATTGCTTCCACACTTCCTACCTCACACATTTTCTCTGCTCCAGCATGGGTCTTCTCCACGGACTACAGTTCTTCAGGAACAGGTTTCTTCTGAAAAGATTTAGTGTTAATCCCCAATAGGACACAGGTCTTGTCAGAATATTTTCTCCTACCTAGCCTTCTCTCTACAGGTTGCATTTTCTCTCAGGAGGCAACTCTAATTTGGGTTTTCCATGGGTTGTAATTTCTTTCAGACATTGCCTCCTGCTGCAGCACAGGGTCATCCACTGGATGCAGGAGGACAACTTGCTTCACCACTATATTCTCTACAGACTGCAGTAAAGTCTCTGTCTGATGTTGGTAGTAGCATCTTCACTCCTTCTCCCCATCCTTCTTTACTGACCTTGATGCACTGCAGGGCTCTTTCTCCTACAGTTTTGCACACAGAAACACAGAATGGCTCCAGTCGGAAAAGATGATCTGGGTCATCTGGTACAATCTCCATATTCATAGAGAACACTGCAGAGCATTTTCTCCAGATGATTCTCAAATTTATTTGGTGAGGGATACTCCAGAACATCTCTGGTCAATCTGTTCCAGTGTTTGGTCACCCACACAGTAAAAAAGCTCTGCCTCAAATTCAGATGGAACTTTCTGTGCATCAGTTTCTGCCCGTTGTCTCTTTTCCTATTGCTTGGCACCACTGAGAAGAGCCTGGATCCAGCCTCTTGACACTCTCCCTTCAGACACACATTGATGAGGTCTCATCTCATTTTTATCTTCTTGTAGTTGAACAGGCTCAATTCTCTGAGCCTTGCTTGATAAGAGAGGTGTTCCAGTCCCTATATAATTTTTGACAACTCACTTTGCACTCACTCCAGGAGCTGCATGTACTGAGGAACCGAGAACTGGACAGAGCATTCCAGATGTGGCCTTACCAGGGACAGGATCACCTCCCTCAACCTGCTGGCAATGTTCTTCCCAATGCACCCCAGGATAGCATTGGCCTTCTTGGCCTTCAGGGGACACTGCTGGCTCATGGACCGTTTGTTGTCCACCGGGGCCCCCAGGTCTTTCTCCACAGAGCTGCTTTCCAGAAGGTCAGCCATGAGCCTGTACTAGTGCAGGGTCTCAGGTGCAGGACCCTGCACTTGCTTTTGTTGAATTTCAGAAAGTTCTCTGCCCATCTCTCCAACCCATCAAGGTCCTTCTGCAGGGCTGCGCAGCCTTCTGGGGTATCAGCCACTCCTCCCAGATTGGTGTAACCAGTGAACTTGCTGAGGAGGAATCTGCACTTTCATCATAGGCATTGATGAATAAATTAAACAAGACTGGACCCAATATTGAGCACTGGGGGACACTGCTAGTTACAAGCTTCCGACTAGAGTCCATGCCACCAATTGTAACCCTCTGGGATCTGCCATTCAGGCAGTTCTCAATCCACCTCTCTCTCCACTCACCAAGTATGTACTTCCTGAGTTTGTCTAATAGGATATCCTGATAAACTCCTGTCTCTCACAGGTGCATTTTTTACCTTTTGTGTTGTTTGTTGGTCAGTGTGGGACTATTTTGGAGCTGTCTGGAATCAGCTACGTCCAAGATAACCCTCAGACTCTTCTAATAGGGGCCACCTCACTAAGAAAACCTTGAAAGGTAAAGCAAATACAGTAATAGGACAAAAAATGGTAATTTAAGAAGAGAACAGGTGCTCTAAATCAGCTGGAATACATTTGGAGATCTTGTCCTGACACATAATTATATAAGTTTCTGTCTAATTATCAAGATACTGATATTGAACAATGCAATGGATGAGAAGTTGAAGGTGATTGTAAGCTTCATTCCATAAAAGAAGACTCTAAGGCTAAAGAGTGCTTGAGACCACTGAATGTCTGATGCCAGTGCCTGAAATATGATGCTGTCATTCAGGCATCTGCTCAAAGCCATTCAGGCAAGAAGTGAGATGACCAAATAAAAGCACCCAAGAGGTGCAAATTATCTGTGTATTTCTATTGTAGAGTATGAAATTTATCATGCCACTTGGGAAATCTTAATAGAGCAAAGCATACCATGTCTCTCCTGTTATCAAGCATACTGTGACTGACTGCTATCAAAGAATATGATTTATAGCTTTGTAGAGAATTTATGAAACTACCTGAACTCTCTGAACCAGTCCATCCTTATCTGAAGACTTAGTCTTGGTAAAGTAGCTGCCATATGAGCTCAGGAAATTCACTAAGATGAGGATTAGCATTGATAAATGACTGTATAGAAGCATACAGAATTTAACAGGGTATGGAGGAGGCAAGGAGAAAAGCAAAACTATAGCTGCTTATTCTTTGGGCATGTACTAAAAGCACAGGGGACTACAGTTCATTTCAGCAGCAGTGATTGCATTTAATATCCTTTTTCTGGCATAGAATAGAAACAGTGTGTCAGTACTGAACTCTGTATTTTTAGTCACAAGGTATTTGCTTGCTTTTGAAATACAGTGGATATATTAAGAATTTACTTTTGTGTCTGAGATGGTGCAGTGGTGCAATCTATCCAGATAAAGTCTCCTCTCTGAATCAGCCTTAGTTCATTTCCAGTGTTCCCAATTATGTTGGAGAAATACTTAATTAGGAATCTTACTCTAACTAATGTTGCCAAGTCCAGTACGTTTTTCCCTTGTTGCCCTCTTCAATAAGAGTGTAACAGTTGATACCCAAGGAGAAAGAAAGAAACATAATTGAGAAAAATAGAAGCAGTAATATATGGCATTTTGTTTTAATAAGATGCAAGACATGTAAAAAAATTAACTTATGAGTGGAAGAAACAGGCTGAAAAAGCAGGTGTATTTATACAGCTGAGAAGGTACGCCCACCATTTGTTTAAAGGATTTGTAACCTTTATAGATCTAAATCTTCCTGGTTACCCAAGCCACAGCTGTTGCTTAGATAGTTTTTCCATGTTGTTTTTCTTTCTCTCTCTTTCTCCCTTCAAGTTTGATTATTGTTATATACCTTCCATGGCATATTACTTTTTAAAATGTTGGGAAATCTTATGCTAAATGCATAATTCTACAGCCCACTTCTAGACACTGTATCTCTCCAACAATTTTCCCTTTTATTCCACCAGCTGTCCTATGTAACAAATACAACCTAAAGATAAGATGTCAGTTTTTATTTGAACAAAAAATGTCAAGGATGACAACCAAGCATCTAGCTCATTTTACTGCAGGTACTAGCATCTGGAAGACAGGAACAAAAAAAAGAAGCATTTCCGCAGTAAACTATGATCACGTTACACAGAAACAATGCCATACAGGAGTAATGATCAAAATTTACATGGAACACCTGTTCAGTGCATTTATATTATTTCAATTCTTCTAGTCCAAAATATTGCACTAATCAGAATTTTCACTGGTTGAGAAACATTTACAGAAAATAATGAGCTTCATTTCAAGAGCAAGTTCAAGACAGAATAGAACCTTGCCCCTGTGGCTCCTATGCATATTCACAACCTAGCTATTTATCTGGCAATTCAAAACTGAGCACTCATAATGCACTGTTCAGAAATGACCTGATTATGGCAAAAGTTTTGATAGGAATACTCAGGGTGATTCCAGTTGAAAAGTCATAAGCCACTTGCAGAACCTTGGAGGACTGAAAGGGAGAAATCCAATATGTGTTTACTTTCTGTTTTTATACTTTGCACATAAGCAGTCTGTTGCTTTCTGTTCTTTTCTCTCTCCGACTTCCTTGTTTTCGCCCAGTTACACTTTCCCAGGGCGCTGGCCAGGTGCTTCCGGGAGCAGCCGGAGAGAAGCAACAAACACCTTTGTGGGTTCGTTTGATACAGGCAGAGCTGTTTAGAGAGCGCGATCAAGACCAGCATAAAGAGACTCAAGAGATTGGACACTTGTTGTGCAGTCCAAAGTAGGTTGTATTTGCTCGAACACTGCACATACAAGTGACCATGATCAGGGGTCCAGACACAGGTTTTATAGGGGAAAATAAGAGATAAGGTGAAACCAATAGGACAATGCCCAGTGTGAATACATTATAGGTAAAATCCAATGGGAATAACTCCAGGGGGAAGGATGAATACACATAAAAATACAGAATAGAAACTCCAGCTTTAGGTTTAGGAAACAGAAACTCCCATCTCAAATTCACAAGGCCTTTTTGTTCCATTTGCTTAGCTGCACACTGCAACAGCAGTCTCAAACCCAAATTCTCACATCAGTTTTTACATAAGATGTAAGAGTGCCTCCCAGGTTACTGGTAGCATTCTACCTGTTGTGTACCAAAGGCTGAAAACTCTGGATTTTTGATCTCCCTTCTGGACATCCATGTACAGTATGTGCACTGTTGACTCTGCTGTGGTGTTCTAGAAGTCTGTCTTACAGAAGGTCCAACACAGAAATTTACAGAACTTGGTCCACATAAAAAGTTCCTTTGTTCATTCCCCGCTTCACCCTTCACAAGGCCTCCAGACATGGCATACTTTTTCTAAAAGCATGTAGCAGACCAAAATGAGCAGGCTTCTCACTATAAGATGACAGTCAAATTACCAGGGTTCACAGGAACCTGGAGACTGTTACCTGGGTCATGACTTTTATGAAGAGTGCCTGCCACAGGAAGACAGGAAGATGACTTCTATGAAGCATGCTGCAGTTCACATCCGCCTTCACTTACATTAACTTGGAAGGAAATTAAAGGCATGAAGCTGGGGGTTTCCAGTCTTTTTTAACAAAGACTACATGCCTTTAACCCTGTACTTAAAAAAAAAAAAGTCCATTTTATTGACTATTTGGAAAAAATTGTAGGATCTGAACCTAAAGTTTATCTGGGAAACAGTGGAGAACAAATGTCCCTGGTTTTGCTTTTATTGATGTCAAATCACTTTTGAGCAGATTAGAGGAACTAATTCAGAACACAGCCTGTTTTTGTGTTCTTAATCTCTATTCGGATACTTTGCTTAATGCTTTGGCCTGCATGTGCGCATAGTCTTACTAGACTCCAACAGATGGCCTGTATCAAAGTTTTCTTGAAAGAACTGTGACTAATGTGAGCTGGCCTCATTAATCAAATGTGGTCTGTGTGGAAATAGTCTCTAGCTGTGAACTGAGTAATTTCAAAAGGCCTGAGTTAGAAAGGACAAAACTGGTAATACACAAACCCACACATGTTCTTTTTTTTTTTTTTTTTTTTTTTTGTGTGTGTGTGTGTGAGAATGTCTGTGAGGCAGAGAGTATTGTAAGAATCTGTTTTGGGATTGTTCATAACATATGCTCTGTACTCACAGTTTCTTTACAAAGACCTATAAAGTTCATTAACTTATACCAGTGAATGATTTTTGGCGTAGGTCTTTTAAAAACAAAGTAGTTTTGTTTGATTTGGTTTCTCTTTTTAGAAATATTCCTGCTCTTAATATGATACTTTGGGCAGAGTCTTAACCTTCAAAATATAAAAGCTATAGGTGAGAAAACGGCATTCTGCATTTCCCCTAGAAGCAGTGATCTGTAAACTCTAGAGCCTTGTATATTAATGTAGTAGCTTCTCTGCTTGGGGTGGCACCCCGCTGTCCTTGCACAAACTGGATAATGCAGAGTAGGCCATCCTGGCTATGACAGCACTGTTCACACAAGTGTTGGTCCAATTCTGAAAGCAATGTCAGAAAACCATAAGCTAGATGGACAGCCAGAAGGAGATGAGAATATATTAAAATCCCATTATGCTTTTTTGACAATGTGACTTCTAGCAGACTTACTAATGCCAATCAACTGTATCAAAACCATTGTGAGACCAGCAGAGAGATGCCCACCTGTATACATAGACTGAACTGGCAACCTGGAAATGAGATTTCTTCTGTTTCATATAGTGTACTGGGCTGTTAGAAGAGATCAAAAAAGGTGAATTTAGACAAGCTTTGACTTTGGAGAATACTTCATTCTGCATTCTCCTATGAAAGTAATCTTGATGGAATTTTACCTCATTTAACATAACAATGTAGCACAGTGTAAACACAACCCATGAATTTGACACTGCTGCCATTACATTGACAGTAGCTCGCTCCACAAACAACCCCACTGAAATACAGTGAGCTGTTTCTTCAGCTCTGGTGTTATTGTTATTAATATACAGCAAAGCCAAGACACAGCACTTGTTTTAAGTTCTGCTTCATTGCCTTTTGAGTTGTCAGTTATGAAGACACCATATCCCCATTGAGATCTGTTTGAAAAATTAACTCTATTCTACTTAGCAAATTTACCGTATACTACTTTGCTGTGAAAATCATTAATGATATGATTTAATGGATGCTAGAAAGATTGCTTAAAGATCCTACAATTGTTGATAGTCAAGTTATGTTGCATCCCGGGTTTGGGTTCAGATTAGGGGTTCTGATCTATGTTAGCTAGCCAAGTTCTGTGTACCCCTGTGCATGCCCCATGTTTCCCCCCCCCACGGTGGTTGGCTCCAGGTTTCTTACTATTGGAGCTGGCCCACGTCACTCCTGTAACCACACCCCTGTCGACTCCAGAGGGTTCAGTGTCTGTTTCTCCGTTCCTGCAACCCCATTCGCCCTGTAGCCTGGGGCGTGTCGTGTCCCTGTCGTGTCCCTGTTGGGCGCCGTGGTCCACGTCATCGCCAAGCGCCTGTCCCCATTGGGCGGGGGGGACTCCTGATCCCCTCGCCCCACCCCTGATAAAACCCCGCACCTCCCCGGTCTCGGCACCATTTCCCTCACGCGGGCGCTGGGAGCGTGGGTCGCAGTCTCTCCGCCGCAGCTCACCACGGCCATTAAAGCCTTTCAGCCTCCCTTGTGGGTGAATTGGACATTCCTTTGCCTCTTTGCCAACATCCCTCACACATAGCGGTGGAAAGCCCAGCCAGCCCACCTTCCCGGAGTGCGCGGCGCCCGGGAACAAGCGGCGAATCTGGTCTCCGGAGGGAAGCAGTGCTGCTCTAGGTGCCGGAGCTGCTCAGAGCTGGGAGAAACATCGGAGAGCTGCAAAGTTAGACTGAACTAATACTGAGAGATGAAGTTGCAAAGATAGTAAGAAAAGAAGGTTATAGCTAAATTATGATACACTGAGTATTTTGGGGGAGAGGGTGGAGAACAGAGTAACAAATCTGAACCTGTTGCTCAGACATTGGAAAATGCATTTGAATACTGCCCAGTGACTTGGATTAATGCAGAGATACTGTGTAGGTCAATTAAATTAAATGAAATTCATATCAAGGTCCAGACTATTGTTGTTTGCACCTCAGGAATACATCTACCACTGAAAATATTTTAAAAATTTACCTTGAATATAAAAAAAACCCCAACAATCTCAAACCAATCACTTCTAAGACAGCAAAAGTTAATGAAGTGATAAATAACAGTATGTACAAATCCACTACACTGACCACTCTGAATTGTTTGGAGGAAGATGTTAATCTGAACAATGTTAATTTTTATATGGCCAAATTCATGTTCACAAAAATTAAATTAAAACAACACAAAACAAAACAAAAAACCAATCAACAAAAAAAAAAAAAAAAAAAAACAAACAAAGCAAACACCACCAAAAACCAAAATGAGCAAACAAAAAGCCACTTATACCATATTTCATTAGATGGAAAACAGTAGTCTATAATCAGTGACAATGTGAAGGAACACAGTATCACTGAGACAGTAGAAAGTGACCTTTTTAGATATTGCTGTGCTTCAAAGAGATATTGTTTGACTATTTAGGCATAGCAACTGAGTCACATTAGAGAAGATGTTTCTGAGGAATCTTTTATGTGGTCATTACTGTGGGCCTTTTGCCAATGACTGATGCATTCTAGTCACACTACAGCATACTTGCAGTGTCCTATAGCTAGAGGTGTCAAACTTTCAGACTCTTGCCCTACTGAGGAATTTCAACCACCCTGACATCTGCCAGAAAAGTAGCACAGTGAGCTGTAGGCAATCCAGAAAACTCCTGGAATACATGGAGAATAAATTATTGAACCAGCTAATAGACAGCCCTACCAGTGTGGACACAACACTGGATGTGATGATCACCAATGTAAATGAACTAATTAGGGACATCAAGACTGATGGCAGCCTGGGCTGCAGTGATCATGCATTGGTGGAAATCACAATCCTCAGGGATACGGATCAGGTAAGGAATAAAGTTAGGCACCTGAACTGTAGGAAAGCAAACTCCCAGCTTTCCAAGGAGATAGTGAATGGGATCCCTATGCAGACTGCCCTCAGAGACAAGGGAGTATAACAGAGCTGGCAGATCTTTGAGGAAACCTTTGATAGAGTGCAAGGACTAGCAATCGCCAGGAGCAAGAAATCAAACAAGGGTTGCAAGACTGGGATGGCTGAGTAGGGAACTAAAGAGAAAGAAGCAAGTGCACAGAGAGTATAGACAAGGAGAGGTGGTCTGGGAAGAGTATAGAGATGAAGTTCAGTTGTGTAGAGACGAGTTGAGGAAGGCAAAGGGAAGATGGGAACTGAACCTGGGAAGAGACAAACAGAAGCCCATAGGAGGGCTTCTACAGGTATGCTAACCAGAAATAGAAGGTCAAAGAAAATGTATCCCCCCAACAATGCTGGAAAACTGGTAGCACCAGTCTCAGTCTTCACTGGCAACATCTCTTCCCACATCTCTTGAATGGATGTGCAACAGAATGAGGACTGGGGGAATGACCTTCTTCCACTGTAAGTAAATATCAGGTTCATGACCACCTAAAGAACCTGAATGTGCATAAGTCTATGGGATCCAAAGAGATGCCTCACAGAGTCCAGGGGGATATGTCTGATGTAGTGCCAAGCCACATTTGAAAAGTCTTGGCAATCAGGTGAAGTCCCAGCTGACTGCAAAAATAATAATACATAAATGATACAAAATAATGATTCATAAAGATGCCATTATCTTTAAAAAGGATATAAAGGAGGGTCCTGGGAACTACTGACCTGTCAGCCTCACCTCTGTGTCTGGGAAGGTCATGGAACAGGTCATCCTAGAAGCTGTGATAAGGCATATGGGGGACAGGGAGGTGACTTGAAGAGTGTGTCTTCACCAATGGCAAGTCCTACCTCACCAAGCCAGTGGCTTTATATTGTGAAGTGACTCCATCAGTGGACAAAGGAAGGGCTACAGAGTAATTTACGTGGACTTCTGTAAAGGCTTGGACACAGTCTCCCCAACATCCTTGTCTTTAAATTGGAAAGAGATGGATTTGATGAGTGGATGTTGGATAAGAAAGCAGTTGGGCAGTCCCATCCAGAGGGTAATGGTCAATGGCTCAGAGTCCCAATGGACATAGTGACAAGTGGTGTCCCTCAGGGGTCTGTATTTGGACCAGTGTAATTTAATTTCTTCCTTAATGACATAGACTGAGGGATTGAGTTCAATCTCAGCACATTTGCAGATGACACCAAATTGAATGGTGCCCTTCAACATACCTGAAGGACAGGATGCCATCTGGTATGACTGTTGTTTAAACTTATTATTTGAGTCTTAATTTGTTCCTGTTGTGTTTAAACAGCACACTGCTGAAGCTCCTATACCTGATAATAAAGATCACCACTTCTCCTGATTTTTCCTGTCACCCCTCCTTTTCTCCTGATTTCTCTCTTCATGCTGTGAAATATGCAGGCTATAATTTAATGCCAAACTTATTGGGGAAAAAAAAGGAAATAAAAAAATAAAGTAAATTCAGAATTTCATTTTCTTATTTCAGAATCAGTGAAATTGAGTGCAACACACACATGATAGAATGTAAGATTGTGGGATGCAGCTTCCTGGCATGTTGACTCCTGATTCATCTATATCCTTTGTAATCTCATGATTCATGATTTGCAAATCATCCTGTATATTTTCCTTCTTTCTCTTTTATGCTTGTGAAAGTTATGGTCTTGATTGTTTTGTTTAGTTCATGGAGACAAACACATTTTTTGACCCGGTCATGAAGCGGGCAAAGACTGAAATCTCAGAAGTTTAGCTTCTTTATGAGAGATTCTTTTTTTCAGCAGTTCTACATCTAATTTTCTTTGTATACCATCATTTGAGATTCTCAAGGTAGTGCTTATTGGCAGTGACCTGCCAGACATGCCAGGTCTTAAGGGTGAGTGGATAAACTTAGCTGAATGCTCTTGAATATGTGATAATGCAATTAGTAATCTTGCCGACTGAATTTAAAATGAGATGTTGTGTCTTCAGGGACCTTTGTACTCTTTTGTAAGTGCTTTTTTTTTCCCCCTCTATTTTCTTTTAAGTATATCAGATACATATGAGCTAAGCAAAAATGTCTATTATAAATTAAAATAACTTTGCACAGTAGATTAGGTGGCCACTTCTGATTTGGCAGTTAAAGTTTAATTTACTTCACTGCTTAAGAAGTAACAGACAAAAATATGGTTTATTTGTTACTTTTTTATGCAAATAAAATTATTACTGATGAATAAATACACAATTTTACATTCTGAGCAATATATATAGGATGAAGTGGAACAAACCACAGGTTATACTACATATTAACATTATCCCAAGGCAGATCAGATCAGTTAATTTCCAAGATTTGCTCATAAAAGTAGGGTGTGGTAGAATGGCAAAAAATCAGATTATCCTAATCATCTTGATATTTAATTCTTAGCTTGTTAATGCTAATCAGCTCTGTACAGATTTGTTGCATAGAGGTGCACAGGAAATAGTGCGGAGTTGTTGCCCACTATTTTTTAGTACATATTAGGGAAGATTTTCCTCAAAAACGTACAAGAATACTGATATTCTCCTTGGAAAACCTCACAAGGGATGTGTATGACTTACAGGCTGTATATCACTTCCACTACAACTGCTATAGTGAATTACTTTAAACCCACAAAGAAGTGAATAAATCAGGTATCTCTGCTTATTAGGAGGGGTGAGCATGTAGCTGATACATAAAGTGAAGCTATTTGTAACAGTGATTCCCTTCAGCTGAAAAAATAACACAGGAGGTTGTCTACTTCAATCTTTTTGACAACACTGTGAAGTATTTTGTTCAGAATGAATCAGGAGAAAAAATAATTAAAAAAAAAAAAAAAGAGAAAAAAAACCCCAAACAACTAACAATACAGGAATACTCTCTGCTAGAGGTGCAGAGTGCCAGGAAGGCATCCAGCCAGAGCAGACCCTCAGTGAAATTACCCTACAAGATATGCAGGTCTTGGGAAGCTGGGTGATTTCATTTGCCCTTTTGGCATACTATGGAGAATTAATGCAATGGGTCAGTGACTAGCCCAGACAGCAGTACCTGTACTGACTGAAATTAGTTTATTGTATTTTACTATGGGCACCCACAATTAGAAGCAGAATAAGGAATAATATTATTTATATTGTAAAATCTTCACAGTCCTTTCCACACTAATGGGAAAGGGTGCTGTGTGACTCCATATTGACTGGTAAAAACTACATCCTGCTGGTAAGGGCAGATAAGGTTTTTAGAGTGATTCTGTAGCAATTCTGTGCATGGATAATAAAATAGGGCTGAGGGATGAGGAAATAATTTCAGAGTTCATTGTATGAACCAGAGAATCTTGGTTCATAGGAGAAGCAGGACTGAATTTTCAAGAGCTAGCCAGCAACATTTTTGTCTTTCCTATTGCTCTTGCTATTTTTCTTCTGGTGACATAAATATAAACTTTTTGTCCCATCTCCAAACCTCAGGACTCTGTTACTTTGTGCCTGGCACTGTTCTTTGGGATTGAGTGCTATGTGAACTGGCTTTATCCCAGAAATGTACTCTTTCACTATGCCATAAATGAGAAGATGCACTTCCACATGAGATGAAGATGTAATTGTGTGTCTTACACCAAAGTTTAGCCTCTTCTAACCCCACCAGCATTTTGTGGTATGTTTTCCAACCTAAACATATGGTACTTATAGCCAGGAAATATTTCTGCCTTTCATTCATTTTGATAGATGTCCCTTTTGAATTTGTCAACTAATGAGTGCTAAAAATTGTAACATTTCTTGTTTTCCACTGTCAGGAGTAGGAAGAGAACACCCTACCTATTACCTTTCTTAAAAAAAAAAAAAAAAAAAACCAAAACAAAACAAAAACAACAACAAAGTGCTTTATTTTCTCTTTATTTTGAAAAATCCCTCTGTCTCTGTGAAAATAAGGTGACATCAAACAAATGCAGGTATAGAGAAGCACAATGTAAAAACTGATGTGGAGGATTGTAGAATGACAAGGAGCAGCACAGATGCCTGTAGACTACATCTCACAGAATATAAAATCATATATAAAATAATCATCATATCCTTACCACTTTCAGGTTATCATTCTTGTCTCAGATGATTTTTCTTTTGGTATCACAATGAGAAATTTTGGTACTGAGCAACAAAATGGTTAATATATTCATGGCATCTATCCATAGTATGTATCAGGATACTTCTAAAGATACTAGATGTTCATCTGTAAAGTATTTTAAGGGGAAAAAAGTCCAAACAGTTTCAAAATATTCTCAGTTTCTCAAAATTTTTAAAAAATATTTTTATTTTTTAATCCTTAAAAGTAGTTTTCTCAGTAGATGATTTCCTTTCTATTCTCCCTTCCCTTCCCTTCCCTTCCCTTCCCTTCCCTTCCCTTCCCTTCCCTTCCCTTCCCTTCCCTTCCCTTCCCTTCCCTTCCCTTCCCTTCCCTTCCCTTCCCTTCCCTTCCCTTCCCTTCCCTTCCCTTCCCTTCCCTTCCCTTCCCTTCCCTTCCCTTCCCTTCCCTTCCCTTCCCTTCCCTTCCCTTCCCTTCCCTTCCCTTCCCTTCCCTTCCCTTCCCTTCCCTTCCCTTCCCTTCCCTTCCCTTCCCTTCCCTTCCCTTCCCTTCCCTTCCCTTCCCTTCCCTTCCCTTCCCTTCCCTTCCCTTCCCTTCCCTTCCCTTCCCTTTCCTTTTTTATGCTTTTCTTTTGCTACAGTGAAATAGACATTACCAGCTTTTTGAGATATATGTTCTGCTGATCAAATTTTGATTCTGAATAGCTCACAAATTTCCTGACAGCCATAAGTATTCAAGCTCAGTGGGTATTTGTCCTCTCTAGTATCTATAAATATGCTGCAGACTTTTGATTGTTTTATGACGGAAGTTTATTTTATTTTATTTTTGCCTTCATAGTTGCCTTTGGAATTTTTTTCTGCTTTATAGACCCTTGTCTTTTTATTAGTTCTATGTTCCCTGTTGATTTTATGTTTTATATTCCTGCTGTCACTACCAGCATCTCACTGTAAACAAGAATGTTGTATCTCAGTGGGTTATTTTCTGTTAATAACCTGTGATACAGTATATAAATAAACCAGAGAGGAGTTCATAGGTGCAATTTATTAGAGTTATTGCAATGTGACTTCAGTAATGGTCTCGAGTTCTTTAAAAACTTTGGTGTGTTTTGAGTTGAAGAAGACAGCTATATATTGCAGTTCATGAGAGAGAAATAAATAACAGTGTAATGAAATATGTCCAAGTCCAACTCAATAATAATTGCAATTTCTCAGTGTCAATACTTGGAGACCTATGTGTACCTCACAATAATTCAAATGAAAGTATGCCAGTAAAGTAACACATTATTCAGGTTAGACTGGAAGAATGAAACCAAACAAAATGGCAAACCATACAAAATTTTCTCCCCATACTTATATCACTGTTAACTGAATCCTAGTACTTCCCTGTTAAACTTCACAATATAGAATCATATTTCAGACATATGTTGTACCTATGGAGAAGAGCTGCGTAAAACAAGCAAAGCATAATTCAGAAGTTGTTTAAATCCTATTAAAAGTTGCAGTGAGGCTCCCAAATTACTCAAATTATTTTTAGCATACTTTTTAGAAAATCTGACTAAGGTGAAAGCCAAAATTTTATCAGTAATAATGTATCTTGTCCACAAAGAATAAAGCTGTCAGCTCTGAAATGCCTGTGAAGGCCATTGTGCTTTTCATCATTCACTACTGCTAGTAAGAAATTAAATCAGAGAATCTAGTACTTGGTGTGAGTCAGATTAAAGGAAAAATATAAAGTACTTAGAGCAGCTAAAAAGCAGTGTTCACCCTACCCATCCTCATCCTTATAAGTTGATATGCTGGCTCAAATAACAGCTATTCAGAATGTTTTGGAATCACCATACTCAGAATTATGTTATAGAATCATATTTTAGAACTCTTTCCACTCAATACTGTAAGTTTTATATGTTCAACATTATACTTTGTGCTCTTTTCTAAGATTAATTTATAATCATTATCTTCCCTAGACATTGACATCACTCCAAACAGAGTGCAGGTGGTACCTTTTGACCAATCACACAGTGGAAGGAGAAGCTTTCCATTGAAGGAGGACAAATAGTCTGTCTTGCACCTCAAATAATGTAGAATGCTGACATGGAAAATCTAGGTTATTGAAGGTGTTTGAATTGGAGCTACTTCATACCCCTGGAAGAAGGAGACACCAGAAACCTTATTTTGATGAAATATCAGGTTTCCCTGTCTTATCTACTCTACAATTTACGGAATCTATAATCATATATCCTTGGTGTCTTACAGAAGGGGAACAGCTGACCTAGAACAATTAATTTATTTTTGTCTCTTACTGTTGTCAGCAGAGTTATTCTGCAGAAAGGACTTCTTACACTGGTTATCTTTGATTTTAAAGCCTCTTTGCTGACATTAATAATTTCATTCTCAGAAATTAAATTCTCGCAATGACTGTGGACAAATATCTGTTAGGAGAGCCTCATCAGACAACCATGCCAGTTCCAGGGTTTGTAGGAATGAGACCTGTGGGATTTATGGACATTAAGGTCAAGATTTTCTTAACAGGCAGCAGAAACTGAGGGAAGATAACACCATGAAGGCAGTGCTTAGGTCCTATCTCAACTCCTGCCTTGTAAGTTGCTGGGAACGCTACTGCTGATATTAAAGGCAGCAAGACCAGGCTTGTTTCTCCTTTGTAGGTGCAGTCAGGATTCAATGACAATCATGATATCTGCAGCAGAGAGACTTTTCATGGGCCTCAGAGAGAACAGATTCAAGTCTTGTATAGTGAAACTTTCTGTCTTACAGAAATGAAAACCACTTTTAACTTAAGTAACCAATGCATCGTCTGTTCTACTACCATGATAGTTCTGGGCAGAGAGTATAGGATCCAAACAGTTTTATTTTAATTATTAGTTTAATTGCAGCTGTTTCAAGATCACTTTTAAATCCTATGGAAATATTTATGCATCATCCTTTCATAATATTCTGTGGGACTTGTAGGAGAAAATCCAACAAAATGTAAGAACATAGGCAAATGTAATTTAATATCCCTCCAAAAAGTATGAATATTTTTTTTCATTTTCCAGATTTCCTTTTGTTAAAATTTATATCGCTCTTCTGTTTAGATGTATAATAATTCTCTTTTCCCATTATTTGCACTGTGGATTTTTTGTTCTTTTGTATGATATTATAGCAAATGAACTACATATGAACTAGAACTTACGCTAGTTCATGTGTTAGAAATATCTTTAATCCTGGTAATTTTTAAATACAAGGATGAGCCAAAGGCAACAATTGCCTGTTCTACTAAAAAAGTGGAATTTTGCTTTTTAGTACACAGACATGTTGTGATCACTTTTACATCTATGATGTAAATTGTAGAGAAAGAGTTTGTTCTTTTTTCTGGACAAACAGGCTAAAATTTTTCAGATTTTTGTTGCACATACTTGAGTTTTCATGCGGGGTCCTCATACTTTGTTTATACATAGTGCTATGAGGATACATCTGAAATATCTTTCTGATAATATTGCACACATGAGAAATGATAATTTGATTTACCTTTGCTAACATTTTCAAGGAGTTTGCAGCTGTCACATATGACAGCATATTATAAATTAAAAAATAAATCATCAACCCTTTTCTCCTTGTCTTTAAAATGTTATATAAGAAGGAACTGTTACAAGCTGCTACCTTAACTGAAGGACCTGATTAGTGAGAAGGGAAGATACATTTTTATTATTCTTCACCTTTTATGTACAGATGACGTCAAACCTATATGATAGCCAGTGCTGAAGCTTCTGGGATCTGTTCTTTCTGAATGTTCTGTCACTAGCAATACTCAAAGGTGTGTTAGTTTATCATCCCAAGGTGTTACCCGCTTGTCCTGCTGTCCAACATCACTATCTTTGATGTCTGTACTGTCTGAATTGTCTGAATGCTAACTGAATAAATGCAAAGCATATGAGAAGGACAAACATATGTAAGTACTTTTAAAATCCTCCTAGTTCCTTAGGACTACATCTTTCCATGTTGCCAAAGCCACTTGTGACATTAAGAGAGAAACAACAGCGTATGAATGACTTGTGGATGTCAAGTTCTCCCATTTTATGTACCTATGTTCTCTAATCCATTTTCCCTTGAACAAGTGAAAGTCTTCCAGCATTCTTTACTCTGGTCTCCTGTGTCAGAGATCCCTGAGGGCTGGTCTTGTCATTGAAGAACAATGCAAAGAAGGCATTTGGTTGCTCTGCTTTCTCTGCATTCTCCATTACCTCCATTTAGTCCCGGTCTTACATTATCCTTTGTTTTCCTTTTGTATTGAAGTATTTGAAGAAGCTCTTCTTGTTTTCCTTTACATTCTTGGCCAGATTTAATTCCAGATTTCTGAGAGAATTTTTTGTCAGCTTAGATACCCAGTTAAACTGCATTATTTCCTCTGCATTTTCTCAGCTGTATGCCACTCATACAAGCACTTTTACTAAACCAGGGAAATTCTCTCACATACCTTAACTCAAAGGTATAGTTCAAGCATTTCAAAGGAAAAATTGAACTGTCAGGAATGTTTATGATTCCACAAACCTGGCACTGAAAAGTACCCCTGCCCATGGCAGGGGGTTGGAACTAGATGATCTTTAAGGACCCTAACTAACTCCATAAAATCAATTTCTGATCAGGTGGTTCCATTTCTAATTAAGAGCAAATTCCTTTCTATGCCTCTTTATCATAGACATTGTTATATGTCATGTTGAATGTTAATTTTCTCCGTTCTGTTTTGGGCAAAATGTTTTAGCTACTCAGCATTTGAGCTTTGTGGAGATTGAAAGTAGTGCATTTTTAGGCCCTTATTCCCTTATATCAGTGAATTATACATATGATTATATGTATATAAAATATTTAAATTAAATAGTGTTCCTGACTACATGTGCAATTTCATAGAAGTCAATGGAATTTAAGTGACAAGCTTCTAATCACTTTGGTTTTCTAGAAGTTTATTAGAGAAAGACAGAAGTAACAATTAATTAATCTAATATGCCTTTATATTTGAAATTTCTGTATTTTCATATTATTTTGGAACTCTACTTATCAGTAGATAAGGAAAATACATGTATCTGTATATGCATAATGTGGTTTATGAATAGATATCAAAATAAACTTGTTGCAGGAGTATGAAAAAAGTTTATGTTTTTCTATAAATTCAGATTTTCTTAATCTTTTGTACCAGCTGGGGCTAGTTAATTTTCATATTTATGTGAAGTTAAATTAATTTTATGTACCTATTTCAGCTACCCATATTACCCTATCCCATTGGACTAAACACAAACCTATATCTAAAAATAGAAGGATTTCTTTTCACAGGAATTCTTAATGCTTCATGCTGTTGTCTGGTAATCAGAGATAAAAGCTTTGAATGTATGAAGTTCTTATATAGGCTTGCTTATCCATTTATTTGGCTTTGTGTTTTTCACTTATTTAGTTACTATCCAGTTTTGATTTCATGTTAATTGCTTTGTTTTTAAAGTTCCAGGCAGTTACTGGGTAATTTCTCCTACAAAGAGGTTAAAGCTAAATAATGCAGACAAACAGCAGAAGCTTTCTTTGAGAATGCTGTTGAAGTTTAGCTTCCATGTCACGTACTGAGCCATAAAATGTAAAATAAACGTCTCCCTCCAAAAGCTCTGCAGTGAGAGAATAGCCTTAAAAACAGGGGGAAGGGAGGTTTAAAAAATAATAAAAAAAAAATACCACCACAATATAAAAAGTATGATAGTATCTGAGAGATACCATAATTCAAAGGTGCTAAGTCAATATGAGCTTGCTTATTTAAAGGAATTTTTAATGCCAACAGATCAGTGAATAAATTTTGTAAATCTATTCTATGTATGAGAATCCACTCTTCCAGCCCGGTAATGCTGTTTTTTAGCAATAGTTGTGGTATAAAATCAGACTTCAACAGGAATGCATCACTTAAAAGCAGTGAGAAGCAATGGTGCTTTCTTTGTGATAAATTGACGCTAAAGAAAAAAGTCTTGGTAACCTCCCATATTATTTAGAGGAGCAGTGATCAAAAGAAGAAGCATTCAAAGAAATAGCATTCTTGTACATTCTGTACTGATGCAGTTACTGTCAGTAATGGTGAATACAATTACCACCAAGGAATGCTGTGGAAATGCTTTTAAAACTCACATTTATAAATCTTTGCTGCAAGTTAGGAGAAGAAGAGTAAAAGGAAGACAGACAATTTTAATATCGCTGCTACTACTTATGGTGATTTAATTATACTGCTACTTTTTCTTGCGCAGTGATGTTTTATCAATGTGTTGCTTTTTACACAGCCACTGGATGGGCAGTAAATTTCATTGCAATTATCCTGCTGTTAAAAAAAAAATTGGATTATAATTTTCAAAATAATGTGTTCTTCTGTCGTATTAATAAAAATAAGAAAGTCTCTATATTCTCAAGCATGCACTAAAAGGAGAGGTTGTAGGAAGTCTCTGGTTTAACACTTTGTCAACAGTCGTTCAGTCTTCATCAAAATTTCAGCCTGATTCTTGTCAACAACAGTGAACACTATGGAAACCTGCTGCATGAAGAACAGAACTGTGTGTAAGTTTCAGATTATTTATTTCCTGGATGTAGGCTAAACAAGACAAACTTACTGTTTGTTACTGTTCTGATATTTCCCTGGGGTCTGAGGATCAAGCATGACAATGGATAGGAAAATTCCAACAGTAATGCTTGACATGACATTTCAAATGTCATTCTTATATTTTCTTCCCTTGTAGAAATGCAGTCCCAAAATTCACCCTTCAACTTATTTTCTGGTGTGAGAAGAAGATGGTATTTTTATTCTTTTCCTTGCAAAACTTACAAATTAATCAAAATACCAGAATACTATTTTAAAAGCTTTGTTTGAAGTAATTAAAAATAATTTTATGTTGAATCCAGGGACTCACATAATTATTAATTTCCAGAAAAGCAACACTTTTTAAATGATAATATATCAAAATTAACTCTCTGTGAAACAGAAAACTAGTAGAAAGAGTGATTGCCATTCATAATTTTTTATGACTTCATCATGTCTCAACATCTTTCTTAAAACAACATTTCATTTCATCTATAATAATATATGATATTCATTACTGTACATACAAAGCTATTTTTTTAAAATAAGGACTTTTTATTGTAAGTCTTGTAATTGAGGCCAGAAAATAAGACTGTTAATATTCTGAAAAACAGAAAAATATTGCTTGTGAATACTATAATATTTTTGCAACTCCTATTACAAAGATTACCTGGTGCACATTTTTGGACATTTGATATTGGCAATACTGGTCATAGAGTTCAACAGTCCCATTTTTTTGAAGGGCAATGAACCATTTGGCAAAACATTTCATAAAATTCATTTGTGCAAAGGGGCCGTAGTGTATGTCTACCTCAGTGATTCAGGGTAAACTTTGCTTTGTAACTGATCTCAGCAGTACTGGAGACAGAGAATAAAATAGGCATGGGGTAAGTATTGGACAGAGTTTTCACATCCTTCTCAATGTTTTAATCCTTCTGCCAGCAAGAAGGGAGTATTCAGGTCAAGGAGAGAAGTATTCAAAGATCCCCAAAACTCTTCCATCTTCAAAAAGCAACTCTTCTATACTTTTTACCTTGATAGGATAAATTCTTTCCTCTTTTTGCCTTCCAAAGAATCTAGTCTGATTCTTCTTCCAGGTGCTAAAGGGAATATAGGTTTTCTAAGGAAATAGAAGTACTTAAGAATTTTAATGAAGTAAAAATAATATTTCACAACTGCAGTACCAGCTGGATTGCAATAAAAAAAATCTAACTTTAAGAAAATGCCTCTTTTATCATAAGTTTTCATAAGCTCATATTTTAAGATGTGTGGGGGAAAAAATGAGATAAATTAGTTGTTCTTTTTTACCAGCTGTAATGACAGGTAGCAATCTCACTTTACCTTGAATGTGTCATTCATGCAAGCTACTTGCTTTCAGTCATGGGGATTTATAATGGTGGAAAATCACCAGGGAACACCACTACGCATCTCTGAAATAACACACCATAGAACATTGAAATTAATACCCATTTAAAATGTATTTAAATCCTATGTTTTTCTTGCATCTGGTTTCCATACCAGTAGTTGAAGGCAGCCAAACATAATGTCCTTCTAACCTTGGCTAGGAAATTTATAGCAGAGGATCTTTAACACTTAAAGCAAGTGACTCACAAGTCACAAGTCACAAGTGACTACATTTATATTTTCACCTGTCCTGCAGCACATTCTTGCTCATCATTTAAAACATATCATTTTCTGCCACTACCCCAGATGGCATCTGTAATAACCCTGTGTATGAACAATTATTTCCACTAAAGTGGCATGGCTACTCCAATGACAGCTTTAGGGATTGCACAAGAGTAGAGGATTAACTTCTGTGCTCTATGACTGCAAATTGAGTTTATGTAGTAAATTCAAGAATTTAAAAGAAAATTAAATATAAAACTCCCCACAATTTCTCAGTGATGTCATTGGCTTTATCGGTTGTTGACAATGCAACACTGGTTAAGATCAAGGTAAGCTATCAACAGCAGTGACATAGAAAATTAAGAGGATTGACATCTGTTAAAATCCTTCCAATGATACACCTTTTAATGATGACAACACAGATTAGTCAGGCTCCAAAATGTTTAGGCATCATGGCTTCTCAAAAGTCACAATTTCCTCCCAGCACACTCCTGACACTCTTAATCCTCTGTTAATTTATTCTATTAGATTATCTCAGAAATTGATCATTTGGCCAGTTGAATGTTATACAAATTTACTGCATTAAAGTCTAATCTGCCGGCACTCATGCAAATCCATCAGAAATCTTTCGTTTCTTCAGGACTAGCATCAGTACATTATTGTAAAACTACATTTAAACTCTTTAATTGCCTTTCAAATGACAAAACATGATCTGCAGTATCCTTGAATAAATTTTGAGTTTCTGGGTGAACCTTAAGAGATATGTCATTTATATATATATATATGTGTATATATATGTATGAGTGAATGTGAGAATGTGTGGGTATGTGTGTACGTGTAAGTATAGGCACATATCTTTTTAATTTTAAGAAAATTTTGAGGATTCTAAAATCAAAAATCACAGCAAGTAGTAGTACTACTTTAATAAGCCATATTCTGGTAATTTTTCTCATGAGACCTGAGTAAGACAACTACTCTCAGTGATCTGATGAAATTTAAGTCAGTATCACAGTCAGCCACAAGAAGACTGCCACCATTTTAGTTCTGTCAACTAGTATCTGTTGCACTGTCATCAAAATCAATATAGTTTTCTAGTTTCTAAATTGTTTTAACATGTGCCCCAAAATGTGTAAATTTCCTAAGCAAATTATGGTTATGTCTGTCTGGGGTAGAGTTAATTTTCTTAACACAGCTTGTATGGTAATTGGCTTTTAGATTTGTGCCTAAAGCAATGCTGGTAACACACCAATATTTCAGCTGTTGCTGAATAACACTTGCACAACATCAAGGCCTTTTCTCATTCTGCTGCAGTTCCTCTGTGAACAGGGGGATAGCAAAGATTTTTGTGAGAGTACAGAACCAGGAAGATAACCCAAAGAAACCAGATATTTCATGCCATATAATGTCATCCTTGGCAATAAAAAGGAAAAAGAGGAGGATTTAGGATGGCTTGCCACCTTTTGCTTGGGAGAGAATTAGTCTACTCTTGGAAGGTGGTGAGTGACTGCCTTTGTATCACTGTTTATTTTCTTTCTTCCTTCTTCTGCTCATGTAGCAAATTGAACTGGCGTACCAGACCCAGGGCATTCTGATGTAACTGCTGATGGCTCAGCCTGGCCTGCTCGACTATGTTCGGCTGGCCTCCCAGCTGTACTGGGGCTGCCAAGGCGTCTGCTCTGTGGTTCCCCTCAGCAATAAAGCCTGGGAGATCCGTGTGTGATCTCACGTGCACCACATAAAAGGGATGCTCGTGGTGAGAAACCAGGTGTACTAACTTTGCGAGCAACCTGAAGATGACCTGATTTGAGACCTCCTTTAAGACTGCATGTTCAGCTCTTGACACTGCTCCAGCGACATACGCTGAATCTGTTACCAGATTAAAAGGTTGGTCAAATCTCTCAAAAGCCCTCACCACTGCATCCAACTCAGCTACTTGTGGGGAACCTTCCACTATCTTAACATCTGTTTCCCACACCTGAGTCTCTGGGTCCTTCCAAGTCATCACCGACTTGTGGGATTTCCCTGACCCGTCTGTAAATACTGTCAGGGCTTTGAGTGGTCTTTTGCTTTGTACTTCTTTTGGTAACAATTTGAACTTGGTGTTGAACAGATGATGGCCAGGATGTCCAATCTGAATTTGGCCTGAGTAGCTATCTAGAGTAAACTGCAAATTTTCATTTTGCCTTAAAAGTTGTTCAAAGGTCTCTTTGGTCATCTTCCCTGTAGATGTTTTGATGAGGAGGTGGATCCATGTGAAATCACAGCCTGCTAGCACCTGCAGACAAGCCCTGGCCCACATTATGAGCTGCGCCATCAGCTCCTGTGGCCTAGTGATGCTCTTGGACTGTCTGTGGCCAAGGAACACCCACTCAATAGAGTGGCATCACTAAATTAAGAGGGGGTCCTGTTGACCCTTGTCCCACTGAAATATCATTCCATATAGATGGGGTAACTCACCTAGGACGATGAAGCGGAAAGTCAGCTCTGGTTGACAACGATGGGCCTGCCTGCTTGCAGTGGTGGTCTGGACCTTCTCGAGTGCTGCTCTGGCCTCCTGGGTCAGGGAACCTAAACCCTCATCCCCGTCCCTTTCTGTTAACAAGTCAAAGAGGGGGTTAGATCCCTCATGGTGAGCCCCAGCCAAGGCCTGATCCAATTTAAGGATCCACACAGGTGCTGCAGGTCATTTAGCATCTTTGGGTTATTGTCTATTTGAATTTGTCGAGGCCTGTCCTGTTAATTTCTAGGCCCAGGTACTTCCAGGGTGGCAGCAACTGTACCTTTTCCTTTTGCAACTCAAATCCTGCCACCGACAAAGCCTTAATAGTGTCCTCCAAAGCTTCTTTTAGGACTTCGCTGTCAGGGGCACAAATCAACACGTCATCCATGTAATGATAGAAAATACAGGATGTCCACTTGGCACGCATTGGGGACAGAACCCCGGCAACATACCACTGGCATATAGTGGGGCAACATTTGAGACCCTGAGGTAGTACTGTCCAGTGGTAGCGCTTCACTGGGACTTCTCTGTTGATGGAGGGTACAGAGAAAGCAAAGTGAGGAGCGTCGTCCTGATGGAGAGGAATTTGGAAAAAGCAATTCTTTATATCAATTACAGCCAGATTATAAATTTGGGGTAGCATGGATGGAGACGGCATACCCGGTTGGAGGGAGCCTATGTCCTTAATAGACTCATTGATCTTTCTCAAGTCGTGGACGAGTCGCCACCTGTCCTTCCCCGGTTTCTTAATTACAAACACTGGAGAGTTCCAGGAGCTGTTTAGCTCCACAATGTGGACCTTTGCCAATTCTTCCTCCACCAGCTTTGTGAGCGCCTGCAGCTTCTGCTTACTCAGCGGCCACTGCTCCACCCAGATGGGCTTATCTGTGAGCCATGTCAGTTTCTGTGTGGGGCACTCCTCAGTGGCCGCACCTAAAAATGCCAGGGGGCCAGAAATTCCAATTTGGCTCCCCACTGGGACATGGTGTCTCTCCCCCATAATGTAAATTTACAGTTAATCATGAACGGATGTACTGAGGCCAGCAGCTCGTTCGGACCCTTAATTTGGATGATATTTTTGGATTGCCTTGCTGGCTGTGGCCTGCCTAGTCCTAAGACTGGCATGGCCACGCTTTGCAGCTCCCAGTGTGACAGCCACTTGTGTGGTGGGATGACTGTCCTGTCTGCTCCTGTGTCCATCATCCCCTGAAGTTGTACAGAACACCCCTCGCACTTGAGTTTACACCATACGAGGGGTTTTTCCTCTCCCAGCTTCCCAGCATAAAAGACTGAGAATTCCAGGTCATTGCAAGAGCATGAGGAATAGGAATTGCCTGTGCAATGACTTGGCCCTTAGGTAGGAACTGGGGGGAGGGGGGGGTGGACACAGTGTGCCGCGAGATAGAAGAGCCTTGGATTAAGGGTGGAAATTACCAGAGGAACCTCTGTCTCTAGTGGGGTGCTCTTTGTATCCCCAGCAATGAAGTACCTGCAGTTCAGAAGGTCTTCCTTCCTCCTGGTTTCACAGCGGCAGATGTGTGATAGAAGCTCTGCATCTGCTGTGAAGAACTGCCAGTCCTGGGAACGAAAATGGACAGAGTTAGTGAGTTGGAGGTGATAAGGCTCCCTGATGTCAGTGGTTGAAGCAGCCACTCACAGATGGAACTATGTGGTGCATTGCGGCTGCTCTTGTGGCCCTGTGACTTGCCTCATTTTTGTCTGCACGTGAGGCAAGCCCGTGCTCCCCGCTTAGTTTTTTGGAAAGGTGGGGTTCCCCTCCCCTCCTGCTGCCCCTGGCGGTGCACTCCCCAAAAATGGACATTGAGTGAGAAAATGTCCTTTGTGATGACAGTGGAAGCACCGGTGCTTGGATGGAAACTGCCTTGGTACTGAGTCCTTTGGAGGCACAGCAGCTGAGGCGACCTGTTTGTCTTTGTGCTTCTTCGGGATCTCCTCCATCATCAGGTGTGGCTTTAGTGTGCATTCCTCGATGATCTGATGGAGGGTCGGAGGTGGTGAAACCTGTAATGCTAGGATGATTCTTTTGCACACTTCATTAACATTCATGGATGCCACTTCTAGGACCAGCCTGTCCTGGAGTTCAGATCCCTCCACACGCCTCTCGACTGCTGCCCAGACATGGTCTACAAAATCTATGAAAGGCTCTGCAACAGATTGTTTAACTGCTGTGTAGGGCACCATCGGCTCCTGGGCATGTCCAGGAACACGCGCTCTGCTGCACCCCTGGACATGTCTAGCACAGCCATTGGAACTCCCCTAGCCTGGAGCTGCCCTTCACTCCATTCTCTTTCACCAACAAGATGGTTTAAAGTGATTGGTTCTTCCACGAAATCAAGGCTATAAGGTCCCTCCAAGATTTCTGGAAGCAGATCTGCTGCCAATCTTTTCCACTTCCTCTCCCACAATTTGTATTCAGATTAGAGGAGGAAGCAGCTGAACAGACGTTTAAGGTTGGCCGGCACCATTGTTTTAGATGTTAAAGTTGCTTTTAAAATGCCCTTAAAGAATGGGCTTTTTGGGCTGAAATCTCTTAATGTTTTACAGATCTCTTTAATTGATTCATAGGGAAGGAGTTCCCATTTAGGGTTCTCCCCTCCCCTGGTGCAGGAGGCTGGTGTGGAAAGCGGCTGCTCGATTTTGCAAACCAGTTCCCGCCCCCCTCCCCCCCCCACCCCCCCCGGATCTCCAGGGACTGTGAGGATGCGGAGGCGGGGTGTGGGGGACGGGATGGAGGTTTTCCCACTCCTGAGACAGAGGGATGGAGGCAACAGAGCCCTCCCTTGGCGGGAGAGGGCAGGGCATAGACGCGGCCGGGAGAACATGCAAGGAGGGAGCGTCCACACAAGGAGGAACTGGGGGAGGGGGAGCAACCCGATCCTTAGAGAGAGCAGCACCCATGCCCACAGGGAAGCAGGAGGGGTTTGGGTCAAAGGTGGGGACAAAGGGAACAAAGAGGAGAAAGGGATTATGGGAAGAAGAAGCGCCCTCAGGTGCCTGGCCTCCATTTTGTGAAGACAAAGGCGCCCACCACGTGGTCAGCAGGGCTTCCTCAAGGGAACAAAGAAACGGGTTCAGAGGAGCAGAACTGCATGGGGTAGCACTAAAACTGGGATTTTTAACTGGGAAAAAAGGATTGGAATGAGGGTTTGGGGTCAGGTCTCTAGTGACGTGGCCAGTGCCGCTAAGGCGTGGATGCCGGGGGGGCTCGGGGGAGCCAGGAACACGGTCCCTGTTTTGGGGGCTGTCTTGCGCTTCTGAGCGGCGGAGTACTCCCCCCTGCCCACCCGGTTTAGGGGAAGAAGGGGAAGGAGAGGAGGGAAGGAGAATGGGTTCAGGAGGAACAGGGATTTCATTCGGCAGTTTTTCCTTTCACTAGAGAATAATCACGGTACCAAGGGTTTAAGGTTTATGATACCAGAGACGGTATGAATTTTCCCAGCAATTTCACATGCAGCAGCAACAAAGGTTTTTTATGGATGCATGTGGAGCAACAAAACTGGGAAGAGACACAGAAATTATGTAGACATGGACTATAAAAAAAAAAAAAGAAAAATGGGAAGGATGTGAATTTAAGAGAAAGAGGAGTCCAAAGGATTTCAGGACACGAGGTAAACTCTCAGAGAACTACAGTGGTTTTGTCTAACATGTCTCGTGCTGGTATATGAGTCCATTTTGTCTTACTCCCTATCACATGATGTAAGCTGTCATCGCTCCACCAATTTAACAGTAAATACTGCTCCCAGAAGGAAGTAGATCTTCAGTTGTATACTCTGCTGAGGTCAATATATTCACTGAAGGCAGTGATTGGAGAGGTAATCCTTTAAAAAAATTCCCCTGTAGAGTTACAAATTTTCTGATGAAAAACAAAGCAAAATACAAATATTTCAAACTAGTTTTCTCATTTGAACAATAAGTTCAGATTTAGATTCACTCCAAGTATTTTTTTCAAAATTACTTTATGTTTCAGGGCCCCTTTCTTTTCTATTTGTAGAGGTGTTTCAATTTATTAGTAACACAGTAGAAACTCTTCACTTTAAACAAAGAAACTGCTGAACAAACACATGGGGCAGTCACCAGCTTCAAGGCTCACACCAGCTTCCCCACCTTCACACAGTCATTGCAATCGGTTGTAGATGTATGGGCTCTTAAATCTCTGAAATACAGAACCTATATTCATGAGCTATGAAGGTCTGAGTCTGTATATGGAAATAATTCAAGTATTTTGGAGAATATTTCACAGTAAAATCAATGTACAAATGAAATGTATTTTCATTTATTTTGGGCTTATATTTTTTACTTTAATATACAATTCTTCTGAACTGGAGGTTTATAACTGCAGGTCATTTGAAAGTCATATCAAACGCTAATTTAATCTTAATGATGCAAACCATTTCCATATTCGCACACACATATGCATTCATACTAAATATAGGTTTCCTTTACAGGTCTAAATACCTAAATGCAAATCTTGAATATTTGTCTGAGCTACTTTCTTATGTCTAGTATTTCCAATGTCAGTAACACAGAAATCTCTCCTTAAAAAAGCAATTATTTTTTTTCCCATAACAAAAGAGAAATTGCATTTCTTTTGAATATTAAGCATTGTTTCATTACGTTTAAGCAAGTAGATAATTATGCAATAATTATGCACTAATTTCTAATTACATGTATGTATAATTTACTGTCAACATCAAGTGAAGTGAAATATGTACTTCAATGTAAATAATGGGATAAAGTGGAAGGTTAATTAAATGTATGATTGCAGTCAACAGTCTCCTATCTCAGAGAAGAAATACAGACTGGTATCACCATTCTGTTTTCATCACTGCACTTTCTGTTCTTCTCTTTTGCTGTCCTTATTCACTTTTGATGACTTGACTATTAGTCCTTCTTATCTATTTGTACTCTTTTTCCCCTCTTCTCTCTGGCATAGCTGTTGCAAGAACCAACCCCCTTCACAATTTATTTTCCCTTTGTATTACCATATACCAACAGGTGAGGTAAGAAGAAGACACTCAAGTCCAGCCTGGCCAGTAAGGAAAAATGTTTATAGTTCTTGCATAAAAGAAACAAGACTGCCATTCTGATTACTTTGGATATTCTTCAAAGCACCTTGCAAATTTGACTCTTTTTCCATTACCAGACATCTCAGATTGAGGTTCTATCTTGGATCTGGATCTTAATTAATTCACAGTAACAGCAAACACTGAAAAGTTCCTCTTGACATTATTTTCCTCTGTTTGTTTTTTTCAGATCCATTCATTGTATGATAAATATGTACTTAAGATGATAATGCTGCGAACGTTTTTTCAGTGGGGAAGGGTCAGGACAGTAATGCATAAAAATTTGTCTAATAGAGGTGTGCAAAAGCTTCCAAACTTGTTTCCTGGTATTTCTGAGAAGATATTGAGCCAGCTTTGAATAATTTCATAATGTGGTAAAATTTCATTGTCATTAAATACTGTCAATTAATTTCTTTACAAAAGATGATATAAAGTTTGATCAGGCTTTGGAAGGCTATAATTCTCACTTGCTTTTCCTTTCCTTCCTCTTTCTCCATGCTTATGTCTTTTGTGTAACCCACATTCACCCTCATGTCCCTGCCTTCCCATTATTCCTTACTGCACCAAATACATGAAAGACTTAAAATGCAAAGTCCTAATGACAAGAGCTGAATCCACCAATAGAGAATGATTTGCTTCAATCTTTTTTTTGCCTTTCCTGCTCCAAACTCTACACCAGCAGAATGGCATTTAGAGATTTGGTTTAGATTTTTCTGTTCATTCATAGTTTGTTTGACCTGTGATTTTGTTTGAGAAGACAAAAAGTCCAAAGCTTTTTTTGTATGTCATTTTTAGAAAGTAATTTTTCATAAGGACATCTAGACTGTTTTATGTATGTACTCTATGTAAAGCATATATTAATTTCAAACATTTACTAGATTCTTGTTCAATAGCATAAGTCTGTATCTGACCATTTTTGCCTAAAGAAGTTAGGCCATACAAACAATTAGATTTTGAAAAGTAAGGAACTTGAGCAGACATACAATAAATAAGACCTTTACAAACCCTATAAGTCCAGATTTTATGTCCTTCGGACATATAGTTTCACAGGGAATTGTGAAGAGAAAACTATGGAGGTCTAGATTATTTTGAAAGTCCAATAGATCAGCAAACCTCAGAGAGCTGAGGAGTGTTCCAGTGTCTTACAATCTTTTTAAATACGGAGGAGTTTTGTGAGAGAAACACCTTCTGTTCAAAGGTTTTAAAAACATAAGTGAAAAAAAACTGAAGGCAGTCCTCATTCCATGTCTTTCTTAAGTCTTTTTTTTTTTTTTTGAAAAATCTGGTCTTTTTTTGACATCAAGTTGTGAGTGATTATGATTCAGTTGATGGCTGACTTTATGTTGATAAAAAAGTTCTTCCCTGTCTAGGTTGTCCAAACAGAACGAGAAATCATCAGCAACTGAGAAAACACAAGTCATGCAGACCCCCTAAATGCTATAGGAAGGAATATACTCAGCCTAAAGAGTAGACACACACACACACACAAAAAAAAGAAACAAAACAAAACAAAACAAAAAACCAAAACAAAACAAAACAAAAACCCCAAAACCCCAAACAAAATTTAAAAAAAACTTAGCATTTGGGTAACAAAGCATAAAAATTTTGAGAGGGGAAAATAACTAATTAGTGGCACATCATCATTTTTACAAGACACAGCGTCTGGCATTCTATAAATGTTTAAAAGTCCTGATAATTCTAAAATAAATACTCTCTGTGAAGCCATCTATTATGCTGATATATAAAGGCATTTATACCATTCAGTGTAAGTCAAAGCATTTTGGGAATACTGTATAAATTACATATCTGGATGGAGTGCATTTGGAGGTCACACAAAGCTGCTAATATCATATGTACTTTGAAATATGTCTTACTCAAGCATGACCAATGGCCTTTGGCCACTTATTGTATGACATTAGTTTCATATCTCCTCTCCATAAGAGGATCCCCAGTTATGCAGCATCTTATAGTAATGAAATTTACCATCTATTTTAGTCTGACTCTAAATTATGCTTCTGAACATTTTACCTGTATGAATTTGGTCTGGAGATGTACAGATGCACCACATCTATAAATAGCTCAAATATATCTAAGTGCAACGGAACAAAAGACTGAATGTGTTTGAATATTGCAATTCTAAAAGAACAGCTGGTGAAATCCAGAGTTTTTGGGATTCAGTCCAAAGCCTAAAGAGCCTAGTGGAAAGACTGAAGTGTCTCAAAGATCTAATTTAATTGCCCTGATTTATTCCATAATTGTATAAACTGGTTTATGATGCAGTCAGAATTCATTAGAGGTTGATTTGAAATCTGGCCTCTGTTTGCTCGGCCCCTTTTCAGGAAGCTTGACCAGAGGTTTGAGTTCAGCAGGATATCTGACTGTGTTGCTGTATATGCTTGTTTGGGTCTGTATGGGTCTACATAACAATCAGGGACAGAGCACAATTATCAGAGGCAGCCAGCAGATGCAGCAGTTTGCAAAGCAGTTTCTGGGTGCTACTTCTTTGATGTGTTCTTGAGTTTCTGTGCTCTTTGTCAGAAACCTGGGAACTTCTGAGAACCTTCAGAAGAACACGAGGTTACCTGCTGCTGCCAGGTAGGACTAAGGATCAGATACGCTTCCTCTAGTAGCTTCTGACAAACTCTGTCACTTACCCTTTGTTAAAAACACCATTTTTTTTTCTTTCATTGACTCTCAAAGTAGGTAAAAATAATATCTACTTAGGTAATGTTTACTGGTACTTAATCATTGAAACACTACATTAAAAAAAAGAAAAAAGTTATTATAAAAATAATAAAATTCAATGACACAGTGAATTATAGCTGGACTATAAATGAAAAATTAGAAAGGAGAGTGCTCTTCCCCCCACACTGGAGTATGCAGATTACTTTGTTTAACCCACAACATTTAACTGTAACAATTTAACATCTAGAGATAAAATTATTTTTCTAACTGCATGTGAACAAGTGTCTCAAGTATTCTGAAAAAGAGCAATTTAATGATTTTTGCAAAAATTAGTATTTTATTTATATGAGACGCTTACAGTCTTGTTTTTGTTTCATGCATTCATCTTCCCTTTACTGAGAGAGGGTATTTTTATAGGGAAGGGAACTTCCATTTCATGTTCTAAAAAAACTTTAAAGATTACTTGTCAGTAAAGTTGCTGGTTCATATAAGAACAGTAACTTTTTTTCTGCTGGTTCCTATAAGAACAGTAATGTTTTGTCTACTAGATCAAATGCTTCAACATGCAGGTAGTAATTATTTACATAACATATAACTATTTGCATGAAGACTTGTTCTCTCTACCATAGAAAATGGTCAGAGCAATCCTCAACATACCAGAAATCTCATTTACACAGCTTTAGAAGTAAATGTTTGAAGAACACAATAAAAAGATTGATGTGCCTTATTCCACTGGAAGACATAGATGTAGATGGAAACTCCAGATGAGCGTCAATAGCTTCCTTTTAACAAATGAAAGAGGAAACAGGGATCCTTAGTTGTAGCTGGAATTCTTAATCCTTTCCTGTTTGTTGCTGAAATGATGACCCTCTAGAGAGAATCATGACATGGGAAGATATGTCTGAGGAGATTATACACAACTCTAGTGCCTTTGAAATCTGATGTATAGAAGGGCCAAATATGAGGCATGATTAACAAAAATCCACAGTGAGGATAAATAACGACAGAGAACCATTTGGAAAAATTTAGGCACAACTGTTTAAAAATTGGCATTTCCCATCCTCATCATACTAGTAGATATCAGATTTCACTAGGTAGCAGTTTGAAAGTCCTAAACAATCAGGGGTTGACATATCAAGAGTTTACATTACTACCTGTCTTGCATGCTTTGACTGCCAAGCATTCCCAATACAAACTATCTCAAGTAGCTGAGTGAGGTAACCTTCACTGTATTTTCCTGAGAAACAAATAAAGTGACACTAAAGAAGTGACACTAAAGAAGAATTTGAAAAATAATTTCAAATTTTTACGTGATTTACAACCTGAACCTCCCTGAAGAGGTTTCCTCCTCTTGGAAGTAAACCTTGCTCAAGGTGAAGCTCTGTGCATCACCTGGGTCAGGGTGAAGATTTGGACTCACTCTTTTATGTGAGACCCAGAATCAAACAACCTCACCTCTGAAATTTGAACAAGATAATCAACACCAGCTTTTTTTGTCCAGTCAAGTTTGGGTTTTCTTAAATGAATTCAAGGGGTTTCTTATTTGACACCTTATGTCACTTGCTTTCAATCAGTAACTGCAAACCTGCTGGCTTTTGAGCTAATGTCATATACCTTTTATGATTCTGTCTTACATGCAATAAAATTGAAGTTATATAGTGGGTTTAGTAAAGTTGAAATTTATATGTAAAAAAAACCCCAACTCCAACTATAAACTACATTTGACAAAGAAGGAACACTGTATATATATATGCATATATCAGAGAAAATATTTTAAAATGCTTCCCTTTTTATTACTGGCAAGCACTTGCAGCATACATAAAACTATTTCCATTTTTCTCATTTTCAGCATTTCCTTTATTTTCATAATCCTTGAAATAACTTATCTTTCTCTGATATCTGTTGTAAAATTTGTACCACTTCATTAAACTTATCCAACAACAGTTATAATCCTGCTTTGTCTTTGTAGACAGAGGCACTTTCCATTCAAAATAAATAATTAATTTATTTTTAAATTAAAATCACACATCATCACACATCTTCACTGTGATGATTTAGTTATCTTTCAATTCTTTCCTGACACTTGCTCAAATCTCTTCTTTCCTTGAGAAACTGTTATCAGTCTGAAGATCGTAAGCTGAAAACAGAAAGGAATGAATCTTCACCATAATGTTCCTTACTTAGAGATGTTTCCCAAGTAACCTAAGAGTAATCTAAGGGGATTTAATTAATTAATTAATTAATTAATTAATTTTATTGAGGCATAAGCTGGAGACCATGTCATGATAATTTATTTGGCATCTTTTCTCAGAATTTTTGTATGAGATGTTCAAATTCCATATACACAATAATTAGTGTAGCAACTCAAGGTCATTGCTGTAGTGTACAGATTTTATGGAGTGATAAACCTAGAGGAACAAAACTTAAATTCTCATTTCCAAATCTCATATCTTGGCTTTACAAAACTCAGATTATATAAGAGATAAAACTTTTAGGTGCCATGAAGATGAAGAGTAGTTGATTCAAGCCGCTGAGGAATGTTGTTTTGAACTTCTAGGAAAATGCTTACAAATTTCTCTTTGAGCATGGACCCTGCTCTAACTATTGAATTACTGTAGCTTCTGCAGTTTTCAGCATAACTTTGCCAAGGTAATTCTTGTTTGACTTTTTTAATCTGTTCAGCTGCTTCTTCTTGGTTGTGCTACTAATATATTGCTTATTGAGGACACACTTACTTTTGGCTGTTATTGGGATGTCGCACATTTCAGATCATGATTTCAATAGACTAAGCGGGAGAATGAAATGGATTGTAAAGGCAAAAAAACAAACCAAACCAAATCAAAAAGGAAAAAAAAATCTCAAAGAACAAATAAGCACAAACACCACCAACAACCAACATTAAAGCCAAAATTCTCAAGTAATTTGGTGGAACTCCCAGATAGATTAACAGAATATGTTTGTTAATTAAGTGTTATGTTCTTTGGGATAGAGAAGAACAACTTATCCTCTAGTTAATTCACTAGATCTTTCATTTCCATGGCCAATTCTGTCAAATTTCAGATTTTTCAGATTTTGGCACAGAGGTAATTGCAAATATTCATAAAGAAAAAATTAAATTTTCTCCCTTCCTTTTGGCTCTTTCCTTTGAGTTGAAAAGAGAGAGAAGGCAGGGAGAGGGAAGGCACACTCAAAAATCACAGGGTGGAAATAGAAAAAAGAAAAATATGAAGAGGATACCTTTTGCATCTTTTTATTACTTTGTTTATATTTTCACTTGAACAACAACTTTATAGTTTACATTCTCTGCCTTTTATCTGAATTGAATCTGTGATAGCAGCAAAGCTCAACGATTTGTGTTCTTATCAAGAATATAAGGATTAGAGAATAAGAATAGAAAAAAATAGATAATAGAACAAAAAACCTGATAAAATAGAAGATCATGAGTTTGGAAATACTAGTGCTTTTTCTCCTTATTCTCTACAAAAGCATCCAAGGAACTAGTATTTTCTAGAATTTGTGCAAACTAGCATACTTGATTTCCAGCATACTGGTTAACTAATTTTTTTAGAGTGGAGGCATGAAAAATATAGACAAGAAATTGTCTAATTGGAGTGTGGAGGGGAAAGGTCTGGGAAAGGTCTGTTAATAAGCCTGGTAAGGATACGCATCGTTTATCAGTCTGTCCTAAAAATGTATGGCACTAAAGGTACTAGGGGTGGTGGCAGTTTGAGAAGTATCAGATGATAAAATGGAGAAAAAATAGCAAAGCTAATTGCAGCTAGCTAATCTAACATGGCTATACAGCCTTGTTCAAGAGTTCATTGAGGCTACAAACTACTATTTTAAAACTTAATGTACCACAGACTTTAATGGGCATGTTAAAACTAATGCGAAAGTAAAACCGGAATTTTCTTCCCCAAATGGATGTCTTCTCCTGAGCAGCAGCTAAAGGAGTGTAAGAAGAGGAGAGATGGACAAAAAAGACATCTGCAAAACTACTAAAATGAATCTGTGTATTTTGGTCTCTTGGTAGTTCAATAAAAATCTGTTTTCCACTGTGCTTCATTTAAAATAAGTGAACTGAAAATGTCACATATTGAATGAGCTACGTTGCTTGGACTGGTTAAATAGAAAATTATGTATGATAAAAAAGTGAAGGTGTCTTTCTGGAAACCATATGAGATTACCTAACTTAGGTACTAAGCTTGTTTGCTAATGATAATTCTAATTATTTTTTACACATCCAAGCAGGGAATATCCATTCCAGGCTAATTTTCTTTCTTTGAGTTGCAAACCCTTAGAGTATTCTAGCTTTAACACAGACTTAATTCATTCTAAAGTGCTTACTTTATTTGGATATTGTGTATTTAATCAACTTCTGCAGTAGCCTGTATTTGAAAAAATTGCAAGGGAAAAAAAAAAAGCAAGATTCCTTCTGATTTTTTAAGTCTCTGAAATGGTTTTTGTTCAGTGTCTGACCTATAGAACATGTCTAAACTGTATAATTTATGTAACAAAACAAAGACAACAAGGTCAGAAGAGATGTATGATTTTTACAATAGAAAACATTCAGGGACATGATAGTATGTGAGATATGTTCCTGAATGTTAAGGAGGATTTTTCTTTTCTCCTTATTTTTCTTTGCAAGTAAATGAGCTCAAAGATGTGAAAAAATACATTAGATTCCTGAAAAAAATTAAACTTTAAGTGCACAGTAGGTAGGAATTAGCTGTTTTCTTTGCTCCTTGGGATTTTCTGTGGACCTCAGGGAAGAAATGTTCTAGGAGGTTGCCTTAGCAACACTGTACTTTAATAATTGCATTAATCTGAAACTGAAAAGCCCTCAAAATCTATAGAAAATCACACAGTGTCCACAAAACTCCCAAATTTATCACCTGTAGACAGGTTGCTTTTCCCTAGATCTTAGGTCTTCTTCTCAGACAGGATTTGGGTAGGTGCCTGTTAAGAAGTTCCCTCTCTGGGGAGGTAGGCAATATTCCATATTAATTAACATTCCATATTAATACATCCTTTATCTGACCTCATTCTCAAGATATGGCACAGAACACAGCGACCAAGTTCTGGTTCTTCAGTCTTACCTCCAAACCTACCACAGCGAAAGTGTGACAGTACAGAATTTGAAAGAAGATAGAAATCTGAAGGGAAAACAAATTCCACCTGTACAGAGGGAAGAGACATTTCCTTTAGACTCTGATATTTAAAATGTTCCTTTGACATAGCATTATAGGTAGTCAGAAATAATGTCATGGTGACCAGCAGTAGATGATGCAGGCATGTGACACCAGATTGCCGCCACTTCAAGGTCAGCAAGCCTGAGCTCATAGGTCAATCCTGTTTTCACATAAATTAGAGAAAGATTATTTTTTAATATTTCACTCTAAAATCATATGCACATATGTACACTATTATCATTTTCAGTTAAAAATATAGTTTATATGTACGTCTATAATTTTACTGCAAAATTAAGATACAATAAGAAATGTTTGCTTATAGAATTGGTTTTTTTTAGTCAAACCATGCTATTAACACTGAAAGCTTGCATTTCTTCTTTTATTCTGTCTTTTAGAATCTCTTAGTGAAAAAGAAGCATAGCATTTTATTCCTCACAAGTTTTGTTCTCTTCCATTTTGCACAAATTGAATTTTCCATCCTCTTCTCTGTGAGGCATGGACTACAGGCAATGGAATACTTACTCACCTGCTTTATAAAAGCATAAACAGTGAGATCAGCAATGATAAAAATGAACCTCTGGAAACAGGATTTGTTAGATTACCATTTACCATCACCTGAAAAACTAGATTTCTCTCAGCAAAAAACCCCATTATTGCCATGTTATATGTTAGTGCAAGAATAGCTTAAAATCTTTTTATTGTGGGTTAAGGCTCTGGTTATATAATACAAATTTTCATTAAATATAGATTGTGCTGATTGAAATTCTTTTTCAGGTGCTAGTGTCAGAGTTTTGCTAGCCTTTTTGATTTGTTAAGAATATAAATGATATGACAGCTCAGGAAGATGTGTGAATATTAATATTCACAACCAAGCAAGAAGTATCACTTTAAAATAAAACTTTGGTTAAATTCTGCACATATGTGTTTGTGAATATGCACCTAAATTTCCAATCCTAACAGACTACCACTCAATTTTATTTTTTCTACTGACCAATTATAAATATGTTTGTTCTAAGTTATTTTCCATAAATAGCTGCCAGGGGTATTGCAGTATTCTACCTGCAAATAAAATATATAAATTTTACATGTGTTTATAGGTCAGAATAAAACAGAGTTCTTCATGATTCAAGACAACTTGATGAGTTTAAGAAAAAAAAAAAAAAACAACTTCTTGTAGCATCAGAAGATTTGGAAGCAGGACTATAGACAAGCTTAAAGAAAACAGTGTTGGAATGTTTTTTAAGAGGTCATCTATTTGATCCCTCTATGTCACGTATATTTAGATTTTACCTACATTTTTATGAGCGTTAGTTAAGCTCTCCAGGTTATAAAAGAACCACATGACAATAAAATCTAAAATATCTAAATATAATATCTGAAAGATTAGTTTTATATACATAATATATATTTTATATATAAAAATAGAATATCTAAAAGTTTTATTTATTTTCTCTTCAGGTAGATAACTGCAAATAGGAAACCATTTCATTTTATAAGAATATTCACACTTTTTTTTTTTTTTCTAATGTACAGATATCCTCACTACTGCATCTTCAGTTTTCAAATCCTACTTTGACATCATCAGGGAGAAATCATATGAATTTCTCAATCAATGTTGTCTGAGTTTGAGTGATATTTTTGAGTTTTCCAACGATATTGCCACTTATTCAAGAAAACTTTTCATTCTGAAAACATGCATTGCATTAGCATTATCATCAATTAAAATCATAAATCCTGGAAACCCAGGAGTATTAAGGGAATTTTTCAACATCAAAAAACTTGGAGATAGAAGATAACAATAAACCTAAATCTCGTTTTTTTGTTCTAAACTATATTTTACTTTAGACTCATGACACATAAACCTATTTTTGAGATAAATTATTCACATAGTTTGAGCTTGACTACTGAAGTAGTCTAACTGGAAAGGAAATATTTCTGTGTCTTGAAGAGAATTTCTATAGCTATTAAAACTCTAGATAATGCATTCCCTGTTTAAGCATGTGTGTGTATTCCAGAGAATACACATAGTCACACATAGTCACAGATCCACAAGGACTTGCCTGCTTTCACTCATAATGATGGCACACAGGAATCTTCAAGGTGCAGAATTAGATGAAGACTCTGTAAACAACTGTTGGGAGTAAAGGGTTAAAATCCTAAAATTTGGTGAGCAGGAGGGAGTAGTTTTGCACAAAGTGAACTTGTTGCTAAAAATGTTGGTGTAGGAAAACTCCATTTATTATGCCTAGTGTTGCTCATCTTCTGCCACTTTTGAGAAGTAGGATTCTCATGTAGAGATAACACACTCTCACAGACAGGCTTGAGCCTCATGCTGAGAGAGAGATCACAGCAGCACAGCCTTGAGATGAACTGTGGGTGCACACATTCCTTTAATATATCAGGGCAGGCAGTGCCCCCCTGCTGCCAGGATGTGATGGGCCTAGCAAAGCTGGTGTCCCTGGGCCTGGGCAATGGAATAAAGTTACTCCTTGCATTTCAGCTGTGGCTTGGTGGTTGCCTTGGTTACCTGAATGTGTTGATTCACACACAGACATTCTTAGCCAAATCCCTCCTTTCATCTCTTTCCTCTTGTGTCTAGATAAAAACTGTAAATAACATGTATATGAATATTTTAAATATGCCCTTAGCTTTTCAATACCATGGAGGATGTCAACAGCATGGTTAAAACCTTCTTTTCTTAGGGAAAAACCATGGGTGAAATGTAGGATGAGATCTTGCAATATTAACAGTCAAGTCACAGACAGAAAATCAAAATCAGGCTACTGATTATATGTCATATATACACATTTAGTACTCTGTAATAATTTTGAAAGAAGTTTATGTAATAGAAATAGCCTACTTGCAATGTGAAAGGGGTCATTTCCATCCAAATGGGATGGAATAAGATATAACTGCTCTCTTCACTGTTTGATGGATTAACTAGATTTTGAAATATTAAACCACATATATTTCTTGTGTAACAAAACTAGATTCAATACCAATACATGGGAAATTCCAATCAACTGGCTGTTGTAGCATAGGTAATTCTTTCCTTTTTTCATATAGGATTACATTAGCAGCAGATCTTGAACCAAATTGTTGAGACATTTTCCCACTTGTTTCTTGATCAAGGCTAAACTTGTTTAAGACAAATGCAGAACTTGCTCTGCTGGGGTTTTTGTGCCAGTTTTTCTTTCCTTAGTTTCTGATTTATGCCCTGGAAATATGCCTCAAGTTTTGATTGAGTTCCAAGAGAAACAGGCAGCCTTTTTGAATCCTCAGGTTAGTAAATCAATATACCAGCTCCTCTCTAGGGGGACCATGTAGAAAGAAATAATCTATAGGCATAGATATAATTATCCCAGTCCCTGCTGATACCTGGAGTCCTTAACCTTAATCAGCACATATGTCAGGAGAATTTCAATGTTTTATTGTCTGCTTATCTCCTCTTGGCAATGGCAGTGAGTTTAGGCTTCAAACTAATTTGTTTGGGTCTTGCAGCTGCCTTTGATACAATTAGCCATGAAGCGTTACTGATACACTGTTTTGTAAAGTATGCCAGGAATAGACAAAATGGTGCTCTGTTCTTTCACTCTGAGAAGATGAGAACAGCTGACTAGAGAGACACCCACACTGACACTGATCTTTAAAGTGGAATGGTAAAACTAACATAAATTCATACTTTTGGTATTAGTAAGACTAAGCTCATATTTTGTTGAATTGAATTGATAGTGAGAAATGATAAACAAGGTAGAACATAAGTTTGACACTAGAGGCCTTTCTGTCTGAACTGCCAGTGCTTCATGGGAGTTTTAGTTATGGGGTCTTGTACCTTCATTTTCTATTCTGAGCCTATGATTCTGGCTTCTTTGCTATGCATCTGACTACAGACACAGAAGCGGAAGATGAGTAACACAGCATCATATTTAAAGTTCCAGAACAGTTTAGAGTTCGTATCAGACTATCTTGAGTAGAAATACCTCTGTTTAATATACAGTAACATTTGAATTCTAGATTATTCTACTCCAGATAAAGAAAATTACCAAATACAAATATGAATATTGACAGCTTTGGGGCAACTCCTCAAAAAGACCCAACCAAAAAAATAAATAAAAAAAAAAAAAGGGCAGGAAATTTCCAACTAGACATGCTCTTATTACTTCAACTATTTGTCTCAGTTTGTACATTTTATTTAGTCTTTTTTATGTTTGATTGACAGGGTTTTACTAAGACTGCAGGAATGAGATGACAGAATGACTTAAAAAGAATTTTCATCAAGTACAAGAAAGAGCAGTGTAACTGCTATATATTGTAACCAGTTTCCAGGTTGTTGTAGGTTGGGTTGGTTTATTTAGGGATTTTAATAAATGTTAGTTAGGTTGGTTCTCTGTATCCTTATTTTCCCGCACCCCTCACAATGGTTTGCTCCAGGTGTTTGTTACAGGAGCTCTTAGCCACTCCCTGCTTCTTCATGGAAAGTTCTGTGTCAATCACCCCACCTTTGCACTCCTATTTGTTCCAGAACACTGTACCCACCTCTGTTATGTTCCCATAGGTTGTTGTGATCCATGTCACTCCCCTGTTGTCTGTCCTCATTGGGCGAGGGGGGGTTTCTACCCCTGCCCGTCCACCCCCTACTTTATCTAATGCTTTCTTTGTCCCGTCGCCATTTTGCCTTGCGCCGTGCTGGGAGCAGTCGCTCCAACCATTGCTGCGACCATGTGGGAAATAAAACGCTCTCAGGCCCACAAGCAAAGTGTGCCTCTCTCGTCCCTTCACTTCCTCTCAGCGTGAAACTACAAAAGCTGCATACCCACGCCGGAGTGCTCAACACTGGCAGGGAGGCAAACGCCATAACCCTAGAGCGCCTGCTCACGTGGCAGCTGTGGTCTCACAAAAGGCAGCACTAGCTGGGCTTCCCAGCTGCCTGAGGTTGTAGCAGATCAAAGCCGCAGCAGGTAGTTCACAACGGCAACTTAATGTGTTAAGGCTATTCTGCCCATTCATGGATGCATCAGGTCTAGTTACCTTATAGGCTGATACTTTTCTCCAGGCAGAGGAGATAATTTGAATTATTAAAGTTAAAACATTCTGAGAAAACTCTGAAGAAACTAGAAGTGATAAAGTCAATAGATCATTAAATAAAGTTTGAAATATTCTGTAGAGTAAAAACAGCAATACAGAATAGAAGATTTGAGAAAATATTTTTTAAAATCTTTAGAACATTTTGAATGAGGAAGACATATATCTGTATAATTTTACAGGATTCTTTTTTACACTTAGCTATTAAGCAGACCAGCAGCAGGATATTCTCTGCATGAGGTCTTTGTTTCCCAACTCAATAATCTGATACTCAAATCAAATCACATTTAAATATCTAGTTGCTCTACCTCATTTTATTTGAAAGGAAGTGAAAGGAATATAGACGTAGGACAATTCTGAGTTTAAACGAATTTAGAAGATTCTTTTATAAGGTGTGGTTTTGAATATTTGACATAACAGTTGTTTACAGGTTACTTCCCAGATCAGTAGTAGATGAATGAAAGAAGGTCTTTCAGAGCTGGTCTATGTCCATATGAGTTTCTGAGACAAATACTATGTATATGTTAGAATTACTGATTCATGCTAATGAAAGAATAAAAAGGTTTTACTGTAAGTCAAAATCCATTATACAGTTTCTAAGTTCCAAAATGGTTAAACAAATAATATTTTACTATGTTTCCTTTAAGTCTTTAATAGAATGGCTACATTGTGTCTGTGTTTGTCCTCTTTGACATTCTGAGTCTATTATATCATCATTGGAATGATAGACAGCAGGACTATAGATGTTCAGAAAAGGTGGAAAATTACTTAGCTGTTTGGTCACAGTAGGAAAAAAGTACTCTTCAGGTCAATTCTGAGAACACCTTGCTTTTAAATAAGAAAGACATTGATTAAAAGGAGACCAAATACCATCAGAACAGTCCAGAAATACTGGGATGGATTCAAAAGAGCTACTAGACAAACAGAGGAAACAAAGAAAACTGCAGCTGGGAACCTGTTGGACTAGAGATAATACAAACAGCAGGAGAAGATAGAAGGAAAACATGTAAGGAGAAAATAAAGTATTAAAAAGAAGAAACATAAAAGTGACTATGAAATGAGTAGATGATGCCAGAATTTGACACTGAGGGGCAGGATCTGGAGAGACTTCTGAAAGGTCAGGCTTAACTCCCTTCCAAGGTTAAGTTTGCTATGGTAAAATATTAACTGAGAGGGATGCCTAGGCAACTCCAAAACCAAAAGAAAAACAAACAAAAAACCACAACAAAAACTAGAATAAAACTGAAAGTTAGTGCTTTTAAGAGGTAAAGCTGGGGTATAAATTCTTAAGGTTTAATATGATTTCAGTGTAATTCTACTATGAAGTTTTTGCTTTTATGAAAAAAAATATCTAGCCAGTTGTGATTAATTCTCTCTACTATTTTTTTCTTTATTTTCTTTTTAGTCTAACAGTATCCTTACATTCCTGGACCAAAAAAGAAGGATTAAAATGCATAGGCACGTCAATATTTAATTTGATTTATTTTCTACTTTACTCATGTTCTCAGGTTTTGTAGAGAATTATAAAGTAATTATTTTTTCTATGTACACTATGACAAGAATAACAGTAATTCTATAGGTTTTCTTCTGAAGCACATTAGAGACTGAAGCAATATGTGGTGGTATAACTTCTTACTCATATCTCAATTTTATAGACTTGACAAGTCAATCCTAGTAGGATTGAGTAATAGTGTTTCAATTAAAAGTTATACTAAGAAATGTTATAATTTCTGTCTTTCCTATACTGTCTTGTAGGATGTGAACAACAGCAAGGCATATGCTATTAAGAAACATTTCAAGGGATTTCGATACTCCCCAATAAGCATTTTAGTCCTACACTTTAACTAACACAATTTGTTAGTCATTTGACTTAAAGTAGTCATCTGCAGTTAGGGCAACCACTTTTCTCATTATAGACAATTGCATTTCATTTAAACTGCATTTTATCTCAATTCAGTTGGCTACTTAAATATGATTTTCTAATTCACCTTTTATGGAATTAGGGATACTTCAATATGTCAAAAGGCATAGGCCTTATCTGAAATAATTTCATTCTCTGATGCTTATGTGAAGAATTATTCCTTTTCACAGGAAAAATCTTTACAAGACTCAAAGATGTCAGCAAGTCTCATTTTTCTTCATCCATATTTTCAGAGTTCTTCACTCACTGCTTCATGTAACTGTCACACACAGGTCTACTGCAAAGTAATTATCAGGGTTCTTACTTTCTTTTCATTTCACAACTGCACTCATAACAAAAACTTCATCAAACACCAGACAGCTCTCTATGGACTAAAAATGATACTGAAAGGAAAGGCATCGAAAGCCTATGAAGAAATTCATGTCTATCATATTACTTCTCTCCCAAGGAAGAGCCTCATTTTGTAGGTAATACTGGAGAAGAAATACTGTTTTATTGAAGTCTAAGTTTACAGCACATTTTGTGAACAGATACTGTCATCCTTCCTAATCAAGTCCTCCTCACTATTATCTTATTTGACTCCTGTTTCTCTTTACTTCCTACACCTGACTCTGCATTAGCTGGTATCATCCCTGATATCTATAGTTTGCCTACATTATTCCTTGCTTTCCCCTATTCTGAATCTAAATTTTCCACTAAATTCTCACTATGTCTCAGCAATCTCTGCTTAATCCTTCCAATGACTACTCAATATAAACACTGATTTCTTAGGAAAAAAAATTTATGTCTTTCCTACAATCTCCACTTAAGCTGCTACTGAGCAAAGAGTCAGGACAAGCTTGTATGTTGCTGTTGTCATTATTAGTCTTCATTTTGGTCTTCATTTTAGAGGTTCTTCTGATACAGTCTTGCACCAATCAGAAATAACATGGATGTAGAATGGTTAAAAATGTAGAGATTGAAGTTCTGGATTAAACAATCAAGCAATTACAGCTTTCTTCAATTTCAGGACTTTCAAAGATAATGAAGACACTAAAGTAGCTCTGAATAACATTTTTTTTTTACTCAGGGTGGTTTTACAAAGGGTGGTTTCCCTACAGGGACTGCTGACACCATGCAAGTGCAATATAGGAGTCATATAGGTGTATCAGTGATGAAATGCCAAGAACTGTAGTTAACCTCCAAAAGCAGTAGCAACTTCCCTACAAAACGGCCAACAGGAAGTTATGACATCTACTCTAAGTCTCAAGGTGGACCTTTCCCTGCAGAAGCACTCCTGGCTTCTCACCACATGGAAGAGTTTCCTCTTTGACCAGTTCTGCTTCATTCACTATCTGCTTGTGGGGGAACTTGTAGGTCAGACATCCACTAAAAAGCAGACAGAAAAATTATTTTCAGGAGGAAAGTAAAAAAGAGAAGAGACAAAAAAAATCCAAATTAATATTAACTGTTTGATTTGCATAAAGGCATGGTTTGCAACAAACTCAGTAAACTATATTGTGATGGAAAACAGCTGACACTATTATGGAACTATATATTTTGGAGGAAAACAGACTTTTCCATGACAAAATATATAAGCAGCAGGAGCAAATCAAACAAACACCCTTTAATCTATACAAACAACAGCAAACAATCTATACAAACAATCTGTCTTCTCAGGCAGTATTTTCATGTTTTTTCAGTAACACACTTCACTGTTTCCAAAGAGATACTGGTGGTTATGAATGTTTTAAAGGCAGTTTACTTGCTACAGCTTAATTCCATGTTAAGAAAGGTGCACAGTCTATGATTACAGCTGTTTCTTATCACTAACTTGCATCTTTATAATTCAACCTTGTAAGAAAATGTCAATTTCCTTCTTATTATTTTTGAAAGTTTTTTAAAGTTCTTGTTGATATTGGTAGTTGCAATCTAATAGATGAGTATACTTGAGACCTAAAAAGACACATGGTTTTCCAGGTTGAATTGATTAAATTGTATTGGTTTAAATTAAAAAAAAATCTCTACAAACTGTAAACCTTTAATTTCAAAATTAGTTATCTAGCTATATGAAATTTAATATTTCTTACTTCATATTATTTAATTTCAAAACCAGGAAAAAACAAGTATTTCAACCATAGTACTTTCCTTTGCTGTGTTCTCTAAGCATTAGCTATACTTGAAATTGTAGAAGAAAATTATGTAGACAGTAAAGCCAGGAGCACTGGAAAATATGATCTTATATCCATGCAAGATAAAACTTCTAAGTCAAGATTTAACAAGCATCTTATCTACCTTACTGCTTATTCACTGATTTTTTTACCATAATCTTTTTAGTTATTAGGCAAAATTACATGTTTAAACTAAGTGACAAAAGCCCAGTTTCTTATATTAATTTCAGTACTTCTAACCTGCCAGGTTTAAGGGTCACAGACTAACAGATACTCCTTAGAAGAACATTACTTTTCGCTTCTTATCTGGAGAAAAGAGAGATGTCCCAGTTTTCATATTTCCAGGTTTTTAATGACCTCTACTCATTTTGAGATAATCTAACAACACATTGAAGGTATCCATCTTTTCTGAGTTAATTTGGAGGATACAGTTTTACTGCTGCTGCTGCATTATAGTGCTTGTCATTACATTCCTTACAGCAAATCTGTACCAAAGAAATTGTATTATACATCACTTGTTTTATTATTATTGTTATTAGTATTAGTATTAGTATTAGTATTAGTATTAGTATTTCTTCTATGGACTGTTATTTCTGTATTACTTTATTTTCAGTTATTGAATTATTCTTATCTGAACACACAGTTTTTACTTCGATTCTCCTTCCCATTCCACTGCGGGAGGAAGAAGAGAGAGAGGGAGTTGATCTACTGTGTGATGTTTTGTCTCCAGCTGGGCTTGAACCCCAACAATGGCTAAAGGAAATCAGCTTGTGAGAGACAGTGGTTTACCTATGGCTGCTTGTGGGAGTGTACTTCACCTATGTCAGTCGTCTGCTAGACAGTCAAAAGTGGCAAACTTTCTCAGTGTTAGCTTTAAAGAAAGTTCTGTGGAATGATAAGAGTTGGTTGAAGTGGTAAAGATGAGAGCCACCTGCAAAGAAGCCTGACAAGACTGGGTGTCATAGCAATGAAACAGCAAAAAAAAAGTTCTGTATAGAAAGTCATAAAGTGATACCAAAAGAAACCAATTAATCTGTAAAGTACAAGGATCTGAATTCATAACAAAAGACATAAAACTTTGGGATTATGATGCATATTTCCATGAAAATAAAGTCTCAGGACATGGTAGTGGACCAAAAATGTACTCAAATATTTGAAAATAATACAAAATAAAATGAGAGAAAGAAAAATAGTGAAATCACTGTGTAAATCTGTGTTTTTCCCAAACATTGAATACAACATGCAGGACTGGTCTTCTTATCCCCAAAATGTACTCAATAGAACTCAGAAAGATTCAGAGAAAGACAAACGTGTTTAAAAGTATAAAAGATCCTACATATAACAGTTGAGAAAACATTCTCTGCAGCCTGGATAGGACACCACAAAAAGAAAATGTCTAAAAATTGTCATGGAGGTTGTGAATAGGAAATTATTGTGCACTGTCACTCCTATTACAAAAGTAAGAGATTATTACATGGACATAGTAAAAACCAAGCTCAGACCAAATAAAAGAACATAGTTCTTAACAGGAAAAATAACAGACCTTTTGAATTTCTTACCATCAGTTATTGTGCGCATAAAAATATCTGTGACCATAAAGAAAAGAGATGCAAAGTTAAAGAAGTGTCATTAGGTTTAGGAAATCCACAAAGCACAATATAATTGGTGACAGGACAGTGACAGAGGAAGCAATAATTTGTTTGACTTATTCTTCACTTGGTGTAGCTTGTTGCTACTGCCTAGCAGAACCACACCTCTCTACCAAATTTACTCACTTACCACAGAACTATTAAAGTCACTTTGATCCTCCATCTTCCACAGATGCAATTCTTCCCACTGTACATTTCTACATATCAATATAGGGAATGGAAGCTGTGTACAACATGAAGCACTCAAGGCTGAAGTGAAAACTCAAAAGTCTGAGTAAAGTTTTCATTTTAATTGTCTCTCAATGTAGAATCCTACTCCTCATTTGCATCAGTAAGTAATAAATACAGCAAGCATTAAATACAATGTAATCCTGATGAGCTGGAAAATCTAAAAACCTCTAGATATCAACATCATGCTGGACGTCTATTATATATTGAAGACTTTTTATCTCATTTAACTACTGTTACTCTTTTCAGCTCTTTAGCAGTTTCCTAGCACTAAGTTTTCTTAGGCCTAAAAAACACTGTGATTATCCTACTTCCAGAGATTTGCCATCTACAGAGTCACCAGCCACTGACAGCATTCCATCGATCTCTCTGGAACTTTCTCAGTCTTCCCTTCACGGATGGTTTATGAGGCAGCCATCTCTCAGTCCTTTTGGTTTCTTTCCACAGGCTTTCTCTCCTATCCTGGATGAATGATAGGAAAGACAATTTTTTTTTTGTTTTCAGACCAAGACTTTCCTCTACACTTCATAGTTTTCTGTCTGATGGTCAAAAGCATGAGCCAACAAAGTAGGCACTGCAGATTCTCTGATATGCGCTGGTCTATTGAAAGGAATTTATTTTTTTTATGTAAACACATAAAGGATAATTTTTTCTATTTAAAATGAATAAATAAATGTGCTTTGATAAATTTGTCTATGTATACCAGAGGGAAATATGGCTTTATAGATATTATTGAAGAATGAACTTCTCTGCATACTTGTGACTATTTGCCCAGCAGGTACTTCAGACTGACATCCTCATCAGTGATGATGATTGATATTGCTGACAAAAAGAGTGGATGTTTTCAACGTGCCTTGTTTCTTTCTCCTAAATGAAAGATTTTCGAGAGTTTCAGCTTTCTAGAAACTTTAAACTTGTCATGGAAACTTGTCACAAAACCTGAAACTCTATAAGCAGTTTTATGTGAATAAAAGATCAATGTGCCTCCAAGCAGAGAAAGAAAATTGCTCGATGTTTTTCTACTATATATTTTTTATTTCTTCTTAAGGTCTATATAACATGAGGGGAATTTTAAAACCTTCTGTGAGAGTTTTCTTTCCAAACCCAGGGAAGAGAAGAAGAGAAGAAAATAATTTTTTTTTTCCTGTGGATTATGAGATGTCAACTGTCCTGGTCAAAACTCATTATCCAGTCTTGAACCCTATTTGCATTAGAGCTACCAAATGTTTATGACCTTTAATTATTATGAAATATGTTCAAAATATAACATATTAGAAATTACTTTTACTAACAAGTTAATGTGGTGAGGAAAAATTACTGAAATTCTGAAAAGGACACCTGAGATTTATTACATTTGGTGTGGACAATTCTATACGCACATAAGAATTCTAATGTGAAACAGCTAGTGCTAATGATGAAAAGAAATCTTCTAGAAGAATGTTGTGATCTAATATAAAAGAAATACTGTAGGGGAAAATTACTTGCTGAAGTTATGTCTAACAGCTATAAAACAGAATATTTAAAAACAAGATTATTAAAAAAAACTGGATAATATTATGAATTGATGGCACACTAACCAAACGACCTAGGCAAACCAGAAAAACTATAACCTCCAATAAAATGAAATGGGATTTTTTTTTCTGTGATTTTACACTAGTTTCAAAGACAGAACTAATTAGAGATATGGTTTCATAGCTTATGTTCCTTAGGGCAAATCTCACCCTTTACAAATATAAAGTACTGACAAAGTAGGATGGAGGTGAGGGAATGCATAAATTAACTAATAAGGTAGTAATAACTATTTTTTCAGAATCCAGATTGGGTGTTTTATTCTGTGTTCATGGTGTTGATTACCTCTTCTTTTCCTTTCATTTGTGGACAAATAATAGCTAACATTTTGAGACAGTCTTTTAGCACAGCAACATGAAGTTGTTTCCACAGCTTCATTTTTATGGGGTCTTTTGGGGTTTTTTAACCAAAAGAGTTTAAAAATAATATTTAAGGGGATTCCCCACAGTTAAATACATCAACAAATTTTTGTACCTCTTTAAATTTAACCCAAATATCTCAACAGATGCTGCTCTTCCAGTCTCAATAGGGAGCAGATTCCACAATCAGGGAGTATAATTACAGAGAGCTCTAGCTCCTGCTGTCTCAAAGTTACACTTAGGGCACACTGAATTGCCTGCCAGTTTCAGTCTTCAATGGCTGACTGAGGCCTTTGGTAATAAAAGATCAGTCAAGAGAACATTATGATACTTCACAAAATGTTAACTGCTTTGTAGAATTTGTAATATGGAGAGACATATGCCAGCTTTGTACACTGCTGAACAATTAAAACCAAATACAACAAGAGTAGGAAATAAATATAATATGAGTTTGTAACAGGAAAAGTGTGTATTTGATATTACACAAGTCAGGTAATACATTTATGCTATAAAGCATAAATTGACAAGCAATGGAAAACAGTGGTTTTAATCCAACAGTTTTTGTTGGACCCTGATAACAACTAGGAAGAGTCTTCAGTTACAAATGGGATGCAAAGAAATATTTTTTTCCATGACTGATATGATATTAAAAGAAAAAAATACAAAAAAAGAAAATACAAAATTCTGTATTGATAGTGTCTTTATTTGTATTAGTTTTCTTCAGAAAAAAATGTAATTCTTTTTACTGTAAGAAAAATTAAGAGTAGGTGAGGAAGAATAAGTCTAAAATTAAATCAAAGAAATTAATAACCCCTCAGAGAACTCTACTGACCTCACAGCTACAAGTGACACCAGTCTGCAGGATTGCATGATCTCCCAAATGCAGGGTTTACTGCACAGAGAAGCTACACACAGCATATATATGTAAAAGAAAAAAAAAAATAGCAGATTGATTCTATCAGAGGAAATTGGATGGTAGTATTGAGCAGAGCTAGCAAAAAGCAGAGGTATATCTCAGTACATAATCACCTTTTGTTTTAAAACTTTCCTCAGGATTTACCACTCATCTTCAGATTCTTCACTGACATAAAACTTTCTTCGCACTTATTTTCGCTGTTGGAATAGGTGGATAAATTGTTTTCCAAGGTGCATTGGCTGGTGCTATGGGGTGAGACCCTTGCATTCATTTCATAAGGAGTTCCCATGCAAGGACCCTGAAAGCAGCAAAATGCAGAACAATTCCACTGTGGAGATTTGCCTTCTCCTTGCATAACCCTCTGAATTCTCAGAAATAAATAAGTCATTTACCAAAATTTTAGATTCTTCTCAAAATTCTCCCTAGTGTAAAACACATACAAAATTGGGGTTGGCTGTTCACTTGAGGGCACAAGGCTGTCACAGTAGTACATTTGCTGGGGCCATTCCCTAGGTGCATTCACAGATGGTGACTATTTTATCACAGACACCTGCTGCAAAGTAGGCTGTTGCAACAAATAAACATCACTGGAAGAGAAAAAAACATGGTAGTATTGCTAGTTTTACTATCCTTGCATTACTACATTAAACAAGAAAAATCAAGTCTTCTAGGTTAATCAGTTTCATGTGCTGTGCAGCCAGTCACAGCAAGAAAAATTATTCTTCCAATTATTCAAGTATTAAGTATTAGCTATGTATGTTGCATACCTGTGAATTAAGTGAAATACATTTTAAATTCACTGATTTTGTAGTTTCAAAAAGTTCCAGAGCTATCAAATTATCCTACATTTTTCAAAGCAGGAATATTTGGGAATTAATCTCTTGGGGGGTTGATTTGGCTCTTTGTTTTTGTTTTGTTTTGTTTTGTTTTTTATATGCACTGTTTTTTTTTCTGAATTTTTTAATCAATTAATCAAGAGCAGGCAACAAGAATCTTCCTGGATTATAATACCTTCCAACCAATTCCATGTTATCCACTGCAGGCTCTTTTTATCAATACTATGTGGAAGTACACAAGCAATCAAATGAATTTTCCATATTTTCTTATAATTATTAATGGAAAAAACACCCCTCTTTTATGTCTTTTAATGTTTTAAAGGACTGCAATTCCTGTTTTAGTATATGAATCTTCTGAGCACATTTGCATATGTGTGCATGTTTATGTATATAATTTCATATAGAGCCTCAGTCAGTAAAAAATTGTAAATGGTTTTCTTTCTATCCTTGTTCAATAATAATTCAATTATGTTTAGCTCTTCTAGATGGAAAAAAAAGATTATACCAGCCAGCTTCAGCTGTTTAAATGCAGTATAAACATGCATATGCAGGCCAGTTAAAGGGAAATCATGTCATTTACCCATTCCTTATAAAGCCTTTATATTAAGGAATGTAAAAGCAAATTTGAAGTAGCAACCGAATTTATGGTCTGAGAAAGTGGCTTTAGGTGACCCTGCTTGGAGCAGTGGGGCTGGAATAGGTGATCTCTAGATATGTCTTCGAACCTCAGCTGTCCTGTGTATCTATGATTCAGTGCTTTCAGTGCAGAGGTCTGATTGTCAGGATAGTCTTGGGACTCAAGATGAAGCCTCATCAACACTGAGGAATGGGGAAGGAACACCTCTCTTGGTCTGCTGGCAACACTCTTGCTTCACACCACTAGGATGTTGTTGGCCTTTTTTGCTGTGAAGGTGTGTTGCTGATTCATGGTAGGATAGCTGTCTATCAGTACGCTGAGACCTTTTTCTGCAAAGCTGCTTCCCAGTTCACTGTCCCCCATTGTTTAGCAGTTCCTGAGGTTACTCTTTCTAAGAGGCAGGACTTTGCCTTTCCTTTGGTAAGCTTCAAGAGGTTTCTGTCTGCCTCTTTCTCTAGTTTGTCAAGGTCTCTGAATAGCAGTGCAACCATCTGGTGTATCACATTCTGTGACTCTATGTTTATATAAATGCTCATTATAGTGAACAATCCTTATGGCTCATGAAGACAGAATATAGAGAACTAATTCCAGAAACAGACTGTTGATTATACTGGAATCTAAATTTATCTCATTTGCATAGTCATATATGAAAAGGGCTTGAGCTGAAGTCAATGGTATATTCACATACAGTCATCTGCATAATCAAAGATTTATTTAAATCAGACAAAGAAAAAAATGGAGTTGTTAAATACATTCCATAATGCCTGATTTTCTAATGAACACTGCATGATCTTCATTCATAGGCCCACTTTCAAGGGCTGGCTGCACTGCATTAACTGCAGAATGAAGATTTGCAATTCACTGGAAAGGATGTATTCATGTAAAACATGTATTTCATAGACATACCGTGTAAACAAACCCAGCAAACTAATCCATGCTAGCCAAAGATGTTCAGTCTGTAAGTTGCTATCAATATTCTAGACAATCTAAAGAGAGATATTTGAGTTTAAATACATGAGCTCTAAGTTGTAAGGATACTACAGACTCTTCCAAAGAGGAAGTAAGCTTCAGTTTCACTTGTGAGGTCTTCATGTTACTTATGTAACATGTTTCCCAGCCCATGGAAGTCTCTCTTCCATAGCAACCACACAGTTCTGTTTCTCTTCTACACAAGTAAATAAAGCTAAAAATTCATTCTTGCTGAGATGAGGACACTTCTTTCTCTATCTCTGAAATTAATGTACACATACTCTTTGCTTATAAAGTCAGAATATCCCAATTAGCTATTATTATTTCCTCCTCATACACAATCTCAAACTATACTATTAACCTAGGTGTCTTTTAGCTTCCTTTTTTGAGAAAATGTATTAAACAAAGTGCCTTTTACTTCTGTGGTATTTGGAATGATTTATTGTTTACTGCCTACTATCTTTTTCCCTTCTCAAAGTCAGTAAAAGCAGATTAAATTTTTTCATGGACATTTGTTTATAATAGCTAGTTTTTCCTTGGCTTCTTGCAAAAGAATCCCTTAGAAATCATAGGAGAAACTCATCACTGAAAAATCATCCTTGCCATGGGTTGTACACCTGTTTTTCTCTGTTTTCCAATTAGATTTAGGACTATCTTCACTGAGCTTAGCTTTTGTCAGTTAACCTTATGCTTCCAAACATAAAATTGTCACAGCACTCATCATCACCAGCTCACTCCCTCATCTCCTAAAACTATTTCATACGAACATTCGCTTTTTTGGTATCCATATACATCCATGAGAAACTTATGCTGTTTTTACCACTGGCAGATATTTTCTACCTAAGCCTATTTGCAATTCACATAACCTTTTGAATCTCTCAACCAGTCACGAGTAAATAAAATAAGACATAGTAGGACAGAGAGGTATATTGAAAACACGGCACTTTAGCTTAGTTATTTGAGGCTATGTTTTAAGCCATGACTAAGAAAGATGGTATGATAACAGCAGAGCTCAAAAAATGGTGTGGGCAGCAAGATGTGTAAAGTCTCATGAAGGCTTTGAAGAATTCAGTCTGACAGAAGAGATCCTGCTGGGTGTGCAGTTGTAGCCTAAAGGCATCAGAAGTCAAGGTCTTTGTGCAAACCACAGATATTTAGCCACAGATATTTTCATGTACTCGAAGAAGCACTGACCTATGGAAGGAGACTGTGAGACAAACAAAGAACCATGACAATAAGTATGCAAAAATATTTGTCCTAAGCACAAAGTAACATGGAGTGACAAAATTTTAGCAGCTTTTGTAAGGAAAAGATAAGGTGTTCTTTTAGTTCCCTTTTACATGGGAACTGCAAGAAACATTTAAAAGGAGTAATTTTTTTGTTTTGTTTTTGTCCAGCAATCTGCTTTCACATCATGAATGTACTGGCCACGGCTGGCTTGGAACCTAGAGGTTCTTCTAGGTCAGTTATTCTAAAATATTTTTGTTGGTTTGAGCTGACAAAAATAATGGCCAGTGTGAGCCAGTTGCTTTGCCTAAAGTGTGTGGAATTATACTATTTCACCACTGGAGGCACTATGCCTTAGTCTACAAAATTACAGCTAATGAGTTTTCCTAACTATAGATTTTAAAATTAAACCAGAAAACAGTTTTTTCCATTGCCTATGAAAACAAGTTTGGCATACTACCTTGACAACAAAAATATTCCTAAAAAGATGAAGTATATACTTTAAAAGGAACCATATTTCATTTAGCTACAGTAGTGCTGTAGATCTAACCTCTGGATCTGTAGCCTTCCTGGCTTTTGTACTGATGGTGTAGGCTTTTGGTCATTATTGCTTTCTGTGCTACCTGAAAGAAGAAGTTTACATATTACAGTAAGAAATACCATTTTTTATTTTTCACTGAGCTCCACTTTCTCTAATAATTAAAAAGTTTCCTATTTCTTCCCTTTAAAACATAACTCAAAGGTACAGTTCCTGGTAAAGTACTGGCCAAAACATATACCCAAATTTTATGCGTCACACAAAAATTTATTTGCAGTTTTAAGAAGACCTCCTGAAAGATAGTCCATATATGAGATTCAGATTTTGCTATAACTTAAAAGATGCATTGTGACTACAGGAGTCATCTAAATTGATGAGCTATTTTTAAATACCTTTGTAGTATGCATAAGTAGCATATTTCTAATACAGTCATAATAGATTTTACCTCTTTGAGAAGCAGGACTTGATGGTGGATTCCTGATAAATCATTTCCGTCTAGCAAGACCATAATACTGAGGAAATTATCCATCTTCATGCATGTCTACCATGAAGATGGATAATTTTAATTTTTCAGAAAATTCCCAAATACCATACGAATATTATATAGTGATGTTTAGCACTGAGCACCCAACCCAACCTTACAAATTACTCTTCTGCATAATTAGCACATTAGTTACTCTGTAAGATTGAGTCTGATGAATTATTCAAACACAGTTCTGCAGAGATGCTGGTTGAGGGTCCTCTGTAAGGGTACATTAAAACTATCCTGTTAAATTTTGAAATAGTAAGGAGGGAAAGAAATGCATTTGAAAGAGGAGAGAGACATTGAATTTATTACTGTATGAAGAGCATTTAGAAGTGCAAAGGAAGATTTATGCAGGAAAGGGAAAGGTATGTTAAAACAAACAAAAAAATTCCTTTAAGTCCTCAATTAAAAAATCTTTATGAGGACACAGATCAACTTTCTTTATAGTCTCCAGTGGAGTCCAATCAAGGTTGTTTGAAAAGGGCAACTGGATGAAGAAATATTATGTAGCCAAATGGGTGAATTCTGTTATTAATTTGATTTGCACATGTCTATCTCTCTCTTCATAGTCTGTTTTTGAGATAACTTTACCTTTTGAGAAATTCAGATTTTTTAAAATAAATTCTAGTTGTGAGTTGCTTGCAATCTTTTGTTTGATACCTTTGTCTGTGTTTAGTTTCCATTATCATTTGAATAAATTGTCAGAGACCTCAAATAATGTTGTTGGTTTACTGTATGAACATTGGTAACTGGTAAAGTGTTATATAAAGGCATTGTATTTCTCATTAATTTAGGGAAAGTGGCACACGCCTGTTTCATAAGGAATTGTAAGGGCTTTCTAAAAACACTTGTTTTAACTGCTTCATTTATTTGCCTTCTTTTCAGAACAGTCTGACTGACATTTTACTACTAGAAAATCTGTGTGACTGAAGCAGGTTTAGGAGAAACATAATATTCACTTTGAGTGAATACCTATTCCAATATAGGGTCAAATTTATTAGTTGCATTTATACGACAGCTCTACTTGGTTTTTTTTAAGGTCTTTCCCTCCTAGTTTACCCTTAAAGCTATTTTAAAGGCAAGGTATCACCTCAAATTCTTTAGGCATGCCCATAGGCACCTGTATGGGACCAGACAAGGACAGAAGGAGTTCAGTCAGCAGCCATTTCAAGTCAAAGACAAGAGGATATCTTGCAGCTGTCAGCCCTAACCAGTACAAATAGTACTGAAGCCAGACAACGGGACAGAGCCTAGCTCTGATAAAAACACATCTTTGTTACAATGAAGCTCTCAAACCAGACGTTTTCTTATAAAATTAATAATATGTGTTGGTGACACAAAGTTATGATTTTACTTGGAGCTGTTTCTAGAATTTAGGAAAAAATCCTGTCTACTCCTTCAAAACACAGAAAAAAAGTTGGATTTTGGTGACAATGTTTACCCATTTCATCAAGGTCTTTGCATCTGTTGCCACGTATCAGGTTTCTGATTTTGGTTTCATTAAGAATACACATCCTTATTATACCATCTCTGGAACTTTATGAGTGACACTGGTGAGACCATACTTCTAGTGCTGTGTCCAGTTCTGGCCTCCCCAGTACAGGAGATATATCAATACACTGGAGAGACTCCAGTGGAAAACCAAGAAGGTGATTTAGGGACTGGAGCATCTCCCCTGTGAGGAAAGTCTGAGACAGTTGGGACTGTTTAGCCTGGAGACAAGAAGGCTCCAGAGGCCTTGTTGATGTACATACCTGGAGGAAGTATGTAAACCAGACTGAGATATGCTCTTTTTGGTGGTATCCAGTGACGGGACAAGAAGCAAAGGGCTGAAAACTGAAAGAGAGGAGATTCTATCTAAACATAATAAAAATATTTCACTGAAAGGTTGACTGAGCACAGGCACCAGTTGTCCACAAAGGTTATGGAGTCTCCATCCTTGAAAGAGACTGAGTCGTCCCCTGAAATATCTTTGTGTTACTTATGAAATGGGTAAATTCTGCTAAACCCTTTACTATTTGTTTCAAAAAGTTGTCTTTGTCACTTTCTCAAAAAAACAAACAAAAAATAAAGAGAAGTTTCCAGAGGTGACTGTTGTGTAATATGGCATTGATTTCATACTCTGGGCCCAGATTCCTGCTTAGTAGTGTTTATGAAAGACACCCATCTGGTTTGTGTGGTCATGACTCCCCCTAGTGATGTCTACACAGCCTACCATATTCTCATACCAAATGGATTCTTGAATTAAGTGCTCCATCTCTTCGTGTACTCACTGAACTCCATAATGATTGTTAAGAAATGCTTTATTCACATATAGGTTTTATCAGCCATAATTCACTGTGAGTCAGATCTGATGACATTTACATATGCTATAAAATTTGAAAATGAACTGTGGAAAAAAATGAGGCCATGATTTTAGAATAAGAGAAATTATTTCCTAATGAAATTAAGGAAATAATATCAAAAGTCCTGTAAATTTTAGTGATTTTAATGTAAAAGTTAATTGAAAATTACTGTTGTGGTGGAAGTAAAATTTAAATGCCAGAAGATACAGCATATATATTAGAGATCTCAGTTTAACTGAGCATTAATGCTAGGCAATGCTCAATCACTGAAAATTTTTGTAAATATTTGTTCTGTTCATAAATGTCCTGTCCTTTTTATGGGCAAGTGTTTCTGTGTGAATCTGATTTTCTCCTGCCTAATGGAGTGCAACTACAACTGCTTTGTTCATTGTCAAGGTTGCGGGCTGTTCCAGTGAATGGTAACATACAATTTCTACCCCCAGGGAAGGAAAAATAAGAAATTAATTCCTTTATCTCTGACTTCTAATTCCAGACATGGGACCCTTAGTTCCATTCACAGGATCTCATTCAGAATGAGCATATAAAAACTAAACCACAGACGTACCAATGAAATAATACAACATTGAAAGAGTTGTTGTTGAAATGAGACACAGTTGCATTTATCTTTTCAGCAAACCAATGTATGGGACTAAGGTCACTTTGTCAATCTAACTTCTATTTCAGACTTGCATGGAACAGTAACAATGCTTTCTGTAAGCTCAATTGTAAAACTTCACTAATCTGTACCAAATTCAAGTAGGAGTCTAAAGCAACCAAATAGTCTTCAGTGAATTACAATAAAACACTCCTCAGTGATAGATCAGGACAGGCAGTAGATAAGTGATTAAGATTAGAATATTAAGTACGTCTTATTGTTCCCGCGTTGCGTATCGCCTTGTCTCCACCTTGAGGATGGTATTACATGCACTAAATTTGCTTAATGAATTATCAATATTCTTTCATTTCTAAACCAGAATGAGCCACAGGACCTTTTACAGGTGAGATGCCTTTCATGTTCTTTAGAGGCCAAGTCTGTGAAATGAGATCACTGTGAAATAATGTATTCAGCACCCAAAAATATTGCAAAATGCCTTAGAGAAATAAATCTCTTAAGTCCTCATATAATAGGAAAACATCTCCTTTAGAAAATGATTTGTAGTTTTCTTTGGAAAGATGCAAACATACTTCTGAAAAGAGAACTTGGTGGGTTCAAGTTCACCAGAGGTAATTTATCTGGTATACTGAACCCCAATCTGTAGCTCACAAATTGATCCATACATATAGAACTGAAATGACAATCGGTAGAATTTTATTGTGTTGTATAAAATATGTTGTGCTTTATGCTCCATCTAGTAATGTTGGTTTCTTCCTGCCCTTTACACAAAGTAGGAAATGTCTTGGATTTTTCAAGCCAAAAAATCTGTGTTTATGAATTAGTGCCCTGAGAAGTCACTTAAGAAAGGAGGACAAAACAGGATACGTTTTTTGCAATTTATTCTGGTTTTGATTTCTCACTTCTTACTATGGCTCTTAATTTAAATTTTTGAGATAAAATGCCTAATGTTCAAACAAGTGGTAGGTTCAATGCAAATGATGAGGCTTTTAATTCTTCAGGCATACTTCATAAATGAGCAAGCAAAGCTGCTTTAGTATTTAAATATGTAAATTCATCCTGTAAAGATGAGGAGAAACACTTATACTATAGCTTTGTCTGAGAGAGCAGCAAAACAGTCATTCAAAGTTTTAAAATAATCACAAGTTCTCCTCTCATTGTCTTTTCACTATCATCATGCCCTAAATCCCCTCTGTCTTCATTAATTTTTAATTTTTAATTCAAATGTTGGTTTAATGTAGGTGAAATTATTGTTGTTATTTGATTTATATTTATTTGCCCAATTTTTTGGATTAGTCACAACATGTTGGATAGTAGAATTACCTGTGACATTAGCATAAGTTAACAAAAAAAGGTCACTTTTCAAAAAAATTAAAATATATATGTGAAATAATTCTTCCATTAAAACAGAACCCTATCCAATGAGGTTATGGACACTTCCAGAGATGGGTTCTTTGGGCAACCTGTTGCAGTGCCTCACCACCCTCATAGTGAATAATTTCTTCCTAATAACTAATCTAAAACTGTGCTCTTTTGGTTCAAAGCCAGTCCCCCTTGTACTATATGCCCATGTAAAAAATACCTTTCCATCTTTCTTGTAGGCCCACTTTAGTTAATGGAAAGGCATTTTAAAGACTTCCTGGAGCTGTCTCTTCTCCAGGCTGAACAGACCCAACTCTCAGCCTGTCTTCATAGGAAAGGTGTTCCAGATCTTCTTGTGTTGGGGGCCACAGAGCTGCATGCAGTACTCAAGGTGGGGCACCACAAGAGCCCCTGGAGGGGAAGAATAACATCTCGTGACCTGCTGGTCACTCTGCTTTTGATACAGCCTAGGATAGGGTTAGCTTTCTGAGCTGCAATTTCACAATGCTGCATTGTGTTAAGCTTCACATCAACCAACACTCCCCCAAGTTTTTCTCCCCAGGGCTTCTTTCAATCTATCCTGCGAACAGCCTGTATTCATTTTTGGGATTACCCTGACCTGGCTGCAGGACCTTGCACTTGACCTTGTTGAACTTTATGATGGTTTCATGGGCCCATCTCTCAAACTTGTCAAGATCTCTTTGGACAGCATCACTTTCTCTCCAGCACATCAACCTCAGCACACGGCATGGTGTCATAGGCAAACTTGCCGAGGCTGCGCTCAGTCCCGGCCTTTGCCTTCTGTGATTTGTCTAGTGTGTTTGGAGCACTTGTCATTGAAGACAAGTGCTCCTTCTCCCTATCCCAATTACTCAGATTTCCCATTTCCTTCCCGAGCAGGTCCACATTTTTCTTAGTCTTTGTTTTATAACCAATGTACCTAGAGAAGCTTTTCTTATTGCCCTTGATATCCCTGGCCAGGTTTAATTCTATCAGGGCTTTAGCTTTACCAACCTGATCCCTGGCTGCTCAGGCAGCTTCTTTGTGTTGCTCCCAGGCTACCTGTCTCTGCTTCCACCCTCTCTAGGCTTCCTTCTTCTGCTTGAGTTTTTCCAGGAGCACCTTGGTCATCCATGCAGGCCTCATAGCATTTTGCTATATTCCCCATTCCTGAGAGGCATCACTTCTGAGTTTGGATGAGGTGATCCTTGAATATCAATGAGTTTTCTTGGACTCCTCTGTTCTTCCAGGCTTTTCCTGTGAATCAAGCAGATCCCAGAAGAGGACAAAGCCTGCTCTCCTGAACTCCAGGATTCATTTGCTGTTCACCAGCCATTACTGCCTTAAAGGTCTTGAACTTCAACATTTCACAGTCACTGCAGCCAAAGCTGTCTTTGTGTTTCACATTCCCCACCCAGTCCCTCCTTACTGGTGAGAACAAGGTCACAAGCTACACTTCTCCTTGTTTTCTCCTCTATCACTTGGAAGATATCATCAGCACAGTCCAGAAACCTGCTTTGTTTATGCTCTGCTGTGTTGTCCCTCCAAGCAATAATAGTGTATAATATTTTCTATAAGTGAGTTAATGTTTTAGGCTGTTCTATACTCCTAATTAGATCAGTGGTATCGTCTTTCTTTTTTATTAGTATATCTTACTTCTACCATTCTCACGGTTGTCCTAAATTTATCCTTGCAGCAGTTCATTTCCACTTTATTATTATACTATGACCTGTCATTTTTTATTGATAGATGGTTAAACACTTCTGTTGTCACTGTAATCTACTACAGAAAGTTTTCAGCAATATCAGAAGTGCTCCTTCCTTCAAATCATTACCTAAGCAACAAGTTTAACTTCTGCAATTGTATGGTTGATGCTTTCTAAATTATTCCATTGTAACAAGATTTTTTTTCATTGTTTCAGTCAGCCAAGTTGTTCATGTGTCCATAAAAGACATCTTCTTCAGTCTGTTGTGTGCTTTCTGCCTTAGCAGTGACTGCCTTAGCAGTAACTGCCTTCCTGATGTCTTCTAGGATTGTCCCTGATAGAATAGTGACTGTTTTCATTACATGATCAAAGGCATGCTGTAATTCACTGGTAACTTTTGTTCAATATAGTGTGCAACTTCTCTGTGTGAAGTATCCATTCCCAAACAAGTACAATGATACCAGAACTCAGTAGGAAATCAGCATTTTTAAATACTGTTTCCAATGCCTCATTTTGGAATCAATGGCATTCTGCAGAACAATGCTTACATTCTGCAGTATATTGTTCTGCCATTTTTGTATACTTGCCATTGTTGATATTTTTCTTTAAAGGGAGCTATCAGAAGCACTATTAAACTGAATTTTCTAAGAAGTGCACTGTGTTGAAAGTTTTGGTCTTGTTCTAAGAGGCTTACTGGCATCATTGTTTTTTGGTGAAAGAAAACCTCCTACAATATGGAACTGAAGAAAAGCTATTTTTATTTCAATTATATACAACTCAGAGCACAGGGAAAACAATGATAATCTGATTCAGCTTAAGTATAGGTTTTGTTTTGGGCAGTGGCGCATGCCAGCTGCATAGATAATATTATTTGTGCTGAAGAAGATTATTTGGCTTCTTGTACTGATGTTACAAAATATTCACACAGGTGCTCTCTTTATGGCAGTCTATTTCAATGTCTCTGCCACCAATTGGATTGTTGTACAGATCACTGAAAAGAAATTGATTATTCTCACAGAGGCTGTGTCAGTCTTACCACAGAATGGTATTTGGTCTTGCTACGTGTTATGGCTAGCAGCCACTCCTGCTTTATTATGCCAAATGCTGGGGAGGATCTGCAAACATGATATCCTCTCCACTGTCAAGAAGCTGTGTGATGGTTAGCATCAGCTCGATATACAGCTTCTCTAGCTAAATGCAGCTTGTTTTGCAATAGGATGTTTTATGGTGATAGGTGGTTTAAATTGTCACCAAAATTTATATAGAAAACAGAAAAGAATGAGAGCCTGATCATTTCTTCCATGAGAAAAGAGCATTAACATCTGATTACATTTCATATACTGATCTGTGCTTAGATAGTAGGGTAAGATTGACCTTGCAGTTTTTAATGAATGCTTCTAAGGACATGGTAACTGCTTTTTCCCTTGCAAATCTGCAGATATCAGTGAAGGAGAGTAGTCAGAAGAACAAGAAACAAGACAAGATACAGTGCTCAAATCAAGAGGTATTTAAGTGAACAAGATACAATCAGTTCATGAGAGTTTTAGCTGAGCAACACCTCTGTATTACTGCTTTGTTAACAGAGAAAAAACATCAAATCCATATGGGTTTTTTAATGTATTTTATGGAGGGCATATAGAGAAGCTGAATGACATCTGTGAACAGCTGAGGCCAGGGAGGGGGATGGTTTGGTGAGGACAGTTCAACAGTATTCGACTGTCTCTGATTTATAGATTTCATTGTATTTTTTTAAAAAAAAGGTTTCACTTTTATTTTATTTCTTTACAATTTCTATTATCACAGGCTTCTGTGGCCATTTTTATTATATCAGTGCCCTCCATAGTTACACAGTAGGCATCTATTACATACATGCACTATTTTTGTTTTATTCATAACTTTAGTTCATTCATCTGTTTCCTGTAATTCCACTGGTCCTATAAAAGTAATTCTGTTCTCTGATCAGATAATTTCTGATTGATTTCTATTCTCCTTCCTATATCATTGTTTCTGCTGTACATTCACTACAAGTGCACCTTCTTTTTCATTCTGTTTTGGTGCAACTCCACAAAGGTGTTGATTTTATTTTATATTTCCTGTTATTAAATTCCTGTTAACTGACCAAATTACAAATGTTTGTTTTGTTTTTAACAGATCTTATGTGTTGGCAAGAATTACTATTTTCAACCTGCTGGTTACTTATGCTGCTTCTTAAATATTTATTAACTACTTATCAAAGAAAGTGGTGAGTTTTTCAAACCCCATCTATATAGGAAAGTGGGAATTGCAACTCGGCTTTTTGTATTATGTTGGAAAACTCACTGGTTCACATAAGATTCCCTTGAAGACTGTCCAAGCTTCCAAAGCTGTTTTAAATGACCTCTCTACACCACCATAGAGGCAAAACTGTAAGGACATAAGAGTGCTCAGGTCACATATCTTCCTCTCCATTGTTGTGTCCTAGAATACAATGATAACACTGTCCTTGTTAAAACAGATCAAACACATTTGTACTCAGAAACTTGATGCTCATAAATTCTCCTAAAAGTGTTTTTACCAAAGGTTTGCTATTATAAGTAAATTTTTGTTCAAATTGGAAAGCAATGAGAGATGGAAAGCAATGTTAAACTCTCAAAGTCACACGACTGTCTTAAAATTCACTGAATAATTACAAGATAACATAACTGGTTACATTTGCAACTTTAAATACTAATCTTAAATTCTGTCATCTTATTTACTGGCAGGAGTGATAGAGTTGATTGAGGAGATCTGGACAATATACTTTTTCCCTAGATAATCCATTGAATTTTACATAAATAATGTAAAACTCTATTTGCTTGTGTAGTATTTTCTCAGCATTCTTTTCACTGCAAAGACTATTTGAAAGGTGGAATCAGTTCAGTAATCTGGAAAATTAGTCCCTAGGAGAAAGAATGCAGAAAAGACACTGCAGTCATTTGAAGTTTTCTATGTATCAAGCATGAGATTACTATGGAAAAAATCAGGTAACACAAGCACCTAATACTACTTCAGAACTGATAGCTGCTCATCAGCTGACTTTCCAGAAGGGAGAAAGACTGATTTTTGCCAGTGTCATATTTTCACAATCCAATGTTATTGAAAACACTAAAGCTTCTGAAATACTACTAGATACCTACTTTTTGACACTAAATAGCTCTACAGAGACCATGATCAATTCTGTGTTTTTCAGGAAGAAATTTTATTTCCTTGCTTTGCCAACCTCTTTTGATAAAAATAAGTATCATTGCTTTAAACATTTTGCTGAAAATACTAAATGGAAACACACACATACACGTATTAGGTGATAGCTTAAAAATGCTTAACCTTTTTTATACTCATGACTTTCATTTAGAACTGTACAAACAATATTGCTGGGAAGTTTTACTTGAGAGTTTTGAATTCCCAAAATCACAACAGTCAAGACAAGGAGTTAAAGGATTTCCTCTCCTCTTGTTTCTAAAACCTGGTTTCTCAGCTGAGGAGATCTATTGGAATTCAAACAAGCCCAGATATTTTTCAGGCTTTTTTCTTAGTGAATAATTGATAATAATTTAAATTTTTTCCTTTATGCTAATTGTAATGCCTTCTCTCAAAGATCTCTTCTCAATCAATCAACTTTTCTGCAACACATATAAAAATAAAAAAAAAAATAAGTAGAGAAGAAAAAAAACCCTGACAAACTTTGACATTTGGATTAAAATGTTTATTAACATATTCTGATAATCACCTTTTCAAGAGAAAGATACATTGTACTACACAAATTGAATTTCTAGTTCCAGCAAAATGGAATAAGGACTGTGTATCATAGTCATCTATGCTTCCCATATACCTATATCTTTTTCATACAGAATAAAAGGACATGAAAGTTTTTACAAAACTTTTTTGGGTAGTCATTGAGAATCACAAAAATATTTATACTTCATCTTCCTTTAATGGGTGAATTCTATCTATCTCTGTCTGTCTGTTTGGCTATTTTCGAACTTGGTTTATAAAGCAACATATTCTGCTCTGAGATTACTATATTAAAATGTGTCCCTCTAGAGCAATACATGTTGCTGACACAGTTGGTTATTGGTAACCCAGGGAGCTGAAAGATGATGTTTGTCTGAAATTAATGTTTGTCGGATTTTATAGCACTACTCTATAAAATGTGTAATTCAGCATATAAAATTTTGGGAGAAATATGTTTGGTTGCAAAAAAAATAAAGGGAACAAACATTTTCGGAGCAAAGTCCTCTCTTAGGTAGACATTTTACTATTTTTGTTTTTCCCTTCTTTGGTTTGTCTTCCATCCTACAGAAGTAAAAGTAATCTTAATTCTTCCAATATATGCCTGGGGAACAGCAGAAAAAATAACACAAGTCTCACACAAACTGTCATACACCCCTGACACAAAAAAAGGGAGAAAATTATGTTGCTTTAAAAAATTGAAAGTTCCCTCAAGCATCCCTTTTAACAGGTGATAAAACAATGGAAAATGTCCTCAAGTTGCCCCAGGACAGAGTTAGAGTGTACATAAGAAAAAATGTCTTCACTGAAAGGGCTGTCAAGCTTTGGAACAGGGTGCCCAGGGATGTGGTTCATCCACCCCTGTAAGTATTCAAGAAACATACAGATGGGACATCTAGGGACAGAGTTTAGTGGTGGATTTGGCAGTGTCAGGTTAATGGTTGGACTTGATGATCTTAAAGGTCCAACTTCTATGATTCTGTGCTCCTGGTGCTAAAGGTTGCTGAAATCTGAAGTATCCATAGCCAAACAATGTAGTATAACTATATCTTAAATCAAGAGTAGTTCTGTGCTGGTATTTCCTGCTCTTCAATTCATAAGCCTGTCAACCAAAATGTCCAGAAACAGATTTTTGAGATCATATTAATTTCGGTGCACAGTGATGAATCAAATGCTGGTCTTTTCAAGGTCCCACAAAGGTTTACTTATGTAAGTGACACTCCTAGTATTGAAGAGGCAAATTATATGAAGGTATTTTTAAAGTATTAAACTCAAGGAAAAGTCTCTTCTCCTGTGTACTTGGTTCATTCAGAAGCCATGAGTATCTGAGAAATTCTAAATAACTTTAAAATTCTGCAGTAGTTTCTGAGCAGACTTGGTAGGTTCCCTCCCCCATTCTGTGACACTACAAAGCATTATTGGATTAGTCTACATCAAGTGGCTATCAATGGTAAAAACAATACATTAAAAAACACCTAAAAATAATGTTTTTCAACCAGCTGTTAAATCAAGTAATTTATTTGTTTTATTGCACATTTGCATAATAGGACAAACCAGAAATTCTCTGTAACAGATGTGCTGGTGGCAGGGAGATTTGATTACTGGCATCTATTATTAATCACTGCACAAATCTTAAATGATTTGTTTCAACAGTTTGATCAATTTGCATCCAAGTACTTGCATTTATGCACAAAATGTGGAGATAAAACATCTGTTCACACCTTTACTAGCAGCCCTGATTTTTTAATAAGGTTGAAGTTTGTGTTGAGGAAGACACAAGAGACTGACAACTTTTGAAAAGATTTCACTGTTTCTGAGAATAACTCATAACTGAAAAGCATTTTGTGTTGGCAATAATATCTATATGGTGCTTCTTTTGACTTGAAAAAATAGGAAAACAATTTTCTAGATTTATCAAAATTTTCACACATTTTATTAAAGACATTTTTATTATGTTTTGAGATCTGTGTAGAAATTGTTGAGACTCTGGTAAATGATAATGTGTATCTTCAGCATTAAGTATCTTGAATTTCATAACAAGTTTCTTCTAGCTTAGAAATTTATGTCTAAGTTCCCAGTGGTTAGAAAGACAAATATTTTATTAATTTGTTTTTATTATTTTAATTGTTCCAAAGGAGGCAAAACGATCCATATACAGTACAGACTACAAATGGTAGGCTCTTTGTAATTCAATACATTTCAGACAAGATATGTAATATTTCTGTCTAAGGATCAGAACTTAAAATTGTTTATATTTGTCTCATTAATGCAACTGAATTGCTGGATTGACTCTTATTGATAGCTATTTTCTTGGTGAAGTTGATATCCTAGATGGTATAAGTCCTAAGATGATGTGAAATTCACATTATCAGTTGTATGTCATTTCTGCCACCACAGAAATGACATGTTTATATAATTCATATAGAAATACAGTTCATGTTCACATTCAGACACAAAAGTGGATGAAGCATAGTGCTGTCATATAATTTATAGCAGATAGAATCACAGGGCAGATAGGTTTCTAACTTTAAAGTGCTTTTAAGATCCAAAGAAAGAGATGCAGCTATCCCCTCATGGTTCTGTGTCCCACAAGAAATCAGGAATCACACTAGATCTGTTGCTGTCTGACTGTATTGGTGCTGTGCTGTGTCTCTTTCCACTGAGTTCAGGTGCCTTCTAAAGGCAAATTACCTCATAACCAGCACAGAAGATGGTACTGTTGCCTAAGGGTTAAATTAGTTTTTACCAGCTGACAACATTTGAAGCATAAGGTTATAAGTATACCAGCAAGGAAGTTAAAGTGCTCCAGATCTGATGGCTGCAAATATGAAAATAGTAGTCTTATATGCCATATAGATGACTCTCATACACCAAAGAGATCTGTCTGAGGTAGATACAGTTTTTCCCCAGGAAATAAATGGATCCAATCAGTCTTTCTAGGTTTTATACATCACATATGTTACACATCAATTAGCTACAATATAAGATAGAGAGCTAAAAACTGATTTTGTTTCAAAATACAGGATTTCCAACTGGCATTTTAATAGATCAGATTTTAACAGATTTTATTATAGGCCTCAAAAAAACAAAACAAAAAACAAACAAACAAACAAAAAAACCAAACCAAACCAAACAAACAAACAAACAAAAAAGAAACTAAAAAAGAAAAAAACAGTGAAGAAAGTATATTGTCCTCATCAAACTGGCAACTATTTTGACCTGATAGCATTCATGAATATTTTAGCTCTGAGTTAAAAATACCATCTGCTATGATTCCCCTTATACTTTCATACACACTCATTTTGTAAGAAATATTTATTTTTGTTTGCTCTTTAACTTTTATTATTAGAACTATTCCTTTTTTTCCAATTGACTAAACCTTCCTTTAGAAGTTTTTTCAAAGTATGCTCACAGCTTCCTGAGGGGCAAAAACCCAAACAATAAAACCCCAACACAGCAGCAACAGATAGAAACACAAGAAAAGGCTTATAAATCAGGGTTATGAGTGGTTCAGTAATTCCAATATAGGACAAAATGTCTAAGGGAGTAAGAGGGTAATACAATCCAGACAACAAACTTAACTCTATTACAGATACACAGCCGTCTCCAAAGCTATTACTACAGTTGCCTTAGGTGTCTGTTGAGAAGCCAGATGTCACTCCTCCATAACTTAGTGTCTTATGATTGTCACTTAATCTGAAGGAGAAGGAAACATCATGTTTAGATGCAGAAAATATAAACCCTAACTTCCACTGCATTCCCAGTTTGTTTTATAAAACCATAAAATGTGAATTTCAAGGTCACTTTTAATGCTCAGGTTACCTAGCTTAATTGTATTCAACAGGTAGCCTTATTTTTTCCCAGAATATTTATATTAGTTTTGATTCTTTTGTATCCATTGAAACTCTTATATTTTCATAGTACATCCCAAAAGCATGTAACATATGCTCTTGAGGTCATGCTGGAACAACCAAATTGACAGGCTGTGGCAAAGCCTTTGTATTATTAAGTAAGAAAGAAAGGGCGTAGGTTGTTGATATCTTAGGTTTCCACACCTCTTTAAAATGTTACCAGTCTTGGGGACACTGAAAGGAAATAGTGGTCTTAATGCTCTAGTTTCTAAAACTGAAAGTTAACCTCCAAATAAACCCTAAAATTAATCCAACAGAAGAAACCCACTTCAATTAGGAAAAAGAAGAACAAAGTTGTCTGCATTGTCATCAGCTTTTTCTCAGGGCTGCAGGCTCTGGTATAACCTACTCTTACAGCACTTTCCATTTCCATTTCAAAAAATATTTTGTTTGCCATACCTTTGAAGTCATGGCAGTATCCAGAATAAACTGGTCATTTGAATTGCTGGATTTCCAATCCATAACTGTAACACCAAACCTAATCCTAACACATAGATAAAATTAAAAGCCCCATCTATACAAAATAAAAGACAGAAGACATTGGCTTATAAGAGAAAGAATGTTCTTGTCAGCTGAAATCAAGGACTTATATTCTCTATTGTTCTACTGATGAGTTTTCTAACCATAAAACAAGGTTAGGGTTTGGGATCAGTGTTTGGAATGTATATATATCTGCCTAGTTTATTGTTTTATGCTATACACCCCTAAATACAGGAAAAGATCAGGTATTGATTGGCACCAAGAGCTTCTGCTACTATTTTTAATGGTGTAATATTTCTCCTAGTTATAGCTAAAGTTAAGACAAGGGCAAGCAAACAAGAATGTGCATAATGCTTAAAGCCAAGGATTTCTTCTTCTTCTTCTTCTTCTTCTTCTTCTTCTTTCAACTGGTCTTCTGGGCATAGTTCAGTCTGGGGGAAAAAAAAAGAAGTCTCAGGAACACAAATTTTTAAAATCAATTTTTCATGGACTCATAAAATAAGAGAGAACTAGAGGGCCTTTACCTGGGTTCTTTTTTATAAAACTTATTTTGGTATGAACAGATTTGGCCTTATTTTAAAAATACAGTGATTATTTTGAATATGAGTTTTAAGTAGAATATAGTTTTCATCATAGAATGGTTTGTCTTGGAAAGGGCCTTAAAAAACACCTTGTTCCCATGCTCTGCCATGGCCAAGGATATCTGCTAGACCTGATTCCTTAAAACCCCATCTAACCTGGCTTTGAATGTCTGCAGAGGTGAGGCATCCATAACTTCTCTCGGAAGTCTGTTCCACTCTCCCCATACCTTCAGAGTAAAAAATACCTTCCTAATATCTAACCAGAATCTACAGTCCATCAGTTTAAAAGCATTACCCCTTGTCCTATCACTACACTCCCTGATAAATAATCCCTCTCCAGTGCTCTTGTAGGCCCCCTTAAAGTACTTCAAGGCCACTAAATTTACATTCCTTTAGCTCAGATGCAATTAGTCAGTTTTCATTAATGGAAAAGAAGGAAGGGCTCAAGTTCTATTGACATACAATGATTCCGGGGTGGTGGGAATATTTGATGACTTTCAAAATCCTTACTTTATCCCATAACTATAGAGTAACTTAATTTTTTACCCATTTTTCCATATCTGAAACTGTTTAACCAAAATATGGCAGTAGATTTGCATTTTTCTTCCTCTGAAAATTAATGAAAAAATAATTTGAACTGTTCAGTCATTTTTTTTCATTTTTCATTTTTTTCTGAAGCAGTTATTTCTCAAGCTGAAAGCTTTTATTCTTGTAATGGCCCAGAAATAATTGTTTGAGTTTCGGAAACTGAAATATGTGGCTAGCTATTAAAGAATATAATTTGATGGGAACACAGATGTTGCATCCCGGGTCTGGGTTCAGATTCTGGTTCTGTGTACCCTCGTGCATCCCCAGTGTTTTCCCCCCACCCCGCAGTGGTTAGCTCCAAGCTGCCTGCCAATAGAGTTTCCCACTGTCACTCTTGTAACCACTCCCTGCCAATTCCTGAGGACTCCGTGCCCGTCACCCCATTCCCACAGTCCCACTTGCCCCGAAGCCCTGTGTCCACCCCGCCGTGTTCCTGTTGGTCGCTGTGGTACACGTCATCACCATGGCATCTGTATTCATTGGGCGGGAGGACTCCCTGTACTCCCTGTCCCACCCCTATATCATCCCACTCCCCCCTCCACAGTCCCGGGGCCATGTTTGTCCACATGAGGTTGGGAGCGGGCTGCGGCTTCATCATGGCTCTCATGGCCAATAAAGCATCCAGCCGCCACGCGGACTGATTTGGACGTTTTCCGTGCCTCTTCGTTTCCTCCCTCGCGCCGACGGTAAAGCGCAGCCAGCAGCCCACCCTGGAGCGTGGCAGCAGAAGTGCCCGGAAATCATGGCAAGCGCCGGCCCCGATGAGAAGCCAAGGAGCCCAAGCCGGGCACTTGGGAGCTGACTGGGGCTGAGAAAAATAACGCATTTTTGCTCACAGAGAAATAGGGAGAGGGCTTAATCCCACTTTCCCATTTCAAAATATGAAATGTACTGCTGTTTTCATAAATAGACCCATGTTTAAAGGAACAAGTATGTCATTCAAACTTTATAGGTTCATGGTCTGTGGATGGATTTATCTCTGCAATCATTAAGTCTTCTTCAGTGTATTCTTCTTGGGTCTGAATTTAGGCAGAGTAAAACATAGAACAGATTCTTTGTGTATAAGGTAGGCCTCTTTCTAATCTAAAAACAGTGTCTCTAGCTGAGGAGAGTGCTGTTATGCTTGTTGAGTTTCAACACCTATTACCTATTCCCTAGACCTTTGTTTTTTCACTAACCTGGTGTTTAAGACAGGCACGGAGAATGCTACTAGCCTATGACTGCTGAATTATGCAGACTCAGACAGAGGGAGACACAAGAGAGTGTCTCCCATACGGTCTGGCTATAACAAACCATATGGACTCCCCATGTGTGTCCTGTACCCAGGGCCTGTCTCATTGTCCCAGCCATGAGCAGGGTAGGTGGGGACACATTAGGACAGATAGATTGTTAAGAAAAATCCTTAGTGATGATCTCTGTCTGAGGAGAAGTTGGGAAATTAAGTCAGTGGGTCCAGGTTAGAACTAGTCCTGGACTGCAATGAGGGTCAGACAAAACACCACAATTTCTGGGCAAGTCTACAGGCACATCCAAGTTCGAGCTGGGGAGTTCATTATCTGGGTCAAGTTCAGGGTCCAGATCAACAGGGTGCATGACTGTGACATAGTTTGAACTCTATTTCAGGCACATTTCAGAGGGAGACCTCTGGCCTTTCCATGTCTACTATATGGAAGGAGTCAGAATAAAAGTAACACAATTTCCACTATAAGAGAAGTTATATATGACCATTTTTGTTGAAATGGGTCTGATATGACTTCTTTGGCATTTCTCATTTTGCAATATAAAATGGCTACACTTGAAATTTTAAGAATCTGCCATTATTATAACTAGACTGTAGTTCTTCTTTTTAATAATGTTATATAGTGAAAATGGCAGTTAACATATTTTAAATATTTTATTTGTTACCCTATCACATCTTGTCCTTTTGTTTCATATATTTTCCTTGAAAATACTGAAAGTCTAATGTGTAAAGAAGATGGAGGTGCATGTTTTGTGAAAGTGATATTTGCTACTGAAAAAAAAAAGAGATTGAGTAGTGCAGAATGCACTGAACCTTAAGGTTTGTTGAAGCTGTTTTTCCTGACAGACCAGTATTTACTGATATGATATAGCTACCTGATCCAAAATGACCATGAACCTATATTCTATTCTGAATGAACACAGAAGGGTTTAAACATGCACACAAATCATAATGACTAAATATCATTGACTAAACTATGCCAGTGAAATATATGCACATATGTAAAAAGGTAATTGTGCTGAAGCCATGCATATGCATGAACAAGATGAATAATTGCATGCGCAGGCTACCACCAGTGCGTGAAATTACCTGTTTTGCAAGTGTAAATTAGTGTTTTGCATGCCCATTTACCTGTTTGCTGTCCTTATATTTGTTGTGTTCAAGTTAACTGACTGTCTGATAATTTGTGTCTTAGGGTACAAACAAAAGACTGAAAGGAAAAATACCAACATTAATCCTGAGAAGAAATAAAAATGAAAATATTTTTCATTCCTATACTAGAGGTGTAATATTCATGTCATTGAATATCTGCAAAACATAAGATATATTAAAATCATATAGTGTTAGTGCTATCCTCCAGAACAGACAATGCTTCAGAACATATGCATGAAGATTGATGAAGTTCATTGCACAGTTAAAATAACTAAAAATTGCCATAAGAACATGACTGTCATTTTAATGCTAAATTTTTAAAATATATTTCATTTAGAATAAAGAGAACTCAAAATAGTTACCATGCTTGAGATTAAAAAACTTCATGAACACTAAAAAAGAAAATCAGATATAAAACTCATTTGTCTTGAAAATGCTGTACAATTGCCAAATATTTTATAATCGCTAAATCTCCTTTGTATTGACCCCACAATTTACCTATGACACACAAGTCACTTATAGCAATCATGCAGTTAAATTCCATTTGCCACAGCATTACAAGAGCTGGCATTTCCAGACCAGAACAAAATAGTAATTCTTAGTTTCATTCTTGGTGAGATAGCAATGCAGTAATGTTACCACCTGATCTGAAAGTAACTATACATAACTACCATTTCAAATTTTCCTAGTATCCTCTGAAACTATTACTGTGTAACTAATTCACTTTATGAGCAACTGTTCTAGTCCTCAGAAGACAGTGCGAATTAATGCAAGCTAAAAAGACAAATAAGTTAGAAATCAATACTGCTCATATTGTGTTCTTCCTGTTGAAGTACATGGCAGTATTATTACCTGTCAATCTTCATTCTATTCAGGACACTGAATTAATTGAAGTAGAGACAGTCTCTGTTTACTTCTCTTAAAGTTTCTTGAAGTACTCCCACTGAAAATACCAATAGATTTATGTCAAGGGGTCTTTTATAGCCTCTCTAAAGGTTCAGTCAAAATATCTGACACAGTTCTTCCCCCTCCCCACAAAACTGAATTGTTGTGGTGTGCCTTCATGGTTTACCCCAGAACCCCGGGCTCCTCCCCTGAAGATTTCCTCCCAGGTGTGTCAATCACTCCTCCTTTCCCCACCCTGACCCTTGCTGACCACTGTCTGTCACTCCTAGAATTCCAGAAAGGGCATTGAGTGATTGGGCAGATTCAAAGGATGCCCTCCACCCCCGGGGAGACATTGGGCCATCCAGGTGTCCTTTGTCCCCTGCGACCTCCTCTCCAGTACCTGGTTGGTGGGCTCCCTATCCCTTCCCCCCTCCCCTCCCCCAGGTAAAAGAGATGGGAACCACGCGGTCCGGGGAGTTCTGGTGGAGCTGTGACTGGATTTAGAGGTCTGCAGGCCAGAATAAAAGCTCTGGATTAAACCCTCCATCAGAACTGACTCCTTTCCTTCACCATAGCCTTAAAGGCTTCTCTGACAGTGGGAAACCTGAGGAGTGGACCCTCTGTGAGAGGAAGCTCCATCCCGCTGCCACCTGATCTCCGGCATGCCTGAACTTGTCTCCATGCACCCAGCTGCAGCATCCAGCTATCCAAAAGTGTCTCTGGGGTGAAACACCACAGTTACCGCTATTTGGTTCAGCAGCAGGGACCAGACAAGCCAGGACACGTCCTGTTCTTGATATTGGTACCACCAATACTGAATTAAGTGACATCATGAACAATGCTCAGTTACCAGTACCAAACAATAAAAGAAAGTTTTAACTTGCTCAATTTCTGCAAGAACAAAATAAGCAAAATGACTTATCTCTTAAAGAATGTAATAAACTGGAAAAAAGAATCCAAAATTTTCCCTGAGCCTAAATGTCTTGCTAGTGTTTTGCAAATTTCCCAATTGCTTTTTGCAGCATTTTGTATTTTTCCTGAACATATGTAGAAGCCAGTTTTGGAGACAATTTAGCAGAGGCCCTCTGTGAGAATATCAGTGCTGAATAGAAAAAGTACCTTGGAGGCACCTTAACCCTTTTGCATGGAGCTCATCTGAGGTAGAAGTATTCAGTCCTGAAACCTTCTGTAGGCCAAGAGTTCATTCCTCCTGTGCTTGAAAAGTCCAAATCAGTGAGGAATATGAATTTAAGGTGGATAAAAGGAAGTGGTTTCTTTTTATAGTAAAGAGAAGTTGGACCCAGGCTGACTTCCTGCAAATCTAATAATGGTGTCTAAAATACTGGTAGTGGTTTGTAAACTATTGCCTTGGATCACAGCTTCTCCAGTAGTTAATGTACTTGACATATAATTAATTGTAAGAGTGCCAAAGATAAGCCAGGCAAACTACATGAAACAATAGACATGGAAAGCTACATGAAAAGATCTGGGGATGGCATGTTCATGTCTTGTCTCATTGAGAAGACCTTTTTACCTAGCCTGGAACTGTTTGAGTCTTCCTCCTATGTTTCCTTAAATAATCCAAGTATTTCTGCTTGCTTCCTAAAGCCAGAAGAGGTTCTTATGAAACCCCTTATCTTCTCACTTTATAAGCTTAGAGAAATACGCTGCAGAAAACATTTTCCTTTACAAGCCTCAGTTGGGTATTGCCAAAGTTATCCATGGGAAATCCAGAGAACGGATGGCCCAGCTGGCAAAATTCAGACATTCAGTGTTGATACAAGGGAAAGTACTTCCATATGAGATAACGAACAAGTCTATCTTCCCTCTCTTTCCTTCAAATGGCTAGTTGCTAATTTTCTTGACCCACAGAGTACTCTGTTAAACCTTTTTATTGCATAACTGTCTGTTTAATAATAAAGTAGAATTGACCATAGTCAACGTGTAAAATAAATGATACTGTAAATCTCTGCTTCAATAGCGTGACATTAAAGATTTTGTTTGCTTATGGTTTATTTTTATCATGCTTTTGATTTGTTGGCCTAGAAAATAATTAATTGATAACAGTATCTTGTTTACTGAAAAGTATTGAGTAAAGAAGCCCACACAAATGATGATAGTCTCTTATTACCGTTCTATTTTGTTTAATGAAAGGCCTGCATCAAAGGGTCTAACCCCAGAGGATTTTCTGAAGTAGGATTTATGCTTTTCTACTTTAGTCTCCTTTTTTTCCCCCTGAAGCTTTAAAGGTTTTCGATGTTTTGGACTCTGCTGTTGTTTCAATTGTATAATGTATATTGTAACTTTGAATGACCTCAGCATTGTCAGGCTTTCACAAACTTTGATTTGAGCTAAATCAGCCACAAAAGTATCTGAAACAATAAGTTTTTTAGGTTGTAACAAACATTACGTTTAATGAGTACAGTGCACAAGTAATGATGCACTGAATCAGTATGAAGCCTCAAAAAATGATTTCTGTTGGCACTATAAAAGGAATGCAATTTTTCTTGTTGAAATACCATTTTTCAGTTACTGCATGACTGATGTGGTAATTATCCCCTACACCTGGGATTTAAATCCAATCCTACAAGCCCATTTTCTGTTTGCAAGCTGTCAGACTGATGCATAGTCTTTGTTCTTATCTGGCAATAGTCGAAGAATCAGTAATTCAGAAACAACAAAGCCACTGATGGGTCATCATGTAATCTGCACTGAAAATTGCAATCTGTAATGAGATTGGAAACACAGATGAGGAGACTAAAACTGATTACCTAGCATACCTAAAATTTTCAATTTTACTGCAAAAATATGATCAAAGTAGTTCATAAATTTAGGTATTAGTTGAGAAAGAGTAAAGATTACTTTTAAATTAGGCGAAAAGGAGATAAGTTATTTAAATGTAAGTTATTTGTTTTAAAGCACTTTAATTAATCTTCAGGGTGATTCACATCTTTACATTATTTTATCTTCCATTTCATAATATGGTGTATCTTGTTGATTAGTCAGGACTGGTGTAAGATACTTTGTTCCCTTAAAACAAATATAAGTTCAATGATGGAAAAAAACCAATTAGTAGTCAGCCAAATTTCCTATTATAGGCTAGGAAGATGTGAGCTGCTTCTCATCAAAGTAACCAAAAATAGACGTCACATAAGTTAAAAATATAAGTTTTATTGATGTTCCTGACTTCTTTAATGGCCTGACAGCAACTTACAGATAGATGCTACTGTTGTTCTCAACTCAAAACCATAAATCACTTTTTTCTGCATAATGAGATTATGACTAGTATGATGAACACAAATAAATTATCATAGATATTTTCAATAGGTTTCTGACCAAGCATTATGCTGAAAAAGTGAAAAAAAATTCCAATCATTCAGGAGATTGACTGATACATTCTTTTCTTCAAACTTCCTTGAAGAAATTTGGTTTAAATTTTTTTTAAATGTAATCTTTGGCTCCAGAAAGTACTCTAAATTCTCCATGTTCAACATGAAAAATTCCAGAAAGCCTAGAAAAGATAGATCTGTCCAAGAAAAGACAAACACATATATTATTTTTGTAACAGTGCTGAATAATCCATCCAGAAAAAGAGTTTAGAGGTACGCAAGCCATTTAAAATATCTACTTACTAAGTATATGATATGTATAGGTCCATAAAAATGATTTAATTTACCTTGTTCATTTAGCCATCTTCAATCACGGTCTGAAATTAGTTTCAGTTTTATTTTATTTTATTGCTTTGTTTCTTTATTATGCTTTGTCTTTCTTTCATTAGGTTTATAGCAAGAAATTGCCTATGGAATACATTTCCAGCCAGAGTTCTTTAATAGAGGTCTATATGTCTTTGCATGAAAATTATGTGTATCGTAGTCTTTGCCCATAATAACATGCTTCAAATATATCTAGTGATAAAAGTCTTTGAAGGGTTTATGTACAAAGACATTTAGGTTGTTAGTCTCTAACTGGTTTGGAAGCTTCCAAGATGAAGCTGCTAAATGAGAAGTTCAGCTGTGTTAGCTATAGATTCTAGCCTATCTAGGGGATAAGGATTCCATAGATCAGGTTTCAGTTTTCTTCAGGTTTCCTTACAAAGTCAGACCTTGGCTTACCTGTCTTCTCCAGCTGTAAAATAAGTCCAAGCAGATGTGGTATATAGAAATCATATGAGAAATAAAATATTATAATAAATCACTGGACTGTTGGAAAAATACATCTAGAATGTTTCCTTGCATGCTTCCTTCTAAATGGGAACTTTTGGAGTCAGTTATTTTTGCCTGCTTTTATGTCAAGGACTAAAAGACATACTTCCCTAAATCATTCCTGTTCTTCAAATTAATCCAGAAAATCTTGCTGTAATAGAAAATATGATAGCAGGTTTTAGATCTAAATGTTACAGTATATAGCTACCTTTTCTCTTTTAAGTCTGCACACCTGATATTCACTGTCAGAAGATATATAACAGTATGTTATGTATGTCTTGAAGTGCAGAATTAATAAGCTTTATCTTGAAAAGTCATTATAGTGATTATCCCTACGCTAGCCAGAGGCTGATTTCAGGAGTGTAGCCCTTGGCTGATGTGTTCCCAGTAATGCATTTACAGAAATATTCCAACAATTGCCAATGCATACTAAAAGTAATATGATAAATTAATCTGAATAGCTAGATTGTGTGGGGTAGATTATAGATTTGAGTAAAATATCAGATAGTTTCTATTATGAGATATATTGACCTTATGTTAATCCATCCAAAATGTCAAAGGGGCAGGAAGAGATTAGAATATATTCTGCAGATTCTTAGTCTAAGACTGATGAAGTACCTAGTAGACAGAGCTGCCATAATCTCAAAATAAGACAAAAAATTAGGTTTTATTTACAAACTAAATCAATCAACCAAATCAAAGATCCATACAAAACAAAAGTACAATTAAAATAAATGTGCAATTCATGCATGTAAAACAAAGAATTGAAAAATTCCATTAACATATCAGCTGTTATTTAATGATTTTAATGTTTGTAATTAATTCATTACTGTTCTTGCTGAGAGTGATAAAAGGATCTTCTAAGTGATTGTGTCCGAATTAACATTTGTTTGTCCTTATGCTACAAGCCTAAATATTAAGTATTATTCTTTTCAGTAACCATGTGTAAGTTTAGCTGAAAACTGCTGAAATAAATAAGAAATTTTTATTTAAAAGGAGTGAAAAATTTTGAGACAAAATAAAATTGATGTAAAAAATTATATACCTGCTATGTAAAGACAAAATATTTTGCAGAAACTGGGGAGCAACTGTGAACACAATGAAAAAATAGTAGCAGTAAAAAGGAATAAAATATATTTAATTAAAAATATTTCCATTTAGTAAAAGCTGCAAGCATATTAATGAAATATAGAAATAGATACAGCAGTAGCCTTGAATTTTTCAGAAAATCTTGGTGTTTTATATTGTGGCTTTCATATATAACACAGAAACACAATACTTTTCTTTCAAAGGCAGTTTCTGAACTTGAGCTATCAAGTTTTGCAACTGATTTTTGTTACCCACAGACTTCCATTACATATTGATGTGCACATTTACTTATGAACAGTTACATAGTACATGATATATGTCAATCATTCTCTACGTAGGTATTAGTGGTAGACATGGCAGTGTTAGGTTTTTTGTTGGTCTTAATCTTGAGGATCTTTTTCAGCCTAAATGATCCTGTAAAGCTATGATAAGTTTTATCATAAAATCTATTATTTGCTTTACTGTCTGGAAATTCCACCGCAAACATTGCCTTGAAATATGAACTGAGTCCTTCAGGACCCTGTATTCTATGCAATTGCTCTCGTACTGCTTTTGTTTTCCTTCACCACAGACACACATACTGAGTAGGCTGAGTAGCTTGTTTTATCTCACAGTATTTTGTTTCATATGTCCCATACCCACTGTTTTCTTTACCCATTAAAAAAGTTCTTATGCTTGCCAAAATTCTCAGCATGTCTCTGGTATGGCAAAACAATTCAAACTCTTCTACCCATCTGCTGTTTGCAGATCTTATAATTGCCATTTAAGCCTAAAGACCAAACACAGTCAGTATGCAATCAGATTTGATGCTTAAGATTGTCTGTCATTAATATAAAGAATGCCAAAATTAAAGGCGCAACAAACATGAAGGGGAAATTGTACTTATCTTCACTTATGATTCAGGAAGATAAGAAATGAGGTGAAAAGAAATGCAAATGTTCCCATCCAAAGAAAATTAATTGCAGATCAAGAGAGAAAAATATCTGACTTTTACCAAAGGGAGAAATCTTAGGTGATAATGTCAAGAATAGAGAATAAGATCTTAAGGTATTATTTCTTTTCATACATTATTTCAATTTTCAAAAAATTATTCAAGTCCTACTTCTAGAGGTTTTAAAGCCTACTGAAGGATGGATCCAACCACACTCTTCTATTTTGAAAGGATGTGGTCAATGGTGTTTGATGCCAAACAAAAAGGTATTTTCCTTTTTATACCTCTTCCACTAAATGTCCATTAAAGTCTTTCTCTCACAGTCTTTTGCAGTTACTAAAATGGCTAGTTTGGTAATGGTGTTGAAATTTAATAAATAATTTTATTTAGTATAAACTCATGCCAAATTATTTTTAATATTGGAAAGAAAAAAGATTAAACTAAGTTTCAGTGATCACTGATTATAATTCAGCATCCAAAGAAAACAGTGGTCTAGATGTTGTCTAGTTATTTCAACTGTATAAGCACATCCTTATTCCAGAATATCTGTTATTGAAAATATGGCCCTGACCAAAACATCAATAGCATTTTTGATTTTTCTAGAATATTTGACATACCTTTGGAAGTTCATGTTCTTTAATATAGTCTTGTTACAAAGCAAAAACTCTTCATTCTTTAGAAGCAGATCTGTTTTGATAAAATTTGTCAGGGAATGACTGTGGCTTGAAGGGCAAGAAACAGCAACTTGTCAGTATTGCATTGAAAAACTTTGGAGAGAAAGGGAAAAAATCAGAGTTCAGAAAGGACCTTTTAGATATTTGTTTCACAGACAGAAAGAAGCATTTTGCAATCCAAAAACACCCTGTAGAAATAGGGAAGGGAGTTGATTATTTTGTCATTCAGTAATGTCATGGTATAATTTATTTTTCATTATTACAAAAGAAAGTCATGTTTTTGGAGTTCATTAGTGAATCTAGCCTTCATTTGGCAGAAAGAAAGAAAAAAAATCATGTATATAACAATAGAAATGAGAAGAACCCAGCAGTTTCCTTAAACCAAGAATACAGTTAAATAACTTATTGAGAGTTTTATTAAGAAATGCATACTTGCAATTTGTCACAGAAATGTTACCTACAATGACAACAAGACATACCCCTCTCTACAGCAAGCTTCATTTCACCATCAAAGAATAACAATTCCTGCAAGGTATGAACAGAACATTCCTTCCATTTTTCAGCTCTGTCACACTCTTTTATGTTTTGTTCATAATGGCAACTGTCGTGCTTGATGTATCATATAGATGTTCTCACCTGCTTGTTGTCATTCAGCTGCTAAATGAGAAGAATGAATATGTATAATTCTTCCAAAATTGCATTATAATGACACAATCTGGCATATTTTATTATACATCCCACTAGACCCTGATTGTTTTGTGCAGTTGGCTTTCAAGTTACACTATTTGGGTTTTGATAGCTCTTGCCAACTTCCTCAATGCAATTGTTAAAAAGTGAAAGCAATGGGAAAAGTTTTTAAGTATAGACTTGATAGAGGGGTAAAGGAATGGTAACATTTCATTCTTCATTACTCGTTAAAACAAAACACAAGTTTGCTTTAACATATAAGGGATTTTCTATATAGATATTTTTGGTGCCTGAATAAATGACAGGAATAGTCTGCCTTACATATGTGGGAAAACAAACATTTCAGGTTTTATTACCTCATAGGGATTTCTTCTGCTTTCCAGTAATTAATTGTCTACTTTGGTGCCATGAAAATATATTGTGTTAGTAACTCTGGTTTTTGATGTGGTTTAACCCCAGCCAGCAAGCAAGCACTGCGCAGCTGTTCACTCACTCCCCCACTATATTATAGTGGGGATTATAGAGAAAGGAAATGTGAAATCTAGAAAATTTATGGGTTGAGATAAAGACAGTTTAATAGATAAATAAAAAGCTGCCCATGTAAGCAAAGTAAAGCAAGGAATAAATTCAGTGCTTCCTTTGGACAGGCAGGTGTTCAGCCACCTCCAGGAGAGCATGAACCTATTATATGTAATGGCGACTTGGGAAGACAGATGTTAGAACTCCAACCTTCCCCCCGTTTTGTTCCCCCACTTTATATACTGAGCATGATGTCATAAGGTCTGGAATATCCTTTTGGTCAGTTGGGATCAGCTATCCTGGCTGTGTCTCCTCCCAGTCTGACATGTATCTCCAACTTCCATGCCAGCATGGCAGTATGAAAAGCAGACACAGCCTTGGCTCTGTGTAAGTCTTGCCCAGCAATAATTAAAACATCTTTATATTATTATCAGTGTGTTCAGCACAAATTCAAAACATGGACCTTTTTTAGTCACTATAAAAGAAATTAACTCTACCCCAGACAAGACCAGTGCAGTGATATTTAGCTTTTTAAAGGTTTCTGCTAAAGCCATTACCTCTTTTACCCACCTGTTTTTTCAACTCCAGTTCTAGCCATTGTAAGAGAAAGCTGAAGTACTTCATGAGACGTGTACAGCATCAATTTAAAAACAATCCTTATAAAAAAACAATCACTAGGGTTTTAAAATTATTATTAATAATATTATTATTATTAATAATAATAATAGCTGGTTTAATTAGCTGGTTTAATTGTTTGCTTGCTTGTTTTATGTCATTTGTTTTAAACCCTACAGAGTTTCTCAAAATGCTAACTTGATATGCAGTTTTGGGCTGGCATACAGATAAATTCCTTCACAGTTGTTGATAGGATGCTGAGGTTTGGACTTCTGAAAATGGTGTTGACAAGACAGTGGTGTGTTATTGGTTGCTGAACATTGCTTGCACAAGGTCAAGGTTTGTCTGCTTCTCATATGGCCCCACCAGTGAGTAGACTGGGATTGCATAAGGAGATGAAAGGGGACACAGACAAGAAAGCAGATCCCCAGCTGCCTAGAGGGACTCCCAGACCATATGAGATTCTGCGCAGCAATAACAGCTGCAGGAAAAAATAAGAAAGGGGGCATGCTCAGAGTTGTAGTGTTTATATTCCTAAGCAATCATGACACATGACACAGACTGAATTAGTGAATTAATTCCTTGAGAGTTTCTCTGCTTGTACACACAGCTTTTTCTTTACATTTTAGACTGTCTCTGACTCCCATTTGCTATCTTTCTCTCTCCTCAATTTATCATCAAGTTATGATGTAATTAATGAATGGATTTTCTCTTCCACAACCTTAATCCATTAAAGAATGTCCTAATTTAACTATCTTCTGTGTCCCACTAAATGCCTCCTTGAAATTTAATACTGAGACTTCTTCAACTTTTTGTATTCTCTGTAATATTTTCACATTAAAAAAATCAGAGGAAATTGGCATCTGAAATCCAGATGTATGTCTATATCTTCACCTATCTGGAACTGTTTTGTGTCATATAATAGCTCTGTAATTTAAAATGCTGAGTGACTGACAAAGTCTTTTCATGCTTTACTTGCTTTTTTTGGATTCTCCTTGCCAGTACTAGTACTACTATTGACAGGCTACCTATAAGCTAAACAAATATCCAGGAAAAAAAATCCATTTTTTTTATTAGCTCTTCACGGTTTAATATTTTTCTATTATTTCAGCAGTAAAAGATAGCTTTACTAAAAAGACCATCATACAATAGTTTTTGTGAAGAGTGGAGCACTTGCTTCCCCTGGCCCTTTTAATACCTTCTTAGTTATTCTGAAGTCTTCAGGACTAAATATCATTTATACAGTTCAGCAAATTTATTACCTAATACTTGCAATTCTTTGAAACATGTCATGCTGAATGGCTGCTGTCATGTGTAAAGAGAAATTCTCCAATGGGAATTCTGCTAGTTAAGAAAACATTACATAAAAGATCTTAGATTTAAACCTAGAGAAGTATTTTAGGCAAAAGTGAAATAGCATGAAATAAAACAAATTCTGGAAGGCTGTTAATCTTGAGTGGAAGATGAAAAGGAAAAAGGTGTGTTTAAGCTTAAATTTAAAATATTAATGTACTTAACATATAGAAATCTTAAATTATGTCATTATGTGATATCATTCAGTGATAAAAGTGTGATAAGGGTGATAAACCATGTTTTTATAAATTACTATTTTACGAAGGCTGAAAAATATAAACCCCCCTTGCAAAAAAAAAAAAAAAAAAAGCCCAAGTAAACTCTGGTACTTCATTGAAATTTGAGATGAATGGAAATATAAGTTATTTTTTTTTATTTTATCCTGAGCATACATGTCAACAACCAATTTAATTTCATCCCCCAACCTTCTTCTGAACCTTGTTGACATAATCACCTGTAAATGCTAACATAGCTGCACCTTTTCAGTTTATTGTTAAATCAGCATCATCCTGAAATGTCACAGGTATGCTCAAACTCAGTCCTTAGCGTCCTCACCTCCCTAGACTACTCCCCTCCTTTCTTCTGAGGCAAGCTCTCTTCAGCTTCATCACATCACAGCCCTGTGTCATCCATTCCATGACAAGAAGGTTACCTATCAGTAGGCTTATACTTCAAACAAATTCATGTTTAAAATATTAGACATGGATGGAACAATGCAGCAGCTATTTCTGTCAGTTGAAACCAGGTAGGCCTATCATAACCAATAACGTAAGCCTATCATATCAAATAATGTTTTTCCTTTAACCTTTGGTTAGCATTTTTTTCCCCACAGGCTTGATCCCATAAGATATGTAGATCAAGCAAGGAGTTTGCTGGTTTACTTTTGTTTACCTCTACTGTCAGGGTAGCAGATTATTTCTGGCAAACTCAGGTTCAAACCACATCCTTGTCTGAAATTTAATTGCACAAAATTAGCCCCAAAAATGCATCTCTTCAAAGTGCCCGTCATAGATGTACACATCTCTCCTCTCTAAAAGTATGCATTGTTTCTAACAAGCAGAAAATTGTTCTGTGGTTGAAATAGTATAACTTTTTCCAGCCTTATGACTGCCTGACAGATTATAGTAACATAATCATAGTATGCTGATATTTTCTGAACTCCGTTTCCATCAGAAATCCTGTCATACAAGGAGTAATTGAGAGCAAATGTTACACTAATGTTGAGGTTTTCCAGGACTGAACTTATTTCAGTTTGTTTTGTACCCAGAAGAGGCCATTGGCTCACCGATAATTGAAATACCAGTGATCCTCATCTGTTTGCCAATCTGCAAACTAAACAGAAGCTTAACCTACTTCTGTTATGCCAGTCTGCTGATGTTTTTCCAGCAATGCAAACCATGATATGAACTGACTGTGATTCCCTCATTGGAAAGAGGTTGAGCCAAACGTCACTTTCTGCTTCTGGCAGCAAAGCAGGATTTCAATACACTTAGCTTCAGAAAAGGCTAGAAAAAAAATAGCAAAAAAATTTCTCAGGTCTCAGCAGCATGTTACCAAAATAAAGTGCATCTTTAATAAAAATTAAAATGTGTTTGTCCATCAATGCATATGACTCAACACATCCCTCTCCTGGGTGCTGGTGGAACCAACATCCTAAAATTTTGAGATGAATATATGCTTTCTGTTATCCCTCCAGGATATATTATTACCCTTTAAAGGACAGAGTTTTCTCTCCTAATGGTGCTAGATCATTATCATTATCAGAAACATGAGCAACAGAATTCCTCTAGGCAATGATTCTGTAGATAGTTTTCCAGGGTTGAAGGAAAACACACTTGTTTTGAAAACTGATGACAAGCCAATGCTGCATATTCTTACTCCTAAATAACCACAGTTTCTGAATGCAGCACTTGAATCAAGCAAGTTCAACTACTTCACACAGATGAAAATATTGTTTTGTCATCCCTGTGGCCATGTTATCAATATGTATGTTTTAAATAATGTGAGCATTCCAACATATATGTTCAGTTTCTTTTATCTGTATTTACTATCAGTCTGCTTATCTTCTTAGGCTGTAAAGAATAAATCTTCAAAGATTATTTACTCTCCTTATGTGTTATATATTAAAAAAGGAAGAAAAGGAAAGGGGGAAGTCCAATTTCAAGTGTGCTCCCTAGTGTCACACTGAGTAACACTGGTGTTTGATTTTAGGCAAATCAACATTTACTTCTGCGCTTCAGATATCTATCTCTAAACTGGCAATTGCATCACACTTCAGCTGTGGGAGATGAGCTGCAGTCCACAATTTAGGGATTAGTCTCTTAAAAGAAATATCAATATAAAGTCATTAATCCTAAAGGTTGGGCCAAAATACATCTGAATCAACTCCTTACCTTTAGATACAGGTACTATAAAACAATTGTCTGCATGTCAACAAACTATGCTGAGACAGAAAAGCAAGCTTATCCACTCACAGACATAATTCCATTATTCTTTTATCTCCACAGCTCAGACCTTGCTAAATTAGTCCCATAACGACAACTTTCATTTCCATTTGATAATTAGATTTAATTTATTATAGCATTATTAATTATAATTTAATCTGTAGCTTAGACAACTCCCTTGATCCACTAGCCGATTGTGCTGATCAGGTATTGACTGAAACAGTTCAGAGCAGATTGGCTCAGAACAGGATTGAAGAACAATATTAAAACTGGAAGTCTGACATGGGTTGATATGCAGTTATGATAAAATATGTGGTTAACCTGGCCATAATAGAGAAGGAATATTGGCTTGCAGAACCATCACCTAAAGAGGGATTTTTCCAAACCTATTTAGTCACTGCCCTTTCAAAACATTTTGTCAATGGATTTATGGATTGAGTTAGTCTTTCTTGAGCATAGGCATCGTATTAACATACAAAGTGGAATAATGGGCTGTGATACATACACAGTGACAGACATGTTGCTTTTGAAGTAGGTAATAAATAAATTTTAAGAATTTGGTCCTTAGATCAAATATAACATTTTTATATTTGTATGTTATGTGTTTACAAGTACCACAGCAGATAAACCCCTTTCTATGAAAAACAGGGACAAATAGAAATATTTTGCAGACTGCAGTTTTGCAGTCCTCCAACACACTCTGAAACATAAATACTATACATTTTGAATTAATTTTCAGTATATCCAAATATCTGCTGTATCCAAATATTCAATTCTTTCATAAAGAAGGTGGTATTTTTATTAGCTTTTATTTTCATAATTATAATCATATACACTGTAACATTTTATAATTAATAAACATTTGGGCTTTTTTTATTATATATTTATATTTTATTGTAACCTTACCCAAAGTCATATTAATATATATTGAGAATATATATTGAAAATCTTTAAAAATATTTAGTGGATTTGAATTTACTAATTATCTGGGTTTGGTAGTCAATTTTTTCCAAAATAGCTTATTTTCTAGGAACTCAACTTATTCCTGAAGTAGCTCAAATCCCACTATTTTTTCACTAGTGAAGAAGTGAATGAAAATCCATTAAAAATCATATTGCCTATTTTAAAAAATCAAATCCTTTCAGCAAAATTTGGCATTTATATTATCCTAAACAGAAATTAATTATTACTTACTGTCTACAAACATTATCTTAACTGAAATTAAGCTTTCTGAGCCATGCCTGTACTAGGTTGAACTACATTTTCAAATAGACCTAGTCAAAATTTATTTTACGGAGAAGGAAATTAGACAGGTAAGGAACAACAAATGAGCTGAACTTTGTCCTCCAAGAAAATTGGTTTTTCCTTTTCAATTTCATTTCAAAGAGATCTGACAACTGTCGCTTTGAACAAACTTTAACAGCACAATATCCTTTGTGCAAGTTTCCCCTTGTCAGCTTTTCCATTCCAGCAGGAACTTAGAACAAAGTGTACACTGCCCTTTGAGTTGCGAACTTCATCAGTTGAATGAACACTGGTATAGTGCAGTGAAATTGAGGGCATACTCTCTCTGTGAATCTGAACAGTGTACTCTCTCAATAAATATAACTTCTCTATCTTTTACAAGAATAAACTAACCATCTGTCCCTTCTCATATTTTCTCTGTTCTCCTGTGTTTACTGAAAATGCAAAGCCATTTGAAAATCCAGTTGTTTAATTCTAGGTGGGGTAGCAAACAGTCCTGATTGCAGCATTCTTTCTTTTTCAGAATAAATCTGAACTTACTCATTGTCAACACTTCTGAAATCTATTTATGGCTCAAAAAGTTCTTTTGCTTTTATTTTCCTATGAAAATGCCTAAGGCAATGAAAAATAAAATTTAACCAATTTAATAAAAGAAAAAAATCGTAGAAAATCCAGAATTCTCTTAGAAGTCATTAAAATTCAAGAGGTGAATCACATTCATGTCACAAAATTGTGTCATCCATACCTGACTAAGACCTGTGCTGTTGCATATTGTTAGAAGCAGCACTCTTTCTCAGGAGTACTTATGAACTACCGAGTTTGAGAATACTGTGTGTAACATTCATGTGCAGTCTACACACCATGACATATTTCAGTGAGACATGGAAAGCAATTCTCCAGCAAGTCTTCCAACTTTCCTTCTATACACTAATCTCACATAATAAAAGGAGGATTTTGTTTGAAAAGCTTAATAAAACAGAACCACAAAAAGAAACACTTTAAATGATCAGACCCTGAGTGGATCTGAATTCATGAGAGCTTTCCAAACAAATAAACAGAACATTGCATTAAAATAAGAGGTTTTTTTTTTTTTCCATAAAGACTTGGATGTTTGGGTGCATTCAGCTCTTTCAAACACAATTTACTAAGCTCATCACCTCATTAATTTTGATCATTGAAACAAGTTGCCAAAGGTTGTTGTAGAATCTTCATCCTTGGATCTACTTCAGAAGCACTTTTTGTAACTTAGAACTTAAGATTCTGTAAATGTAGTTATAAGTATCTGTACCTGAAACACTGGCCTGTAAAACAGTAAAATATGTACGTGAGAAAATTTGACAGTATTACAGAGAAGCTGTAGCATCCAAGCATTGCCAAATCATCTCCTGGGCTGCATCCAAAGCAGCAGGGCCAGGGAGGGGATTCTGCCCCTCTGCTCTGCTCTGGTGAGAGCCCACCTGCAGGGCTGCATCAGCTCTGGGGTGCCAGCACAGGAAGGACGTGGAGCTGCTGGAGTGAGTCCAGAGGAGGCCACCAAGATGATCAGAGGGATGGAGAACCTCTCCTGTGAGAAAAGGCTGAGAGAAATTGTGTTGTTCAGCCTGAAAGACAGGAGGCTTCAGGGTGATCTAATTGTGGCCATCCAGAACCTAAATGAAACTTGCAGCAAAGATAGGGAGATACTGTTTTCATGAGCACGTAATGAGAGGGAGGGGAGAATGGGTTAAAATTGAAAGAATGTGTTTTAAAATTGGATATTAGGAGAAAATTCTTTCCTATGAGTCTAGTGAAGCAGTCACACAGGTTGCCCAGTAAGGTTGTGAATGACCCAGCCATGGAGGTGTTCAAGGCCAGGTTGGATGGGGATTTGAGCAACCTGGTCGAGTTGAAGATGTCCCTGCACACAGCAGGGGAGTTGGAAGTAGGTAATTTTCAAGATCTCTTTGAACCCAAACCATTTATGATTCTACAACTCAAATAACAGTTTTATTTTTCAAATATATAGTAAATATGAATTTTCCAGGGTGTATTTCTGTGTGGATAACATTAAAAAAGTTTAGAAAGCTCACAAAATATTCAACTTTTTTGGCAGAGTAGCTTTTAATGATATATTAACCACTTTAACTGTATTTTTTCCAAAATTTTCATATAGTGCATGAAATTCTCATTTTTCTTCTTAACAAATCTGCAGATTTTGATTGATGCCATTCCTTTCTCAGCTGCAAATCTAGAGGAGCTAAAAATAAGACAATAGAAGTAGTTGCAGCTTTCACAATGATCTAAACCAAAGCTAAGGTTTACTGGTCATAAAACTAGAATAAATAGGATAGAAGGTTGAAATTTATCAGAAAGACATATCTACAAATGGCTGTTATATACATAAAAGGCATGAGTGCTTCATTCAAACCAGAGTAATGAGGTCTTCAGAAGGCTTACTCTCCTTTAAGGGCACATATGTATACTATAGGATGTCTTCATGGTCTACCAAGCCAGTATGCATTTCAGCTATTAAAAAGAGTACTTTATGTATTTATTCGACAAAGCAAAACAGAAACCAGGAAGACATTCCAGACTGTATTCATTCATATGCCATTTTATATGGCCTTTAGCCATTAGACTGGAAAGGCTCTTTAGGAGCTGTTTTGGTTAACCAGGACATTATGCTTTAGGGATAATGGCTCCTTGATAAAACTCTGTGTTAATATTCCAAAGGGAATGTATTGCCACTGTAGCCTATTTTAAATTGGCTTTTTACATACTGTACACAATGTTGCATGCAGCTAGTTCAAGTTTAATTCTAGTTCTAGAGGCTATGTTTTTGACAAGTGAAATTTTTGGAATTTAAAATCACATGTTATACATATCTTCATTGTCTTCAATATGCCTAATATAACTCAAGAACAATTCAGTTTGAAATCAGTATGATGTCTTTTGACAATAGATCTATTCCAGTTGCACCTCTTGTCACAGAAGGAAGGATTATTACATGCAAGTTAATTTTACAAGAGAAATGGTACAGAATAGTGTGATCAAACAAATTTCACTGCACTTAAAATGTTTGTATATTTTATGTAGGAGTAATACTTTCTCTCATGAATATTATATGTACTTGACAAATTAGCAAGTAAGACTAAGGTGAAATCTGCATATTTGTATAGGTGGAAAACACTGAATACATTCCCATGAATGCCTGAAAGCAATCAAGTTTCCTCATTTGTTCTTGCTGGGGATGAATAGCCCAGGGACATTCTCTTACCTTTACTTTTTTTTTTTTTTTTTTCTTTCAGGAAATAAACAGCAAAACTGATTATGCTAGGAAACCCTTTGAACTATAGCATCTTCCTAGTCATATATTATCCACATACTATAACACCCCTTGCCTTTTTTCTCCTTCAATTCTTCCCCCAAAATAAGTATCCTTCTAATATGCATAAATATCCCTTTCCATTTGGAAAATAGTCTCCCTCATGTGGAAAATCTTACTAAAATATTTTGAAACAAACAGGATTCCTCCTTAAAACAGGTTTTTAAGCAAAACAAATCAAAACTAGAAACAGTGACAGACTCTCAATGACACATTTCTGAATAGCAATATTCTTTATGGAAGAAGATATAGAGTATCTATTAAGCTCGTGTTTATAATGACATTTCATTTCAAAATGAACAAAGTGATCATCTAAATAAATGTCACTGTGAACATTTTACTCTGCTGAAGCACTGCACAGTGAAATGGGCCAGCCTTTGATTACATAAATGTCCAAGGCAAAGCACCCATCAACTAAAAAAAAATCCATAACATCAAACTGAAGGAGAAATGCTTTGTGCTAGGCTTGTTTGGCATTGGTTGGTTTTTGGGGTTATTTTGAGGGAGAGGGTGGCGATGTCAGTGTAGTTGCTTAATTTTCAATTTCACTCATTCTTCTTTTGTTCCAGACTATTCCAGATCCTACTCTGAGAGGGTGCTTTTTTCTTCCACAAGTGCAAAACTAAAGCTTTGAGCACTCAGTTGCTATGGAAACAAAAAAGACAGAAATAGTTTATGTATTTCAAAAGCTGTCAGCCTATATGCTGTGGATTTTGATAACTAAACCTAAACATGAACCATCTTTTCTAAAAACCATTGTGACATTTATTACCATGCATGACTGTTGCTAGGGAAAATAAGGCACCATTTTGTTTAGCTTTTTGCCCATCAGTTAACATTTGGGATTTCAGAATTAATTCTTCTTCATAATCAGTATTTAGCAAAGAAGAATGGAAACAAACATACAGTGAGCTGGCAAACATTGCAGATTTCTCCATGGTTAAAATACAGCAAATTGCAGCACCACCATTCAAGGAAAGCCACATTGAGAAAGACATCTTTTAATGCTTAAAAAATATATGCTCAGCTTCCTTAAGAAAATTTTAAGAAGAATGAAGAGATATTGTCTTTTCTTCAAGATGTAGCAACAAAATAATTTCTATGTGCCTTTCTAAGCCTCAGAGTTACTTCTACACAAAATCTGGATATTTTCTGAACTGAAAAATCCTTTTCTGGGGATTCAATTTTACCAGCCACTAAAAGTGTCTATTCTATTGCTGTTCTTCAGGAAATTCTGATATTCCCAAAACTAAGGTTTCTATAACAAAGTCTTTGTATCAGAATGTAACGATCTAGTTAAAGGAATCAAGACCATTAGACAATACTAACTTTCTCAATAGTGGATCAAGATGAAGAAGGCCTGAAAGCAGTACAAAATTAATTTTCCCAGAAAGTACCACAGATAGACTCTGTTTGGAAAATAGCTAAAAAATATCACTCATAAAGCATTTTTTTTTTCTACAGGAAGAGAGAAGAACAAAATTATGTCAGATTTTTTTAAATTTGGTGCTTTTGCACACAACCTTTTTCTTTTATATCTACAGTTTCTGAGACCACAAAAAACCTGTGATTCTAAAGAAAATGATAGAAAGCATTTAATAATTGTTCTTCAAAATAAAATATGCTGAACTCACTGTTGACATGTTTCCTTTCCTTGCATCAAATGTACAATAAAATGGGCATTTCACAATACAAACAGGGATGTCAGGACTGTTTATAAAACAATTTCATTCACTTTGCTATTTAGAAGGAAAATGGAGACATTGAGATGATTAAACAGAACAATTTTTAATTTTCCTAGGAATTACATATCTAAATATTAATTTATGTAACTAATTTCTCAAATTTAAGTGTGTTCAGTCCTGAAAACTCATTCTGAACCTAAAAGTATGTTCATGAATGAACCATACAGCATTTTAATTTATGTTAATTATATATTAATTTAATAACAGTAATGCAAAAAGTGAGTATTCTGTAATAGCCTAAATAATTTAGTAGTCTAAACCATGTAGACATCATTGTCACGGTAATAATTTTTAAAGACATTTTATTTTGAGGTATATAAGGGCATAAACTCAGTGTGGAACATCTTGTTCATGAAAATGTTAGAATACCAACCTAGCAATCCGGTTTATTATAATGAGCACCATGGTTGTTGCCATATCTTTTTTCAAATAGTATTAGGGCATGATATAAAAATTTTCTGATTGAGGAAAATTATTGAAACACCATCACACACTAGTTCACTGGGTTCCCTTTTAATTAATCTACCATGCCATCAGTCAGGGCTGAAGCCTTGGTTGCACTGGAGTAATTTAGATAAATCATATTTTATCACCTTAGATGAGACCAGAACTGTACCCACAAGCTCAGCCATTTGCTCTGTCACATGATCTTAGGCAAATTAAAATTGCTACCCATTAAATAATAACTCCAGTCCCCCACCTCTCTGCTCAGAGTCACAGAGACATTTTCAAGATCATATTGTTAATAATTTTTTTAACAATTAGATTACTGGGCATTTTATATGCACTCACATCTAGAGATCATTAAGAACTAGGAGGTTCTAAGAGGAAACTGGTTTGTTTATATGCAGTAAATTCTACAGGTTTCAGTAGAAAGAGGATACAGACTTTAGAATACTTAAAAATATGTGTCACAAAAAAAAAAAAATTCAAGAAATGGTTCTTAGATTTTGGGCTCCCAACTAAAATGAAGGAAAAAATCTTCAGAACATACCCATATTCAGATTTAAAAGGTACACAAGGTGCACAGAAAGGGAAAAATAATCTATTTATACAGATTAATTCCTCCCTCAACAACACTGAGTTTTCCTCATGTATTTCATACCTCAGTCAAGACAGCATTACAAAAGATCTGTGAAAAATAAAGCATCCTGAAGACAATAAGGGGTGAGGCAGATGAGTTCTTATAAGGACTGATAGAGCTAATAGCTAGATTAATTTAGCAAAACCAAGTGAACAAAGAACTAGAAAGTGAGCTGTCTTTCAAAATCAGATTTATCAGAAAGAATATCCTTATCATTCTGTTCCAGTCCTACCAATAATCATGAGGGAGTGAAAACAAAAACTAATCAGGGCACTGTGGCGTGTTACTCACAAGCTCATAACTGGCAGTAAAATTGAAAGGTTTCTGTCTGCTGTGGTGAATAATTTCTACACCGAGGCCCAGAACAGACACATCTCGTCATTTGTAACATCTGCCTCAAAAAAACCTGAGCCAAAATAAGCTAGTTAGAAAGTTACATTTCCTCCTTTTTCTCCAAGAAATTTGGCTTTAAAGAGCCTGCTGGGATTCTATATTTTGCAAAATTTTTCAAAAACAGATAAAATGTGTGAACTAGAATATAAAATGAAATTTGTGCATCTGTTCTAATTCTAGAAAAATGTAATCTTGAAATATTATAGCATGTAACATATACATGCATACATACAAACATACATATACATATAGGTGCTAACTGGAAATTAGGCCTTTCATTTTGTGGCAGTTGATTATTTTTATTAAACACTAGAAATATAATGTAGAAAATTATAACATTTAAAAAAAAGAAAAGAAATGATAATCCAAATGTAGCCTAATGAAAAAGGCTCAGGTAGGCTTGGAATTTGTGTTATCAGATAAGGTATACAACAGGAGCTCCTTCATCACTTCTCAGATAATGATTATGCTGTTTTTGCAAAATTAACCAGCCTTATATAATTTCATAGCTGCAAATATTTTTTTTAAAGTTATTATATCGGTAATAGTAAGAGGCAGTTGGACCAGCCTGCAAGGTGAAGTTATTCTACAAATCTTTCCTCTTGTTCTGCTACAAATATGGAAAGGGCTCAAGCATATTACTAACACCTGCAGATGGCACTGATAATGTTAATGATGTTTACATTTTCAACCATGATTAGGCCTTTTGGATGAAATTGGCAATCTGGAGAGACACATCACCTGGCTTGACTTTTGTGGAGGTGTGTCACGAATTGTTTACAGGGCTGATGAACTGCTTCTGCAGCAGCAGCTGCTGCTTGGTCCTCTGTGTGGACCCGATAAGAATAGTGAGAGGACACTCTCAGAGGCCTAACACAGTGATGAGACCCTTGGTCTAAACCACCTCTACATCTTCTTTTATCTTAAGTAGTATTAGTCACTAAACTATTTCAATTCTAAGTAAAGCCATAAACAAACTTTCTCAGAACTTCAACTCTGGGCTTCTACTGTGACTACTAAAACTCAGCACCACCACCTGCTGTCTTGTATAGCTGCGCCATGCAGCAGCTGAACACCCTTCTGCAGGTAAACATATCTTTACCTTGTTAAAGGCCAGGAGATCCAACTGATGGAAGAGCAGTGAGCTAAATGGCTGATGACCTGACCTGTATGAGATGTCAGAATATAATACACATAAATATTAATACACAAGGCTTTATCTTCTTGTATAGGACAATTTAGAGGTGTTATGTAATAGTAAATAATATTATAGAATAACAGAATCACTTATGTTGAAAAGACCTCTAAGATCTAAGACTCTAATAAGTCCAACCTTTGAACAGTTACCAACATGGCACTGAGTGCCACATCCAATTGTTTGTTGAACACCTCCAGGGTTGGTGGCTCCACCACCTCCATAGAATCACAGCATAATTTTGGATTTAGAGCCGTTCTGTTATCAACATACAAGCCACTTGCTATTTTAGGTATTCTGTTCTGACACAACAATGTAATCTTACATTTTGGAAATTATGTACGCAGCAAAGAATAATATGGGAAAATAAAAAGGAATTTGCTGCTGTTAGTACCAGTTCTGAGTTTCCACTGTCTATAATATGACTGTAGGATCAGTGCTGTCTTACACTAAATTGGTGCATTGGGGAATAATTTTGTATTTCTGGAAAAAAATACACTGATTTTTTACTCTTTGACAGCAGTACATTAAGTACCTTCCTTGTAAGATAGTCCTTCTGCATCTTCCTCTGGAGATATAAATGTTGTCATTGCTGGGATCATATCTTCCATAATATTGTTTATTTACAGAAGTGGTGACTCTCATGAGCTCCAGAGAAAACTCAGATGAGACCTCAGTCATGCATCTACGTTCTCTGAAATGGGATTTATAAAAACTAAGCAAAGGGAGAGTTTAATTTAGCACAAGGGGTCATGAGCTTTCTACTCTGTCAAACCAGCTACCAATGACATAGAGGGGAAATACATGAAAGTCAATGGAATCAGTGAACTTAAACCCCAGTTTACAGGAAACATAAGACATCTTGCACAAGAACAGATCACCATAATACATTTTCTTCTTATATATAATCTGTCTGATTTTATTTTGGTCCCTGCGTTTTTCCTTTTGCTTAAGCATTTCTTAGCCCTCTATGGTGATTGTACAACCAACATATTTTTTATAAAAAGTAGCCATAATTACTATGAGGCAAACAGACAAAATTATTTTAGTCTCCTTTGGTATAAAACACCTCTAAGATACTTTCCTTGATCATTCAATTTTCATTGTTTACAAATTCCTTTCTTAAGTGTGAGGAATCACGTTTCTACATGAGATTACAGATGATGCTTCACTACACTGAATATTATCTTGAACACTTTTCTGAAAAGCTAGTAGCCAATAAATAAGCACCATGTCATTCAAATCTCACTTTCTTTTTATTCAAAATAAATCTATTTAAATTTGACCTACTGTCTCAAGATTATGATTTTCTAATATTCTTCAAATAAATATTTTTAGAGAGAAACTAATATAGACCTTTGGTTCAGATTTGCCTGAAGTTCATTAATTTCAATAATAAGTATAATTACTTTTACTTATTAATTTCCAAAACTCAACTTATTTGTCCTGAATATATTCTTTCCTTGAATGGGTAACTACACTAGCATTTTAATAAATGCAAATGAACTGTGAACAAATATTTTCCTTTTAATCATCTAGTTGCATGAAAGAATATGCATATAGTATGACAGTATTGTAAGTGTTTGGCAAAGTTACTGTTTCACAAATCTGTAATATGGTTTGGCTGACTTGATTTCTGCTGGTAATTCAAGTCAGTAGGTTCTTGGCTAGGGCCAGCAGCTTGCCAGGGTGATGATGTAAACTAAACTCAAGGATTCTGTACTGATTGGTCAGCTAGGCTGAAAAGACTTCTCAAATAATCCCAAAGGGAGCTCTCAGTAAAAGGAAATCAAATTTTGAATTCTTCCTCTTCTTTTATTTACCTGCTACTTATATTTTAAATGTAACCCAGTTTGGATTTTTTCTGTGCAGTCTATATAAGAAAATCAAATACTAAAGCAGTATTTCTCAGATGGCTGTATGAAAACTTGAATAATTATGTAATGCCAATGTCTTTTCACAAGTGCAATCATCAGTCCTAACTGTAGTGCCTCCAGGTATAATTTCTGGTTTGCTGGCACCTAGTGCAAGACGTTTGATAAAATTAGACTTTTAGGTACATGTAATTGTTTGAGTTACTCAGAGCCAAGACAAAGGCAAACTTGCCTGAACTCAAGCTTCAGGCACATATGCCTATAATATTGTCAAAAATAACCTTGTTTAGGATCTCCTGCACTCCTAAGTAGCGGTAAACACTTTCTATTTAATCTGGAAAATTTATCCATAAACCCAAAATTATCCCAGTGTGAGCAATGCTTCATCATCAGCTAGGATCAGAAAAGCTTGTGCAGACTATGTGAAAGGACAAGCAGGTATTAGGAGTTTTTACCTGCTGAGGGGAAGGTGTAGTTTTGTACCTTTTGAGCAGAAAATTAATTTAGACAGTTTTAATACAGTTAACTGGATAGATCAAAAAAATCTTTCACCTTGAGAATCTTATGTTTGAGCTTCACAAATGAGTTCCTGTAAGAACAAAAGCCGCAAGTTCCCAGTGTGAGATACATTTATAGAGCATCCCTGAAGAGAAAGACTTGGAGGTATTGGTGGATGAAAAGCTGCACATAAACTGGCAATCTTCACTTGCCCTCCTAAAAGTCAACCATATTGTGGGCTGCATCCAAAGCAGCGTGGCCAGCAGGGATTCTGCCCCTTTGCTCTGCTCTCATGACACTCCACTGGACAACTGCATCCAGCTCTGGAGTCCCCAGAAAAATGACATGGATGTAAGGGAGCAACTCCAGAGAAGGGCCACAGAGATGATCAGAGACCTGGAGCACCTCTCCTGTGGAGCCAGGGTTGGAGAGTTGGGGCTAATAAGCCTGGAGAACAGAAAGCTTCAAAAAGACTTTATAGCAGCCTTTCAGTACCTAAAGGGGGCTACAAGAGATATGGAGAGAGACTTTTCACCAGGGTAATGTAGGACAAGGGGAAAAGGCCTAAAGCTGAAGGAGGGTAGATTTAGATTAGATGTTAGGGAAAAAATCTTTACTGTGAGGGTGGTGAGGTGCTGGAACAGGTTGTCCAGAGAAGCTGTCAATGCCCCAGCCCTGGAAACATTCAAGGACAGGTTGGATGGGGCTCTGAGCAGCTTGGTCTGATGCAAGGTGGCAGGCAGCAGGGAAGCAGGGGACTTGGACCTTTAGGTGATCTTTAGGGTCCCTTCCAACCCAAACAATTCAATGATTCAAACACCCAGCTGTCATGATAGTCTGACAGAATAGGCAGCACTGAGTTCAGGAAATACAAAGGTTTATTTTCATTAAGATAACTTTGTTCCTATGTCCATATTTTTATAAGCTACTACTTTTTCTTTTGGTCATTCTAACATTTTTTTACATAGTTTCTCTCTGGAGTGAGGGTATTCACTTACTGTGGATGTGATAGTTTGGTTAATTCACAGTTAATTTATGAGACTCTAGAGAGTTATAGAGAAATAATGATAGTTTGCTATTGTAAATAATTTGTAAGTACTGTTTTTCTTACTCTCAGTTTTCTTGTTTTTCTTAAAGATCATTTATAAGAAAAGTGTTTTTGTTAATTAGCCAATCAGGTGAAATGTATTAATTAATTGACCAATCTAATCTATATGTATCAGAACAGTCTATAAAAAGATAATTTTCATATTAAAACTGCTGCTGTGCAAACCAGCCTTCTAGTAAGCCTGTGTAATTTCTTACTCAATAACGACGACTTACCTTGCAGTAAAATAACTGTAAGATCTAAATAAACATTTTCTATCACACCAATTATTTCCACAAAACCTGTACACATTATTGCAATGTAGATAAAAGGGCAGCATCTTGTACAGAATTTAGATAAAATGTTTTGGGTAAAAGACTGATTATCATATTTTAAGGAGCACTGTCTTACACTCTTCATTATAACATTTTGAATTTCAAAAACCTGTTAGAAAGTGACAGAAATGCTTCCAAAACAGCATTTTGGAAGATTTAATCTCATTAGCTCAAACCTCTGAAGATGTATGGATTCTGTTTTTAACATGTCAAAATGTAGTTTGACCACTATTTTTTCTTCAAACGCCTACACAGCTGCAGAATTCTGTGCCTCTGATGGAATTAATGGGATTCTAAAGCAACTAAACATGATTAGAAAAGAATACTTGAGAGAAAAAAAATAGTCTCATATTCATGATATTTTTTTCCTCAGTTTTGGTTCCAAGCAAAATGAGGATGGTAGATATTCACTAAATTCTCTTTATATTAGGGTTTAATTAATCCAGAATGACAGTTGAGTCCGCTTTCTTAATGTTCCATTGTAAATCATCTGCAAAGCTTCAGTTAACTTGAATTTAGATGCATTTATGCACTGCAAAAATGAAAACATTAATCCAGAATTACCACTATGGAATAAATGTAATTCTATTAGATGCCATGCCAAAAGCCTCCATGTGCAAGGCTTTAAAAATTGAGGGATAATTTTGAAATCAATCGAAGTATGAAAAAAGCCATATTTTACCTTCACAGAAAAAAATACTATAAATTAGGCAGAATTTTATTAATGATTAATATGCTGGTTTTGGTTTCTTCTGATGTATTAAGAGGTATATTAATCTTGCAGTTTTTGTCCATTTTTTATATGCTTAATTATCTAAAAGAACAATAATAATTGCAATCATCGTTGTAGTTTCAGCTAGCCAATGGCATGCAACTGATCCTGATTTCCTTTGAATTTTTTTAAATTCAACCGCTGAATTGACTAGAAGAAAAGTTTTTTGAATGTGGATTATTTGAAAATTACTCAGAATATATTATTCATGTTATGCAGTTCACAAACTGTGTGAACTGCACAACATGAATAATATAGTCTCAGTAATTTTCAGTGTTTGTATACTTTGTGTATACCACGAGGTATACCACAGTGTTTGTATACCTTGAGCATACGAATAATTTCAGAGTGAAGAAAACTAAGCAACAAAAGGGTGTGCCCTGTGTCAGGAAATATTCAAACAATCATTTGCACTAATATTTATGAACTATGTGAATTTCTGATACTCTGAAAAAATTCTTCGTACCATCAGTATTCTCTCAAACAATAAATACTCTGGTTCAGGATTATAAACAAAACAAATTCTGCTGTATTTAAGAATTAATTCTATTATTTACTGAATTTTGCTGTCTTGTATAAAGGTCTTACATTTTAACGACTCACTAAAAACCTTGAGCATTCTGCTGCTTTTAACAAGAGAGGTTGTATTGTGTTTTGCTTTTGTTTTTCTTTTAAATATTATGTATCTCTAGCACAAGGCCATCCAAAACATTGCATCAGCTGCAGCTTTCACTTCTCTGTTTCACCTCTTCTCTCAGAAACTGTTCTTTCAATAGTAACAATAGCAGCTCCATGAACAGTAATTATACAGAAATTAATGTACAATTATTAAATATTAAACCCTACCATATTTGTCAGAAAGTTTTTGAAAAGTCCTGGCTGGTAAAGACCTATAGAAAATCTCTGTGCTATCCATAGAAAAGGGAAACTAAATGCTTATAAATAGACGCAGAGCCTTGGCCTGGTAGAATTGTACATATGGAACTGTCTTCCACTGTTTACACTGTCTTCCACAATCTTCTGCAGACAACTGCTTCCTAAGGAAAGGTGTGAGGTAATGAATTTATGAATTAAAGGAGATTTTCTGTATGAATTAAAAGAGATTTTGTTTATGTAGAAATACCTGCAGAACCAGCTTGACAACACATCATATTCAGGCCAGCAGTGCTTTTTTTAAAATAATTTTATTTAACAATTGTTTATGGTAGTAATGCATGATTTTGATTTACTCATAACAAAAGAAAAACACCACTTCATGGTCTCAAGGTGCACAAAATTTGCTTGTCTAAAAGCTGAAAATCAAAGCAGATCCACAATTACAGTTATTATTGTTAATCAATCAGTAATGTTACTGTGGCTGGAAAGAAATAAAAGAAACCCAGAATAGCTGCCTTTAGATATTCTGCCTCTATCAATGTGAATATGGAACAGGGTTGATAATAAACCAAGGGGTTTCATGCATTTATTGCACAAATAAATTTTTTGCCCTTTATTGGTCAAGGGAAGTAGAGTAGGTAACAACGTATGAATTTAGAGCGTGCTGTTTCCTTCTTGAGTATCTTTCTGCAGGAAAAATATTTCAGCATTATTTTTATGGAGAAAATGCATGACCTGCAGAGATATTTTCTGTCAAAGAGCTCTTCTTTTGGACCTAAAATGTTAACAGTAAACAGGCACCAGTTTGTATTAGAAGGACAGAACAAAATTTCATTACAAAACAAACTGCTCCAGTTGCTGGAGATTAATGGGGTGTTTTTCCCCTGGCTTGCTGTGTCTTGTAAAATATATGTCTCTGCATGCTTATTAAGGATGGATGAGGGACTACATACACACAGAGAGTGCATTGCACTGCTTAAAATTGCTCATCACTGCCTTGCTGAAGAGAGTTATTACATTATGGTATGTTAGGAGCAAAGCTGAAATCCATGGCCATTTAAGTCACTGTCAAGGTTTTAAAATGTGATTCAGCAAAAGCAGTTAAATAGCTTGCCAAAAATGTAAGATAGAACATCTTGTACTATTTTTTTTCCATGCTCAGGAGAGTCCTGGAAAAGGAAGATGCTTTACATCATTATGTATAAAACTAACAACTTTAAGTGAGTGAAAAATAAGTACTTTTTATTACAATGTGCTCAAAATGATCCCTAGTGAGAGAAGACATTATTTATCCTAATGAAAATTTTAACAATTTTGTATTTCTCTTTTAAAACTGTGTTAAGATATTCTTTATCACATGCATCCACATTTACTGGTTTTGCTGCCCCATTTTTTATCAGACTCTATTTTCTATAGATAGTAGGAATTAGGGATATTTCCATCTTATTAAGCTTTCTCAAGAAAGCCTATGCACAAGGTCAGATGCACATTTTTCTGGTTTTACCCTTTTCTTCAATGTAGATCCATGCAACAGAGATAAGGACATTTCTGTGAGAAGGTTTATGCTTGCCAGATCCCATGATCAGCTTCCTCTCAGCCATACTCTTGTCTAATAGACAAGCCACAGCTGAAGCTCAAAGCATTTGTAGTAAATTTAGAATAGCAGACCCCAGTTGGTAGCTTGGAGCAAAGCAGAATGCAAAGCAGCAGCAGAGCATATTGGTGGACTAGTTTGCTTGTTTTCAACACTGCTTGTCTCTTTGTCTAGGCTGTATGCAAGCAAATTTGGAAATGTTTAGGGACCCCAAAATATACAAATGCTCTCTCATACTGATTGTTTTACAACCAGCTAGATCCCATGGCTGACTGTATTTGCAGATGGCCACTGTATAGTAAACATTATGAGGTAAAAAGAAGCTACTGTGGAAAAAAACCCAAACAAACAAAAATCAAACAAATAATGCCACCACCACCCCCCAAACTCCAAAAGAAATAGCATTTCAATTTTTGCCTCTAAGTACTTTCTTACGTTCAGCTGTTTCATAGAGACCTGACATTTCACAAAGATTTTAAAAGAAACTTAAAGCAATGTAAAAAGGCATTTCTAGAAGAATAATAGTTGCTTAGAACTAAAAATGCATAATAAAATATACATTCAGTATTAATAACTTCCAGATTATCAAATGTTCTCAATTTTTTTTGAAATATTCTGTGTTGTAAGCTTACTATCACCCAGTCATGATTCTACTTTATAGGTGGTGGCCTATATACTTTTCAGTAGTCCTCATGGATAAAGACTGTTAGGACAAACATTCCATGAAAATAGAAATATTAATTCACTCTTATTAAATGCTGTACACTATTCTGCTAGCATTTTCCAGCTAGAACCCCAAAGTATGTATAAAAGAGAGTTAATTCTCAACAAGTTCCTTTAAATGGTAATTAAAATTATTGCAATATTTCATAAGTGATTATTTCAGATTTGAAAGAGAATAGGTGACAGGACAAGTGTCACTAAGCACTGGAAGCAGGAACAAGATGAGAATACAGGACACAAAAGTCACAGCATTCTCTGATCACATTAGTTTATTACCTTCTGTGGAAGCTGTGCTTCTTTGAAAAGCATCTTCTACTGCTTCCAAAAATGCTTAGCAGCACTCTGCTTACAATCAAAATATATATTTTTAGCATCCCTGTTGGTGATATTCCCCAGAACCAGAATGTCACGGATCAAATATTTATCATAGATGTTGAAAGAGAATAAAAAACTCCTGCTCTTCTTGACAGAATCAAACAGGCTCAGTACACAATCCTTTGACTCTTAAGACAGAAAGGATTTGGAGGAACAGCTAGATTTTTTGTAGTATCTTTAGGAAATTTGGAATAATCCTAACATTTTACCTCTCTTGATCCTGTCGAATATGACAGTTCAGAAGGGTTGATGTTCTCAGTGGATGGTGAGATTTAAACTGTCTTTGTCTGCTACATGAATATGTCTATTTGTGGTGAAATGACACCATTCAAATTGGCCTGGCTTCCAAACATGTCCCAGCAGCTTCAGCTTTCAGCTGCATTTAGTAATGGATATTTTCACAGGATCAAACAGGAGATAATGTCCAGGACACAGTGTCCAAAGACTCAAGTCTTTTGTATGTTTCCATGTTGCAGTTCATACGCCCCACAGAATAAAAGCCCATATAAAGCCAAATGAAGCCAAAATGAAAGCTTTCCTTGCACACTTTGGCAGTTACTATTTTTTGAAGTAGAAATAGCTCAAAGCTGAATTAGTAGTGTTGTATCAGTTTCAATATAAGGTTATCATTTTAGGATTGACAGCTATTTAAAAATTCCTGTTTGAGAATCCTGTCATTGGCAAACACCCTAAATGTACATAGAGCACTGGCTTTTGGCTACTTCTGTCCATCTGTTGAGTTCACACTGCGCCAAGTAATAAGTGAAGGTGTCTCCCCTGGGCATAGAAGTTAGGCTGTGATTGGGATAGACAAGCAATAAAGATAGCAATAAAATTACCTCTTTTGCAAGATTTTCCCTTTTGCCAGGGCTTAGTATACATACGCTTTTTAAAACTGATTATGCAATTAATGTACCATACCTATTGACAAATTCCCTTTTTCAGTGAAAACATTTGGCTTGTGTTTCTGAAACAAAAGCTGGTTACTTATGAAACTTTTTATGAATACCAATAAAATAAAATCACAATAGAAACATATGTTGTTATTCATCCAATAATTGTCTTTTTCTCCTGGCATTCCTTTTCTACAATAGATAGATGTTAAGCATTTACCTCACTCTGTAAAGGATTAGAAAAAGTCTCACGCAACTTGAGCCCTTAACCAACCATGAATATTTATGTGTTAAAAGGAAGAATCAGAATAGAACCATTGTTCTTCTTTAATTTAAACAAAAGCTTTAAGTAAATACTTGAAAATTATTTGCAGATAAGAGAAAAATGGTAAAATATATAGTAATTTTCATGGAAAATTCTGTAACCAAAGAAAAGGTAATACATTTGCAAAAAATGTTGTCTGTTAGACAGTGATGAATGCATGAATAAATTTGCATCCTTAAACATTAAAAGTTGTATGTATGAAGTTTCTCCTTTAAAAATATGAAAAATTGTGTTATATTTTTATGAAACTGCTTGTGAGCAGTGTCATGGTTTCTGACTGGCATATTGTAGTGTTTTATAAAAGTCTAATCAACAAATATGTCATAAAGTAGGTAAAGGCTCCAAAGAACATGAAACATAAGGTACAGTTTCAGGCAAAAGAAAAAAAAAATCACTGTCCTTGAGTAAGCAGCTGCTATGGCTGAAGTCAAATCTAACTTGAAAATGATAGACAAATGACATAGAATAATCAGGGGTGACCTTACAGGGATTATTTTAGACTTACTGCATAGAAAATCTTTAAGTGGTCAGCCTTTGTTTCAGTCGCGCTCCTGATCATGGTTGTACATTGCCTCAATAATCAAATGTTTGCAGTTCCCTATTTTTGGTATATTTTTGCTCTATTGTAAGTTTTTTGTACTGAAAAGTGAAGCAATGAAAATTGTTTAAGTTTAGATCCATGTTTTGACTCAAAATAAATCCACAATTTAATGGAACAAAATCTCAGAAGTTTTCATTTTTCTATTTATTGGATTGCAGTATTTCTCAGAAACACCAAAATAAATTGAGAACAAGATGTACCTCTTACCTGAACAAATGAAGATACACCAAAGCTGTGTTTTTTCCAGGGATAAAAAGCCAGCATTCTGGAAATGCATTTAAAACATTGATTATCTCATCATGTATCTTAAAATTAAAATAGGTCTAAGAGTAATTCAGGAGAAATTAAAAAAAAAAAAATCCTTTCAAAAGGAGGAAAAGTGGTGACAAAGATTTTTTTTTTTTTAATTTTCATGGTATCTAAAGGAGACTCTGCCAGACTATTGCAATGAAGAAAGTGATAGATTGCTGGAATAGTGCTGAACCAGAAAAAAAGTCCCTTATACAAGGAAACAGCAGACAAACAAGACACTTTTGGCATGCCAAATTTATTCCATTGCAAAAGATTTTTTTTTTTGCTGTTATTTTTTCAACAAAATTGAGCTCTACATTCAAACACTTTGGGGGTTATTAGTTGCAGGTGTATCTACTCAGACTGGCTATCCGTCACCGCCCCAAAACCAAAAGCCTGAAGCCAAAATGCAACTGCATTAATGCTTCCCAAAATCTCTTGCAGGAGGATGTTGTTATGATCCATTTTTAAAGTGATGCCTCTGTCCAAATTAAGGTGCAAACAACCACAGGCTGAAGTCAATAATATGGATTTCATTTAACAGTAAATATAGAGAGATAGAAAGAAATGGGAGAGGGCAGGTCGGGGGTGGGGGAGAGGGCCAAGACAGACTAAATAGAAGGATGCAGTAGTTTTGGTTTGCTAATCTGAGTTACAGCACCAATTAATGTAGTGGGTTGAGTGCTGGCCAAACTCCAGTGCACCCATTAAAATTATTTCCTCATTTTTTGCTGTGAGAAAAGGATAGGAGAAGAGCAAAAACAGGCTCAAAACTTTAAAGGGTACAAAGAAAGCTTTATTAACAGAAATAAAAGAAGAATAAGAATTAGAATAAACTTTCAAAACACTTCTCTTTCCTCAACTCTTCTTTCCTTTCCTACTTACAAAGTAAAGAGGCAAAACTTGGTATTTTCAGTCACTTTACCATCTTTAAAATAATCTTCCTTCAGTTCACTTAGGGAGAGAAATCTTTTCTGCCATGCCATGGAGAGTTTTCCACAAGAAACAATTCTTTCATGGTTTTAATTTTCACAAATAGCAGACACCCAGAAATCTTCAATCATGAAGACCCTCCCACAGTTTGGTAGTCTTCCCACAGCTACTACCATGGGTCATCTCAGCTTATGGGGTACAATTTTAAGGATGAGCTGTTCTAGTATAAAAGCAAAAGTTCTTTTCATTTAACTTTGGGATAATCTTCATCTGTGGGAACAGAGGTCTTCTATCTTTGGGGCAAGTTTTTTCATCTCTCATTTCTTTCTTTTCAAGCTTCTCATCACATTCAGTTACTTCAACATCTGCTTGCTTCAACATGTGTGCCTCTGCTCATAGCTGAGTTAGTATGCTACATTCCCCCAGTGCATTCTACGAATTACAGGAGAAATTGATGTATCAATTATATCTTTACTATAGCCTTACAAGAGAATTTTAGCCCAAGATTAAGGCATTTCCTGATTCTCCTCTTGTTTGGGATTTGACTCCTTCTTCACTGGCCTCGGTGTCTCCATCTTGTTTTCTTTGCGTGTCTTCATCCTTTCCTTTTCAGTCTTTCAGTAAAGCCTTTCAATAAAGAATGACTGACTATAATAACAAATCTAAGGACCTGAAATTAGAAGCATGTTCCATAAAATGCTGATTAGTTCAGTCATTCTTTTATAGTAGTTATCTTAGCTGGATCAAGAATCTGTGAAGTTTTACATGAAGTAGTTTATGCATAAAAAGAGATATTGTCCAGTAAGTAATAATTTAAACCCATGTAAATTATGCAAAAAAAAAAAAACAAAACAAAAACAAAAACAAAAAACAAACAAAAAAAAAAACTATGACAGATAAAGCCAAACAGATGTTTCCACAACTGCACAACTGCTTGGAAAACTATGCATTCACTTCCGGGCTTTGTATTTGAAACAAACTGTATAAAAACCTGAAACAGAAACAAAATAGCAAACTACAAGAAGAGCTATTATTTTTTGCATGCAAATAACCTTTCCTCCTGTCATATATACCTTTCCTCTCTCATTTTCACGAGCACTGGAAAATACATGAGCACTACTGAGCCAATTTTTATAATTGTTACAAACTGGAAATAGTCCAGTGCAGTGCAGCTTCACTAACTGCAGTGGAGTTCCAGCCATTTAATAAGAGCAGCCAACTTGCTCATTTACAGGAGTGTTTGGATTAATGGCCCTAGCCCAGGACAGCTTCCTACAGTTTGCTGGAAAGAGCTTTGGCTTCTGCTAGCTTTTTGGGTTTTTGTGTCTTTTTGGGGTTTTGTTTCATTGGCTGTTAGGGGGTTTTAAATTTTATTTCAATATAGGAATACTCCAATCAATTCAACATTTTTCTGTATTTAGTCCAACAGCATGTTTATGTACCAGTCTTTCCTCACAGCTACTCTATCCAGTGATAGAATTAAGAATATGCAAGGGGACAAAAAGTAATTATCTCCATGTTTCAATTTGTTGATGAATGAATTTAGAAGAAGCCATATTATTTTTTGCTTTAAAATTTGCTACCACTAAGTAAAACTGTAGCAAAGATCCAAATATTATTTTTAAAATACATTAAAAAAACTAATAAAGTACTAAGTAAAATAGATAGAAAATAAATAATAATTAAATAAATAAGAAATAAATAATGTAATGAATAGAAAATTAATCTGGAGTAAACAGTTTGCATGTACTTAGAGACAAAATTATTTTTTAAATGTCTTTCTATAATATTTCTTCTTTTTCATAAGCAATAAATATCTCAAGACCAATGAGAATGAAGAAGTCTAAGTAGCTATTTGGGTGTCCACTGTAAAAACAATAATCTTGAAAAATTAATTTCTCAATACGGAGCTTAAAGTACATTCTTTCACAGGAATCTAAAATTAATTCATTAACATCAGTTATCATAAGCTTCTTCCAATATATTAAAATGTTTCTGCCTTGCATTTACACTATTAATATTTTTATAAAACAGAACATAAGATGTTTTTTCATTTAATCTTGTCAGAAATACCCTGATAACACCCTGGTTTGCATTTGAAATAATATATGCTCATTAAAATGTAAATCAAGGGTCCTATAAGAATATGATGGCAATCAAATTGTAATATTCAATGAAGAGGTTTCCAGGCTGACTTCGTCCTTACTGGACCTTACTGGTCTTCTATTTGTTTGTACAATTGTAAAGGCTCAATTATGAAGCCTTAAGACAGTCTAAAAATAACATCAGCCTAATGAAAAATTTCAATTAGATTTGTGAAAATCTTTTTTTGTTTTTTATAATCTCACCTTGATCTTTAACTGTTACAGATGAGCTCTTGGGGGAAAGATTAGCAAATAGGATGCATTATATTATATTCCTTATTATGCATTCAACTAAAAAGTATATTCTAAAAGTTTGCATAGTATTTTAAAACATTTTGTGGCTATAATGTGCACTGGTTAATGCATTTTATATTTTTTGTTATCTTTTATATTTTACTCAATTCATATACTTTATCAGCTACAGCTTTCTGCTTTCATAAAAAATAAACAATCAAGCATTTTTTAATTCCATATCAAAGAATCAAATATATTTTAAAAATTCAATCCTGAAAATATATCTTTTTTTTAAACTATGTTCCTATAATTAAAACTTTAAAAAGTCTGATATCATGTCTGATTTTATAATGCACAAAAAAGGAATGGTAATATTTATGGGTTTTATTACTTGTGATATATCCTCTTTCAGCCAAATTGGGGTTCAAACAATCTGTGAATTCACTCAATCGATATTCACAGTAGTGACATGGCAGGCAGGACATCACAGAAAGGAGAAGTCTTTGGGACTGAGTAGGCACTGGAAACAGCTAAGAATTTCTTGGTCTCCAAAGGTTAATTGGGGACCAGAGTGTCCCTGAGTATTTACCAAGCCCTTTTCAGAGCTTCAAGACTTCAATGTGCCAGCTTCAGCGGCTCTTATTTATATGTTTATACCTTGGAGCGCAGCACAACAGAATCCATCTTTGGAGCCAAGGACTGTAGGATGTGGCTGCTGTCCAGCTCATGGGGCCAGAGGACACACAAACCATTGACAGCAGCTCCCTAAAGTTATCAAGATAGAAGGACAACTCATTCTCTCCTTTACTTTGAAGAATTTACCCAATCCTTGTCCGAGTAACTTCTTGCAATTATTTTGGATTTTGCTAGGCTGTACGAACGCATGAAAAATTCTTTAGACAAAGTATGCTTTTATTAAAATCCATAATATACTAGCTCACTAATCTTATATTTAAAATCCAAAAGCCATAATCAAAATTAATCTAAAACTACCTTTGTAAGTAAAACTAGGTCAATTTCCAGGGATTTATACAGCTGGAAAGCATAGGGTACATTTCAATTTTAAATTCTTTCATTTCTTTAGCAAGACAAAATTGAATTTTTTTTCACACACTAATATGATTTTGTTATTAAAATGGTATTTCACTGAAAACTCTGATTTTACTCCCAGGTGAAGCAGGTATTTTGGATTGAAAAGAAGTTTTAACCAGTGTTACGTGTGGTACAACAAGCATAGTGCCACAGCTATGGAGATTAATAAGCATTTCAAAGTGAGATTATTTCTCTCCTTTGGCTGCAGAGTGAGCCCGGGTTGACTATCTTAGACTTAGCAAATATTCAGGTATAAAGATCTGTGCTGGTGAACACCATCTTTGCTGTATTTAACACTCCACTCTACAGTTTCATGAAAGAGCAATGGTTCTACATTTGGTGCCATGTAATTCAGCCATGTTTTTTACCAGAATGAGACAACATGTCATTTCACTCCTTTGCAGTTTGGAAAGGATCTCCTATAAAGTAAGCAGTCCAATGACACTGCACTGAAACTGTTAGGATTGGGAAAATCTGTTTTAGCATCTGGGCTGCTGTGGGAGTACAGGCAAACACGGCATCAGGCAAGGGCAGACTGGAAGGGTGAGTCTGCAGGATCCACGTGCGTGTCAGCCTGACTTTCTTCTGGCAGCTTAAGCAGACACTGTGTAAATTAGATTTATCATCTGTAAATTACAGTTATCATTCCTCTAAATTTGATATAATCCCATACTGTTATTCTGTCGTGTCCAGATTAGAAACAAGGTTCAACTTTATCTCTTTAGAGGATGTTTCTCTGTTTCATTCCAACAAACTGATGACAGATATCCTGTTCTTTTGTGAGTCACTTGGATGTGACATGGACTGCTATCACAGTATATGTTGTCCCTTGTAAATTGAGTTACTTGCTAATATCTGATTAAAAGAAAAAAAAATATTATTAGGATTATTATTTAGCAAATGTAAAGCAGTCTTTTGATAGTTGCCCCTAATGGTTCTTTATGTCTGTAGAAATGGATACTGAGGCAGAAAATTTTGGAGGATTCCTGTATTAAGTTAACATAATGAGAGGATATACTATGTATACAATGTGTAATATATGACCCTATTCACTGAAATAATAATACATTATTCATGAAGTGTCAATAAGTGCACTCTGAAATTAATTGTTTAACTCGTTTTCACTCTGATTTGTTTTAATTAAGCCTGTGATGTACTTGTTTCTCAGTTTTAAGTAATTTCATTCTTTCATTTGAAAATTATTACAGCAAATCACTAAATTTTAATCACATAAAGGCTTTTCTTGTGGGATTTAAAAGAAAAATCTTTGTATTTTTAATTCTACATATTTTACAAAGTATTGGAAAGCCTGTGTAATGGACTTATCAAAGTTGTCATTATTCTTCACACTGATATTTGGGGTTTGTGTCTCTGTTGTTCATAATTCGTTAATGATACAAACAGGCTTGTATTTGACTGTAGAAATCCTTTTTATAGCTTATAATTTATGATGAACATGGCCTTGTGTGATAAAGACTCATCAAATTCATAATTATTTATTTATTATACATTTTTAAAGTGAAGTCATGACACTCAAATATTGCTAACAATTCTTACTTGTGCTGCCATCCAGAAAGGTCTCATGTTCCATGCAGTGATTGACAGTCATGTAAACAGGCAACAAAACATATGTGTGAGCACTCTCCTCACACAGATCACTCTTCAACAAATAGCATACACAGACTTTGGAAATTATACAACTTTTGCAGCCTGACCTCAAGGCAAGTAACCTGTCCCTTTTGTCTTTTACAAAATCTATTGAGGAACTTGATCAAATGCCAGTTATGAGTCACCTGGCATGCAACCTCCTCCAGTTCCTGGATTTTCTAGTAGATTTCCATAACGAACAATTTCTCTAATGAAATGTCATTTGGGGATTACCAGAAATACTTTCCTTAAACTGATGGGATTGAAATCTTCAAGTTTCATTATTTCTGCCCCAATACCTGCAAACTATAATTCCTCAACTGATGTTTTTTCTAAATCACCACAGAGCCCCTCAGATGATTTGCCATACAGTTATTGCCCTTAGCTAAACAAATAATTTTGCTAGTTTCTAATCATTATTTAGTAAGATTTTGCTACACTTTGATTGATAATCAACTGCTACGTCCTATATCTTAAGGGAGCACTTGTAGTTACATTCTTCACATCTTTAAAGGGTCAGGGTTTTTGCAGCACCTGTAAAACAAACAAGAGTGCTAAGATGCAGTTGATTGTCTATCACAAATATTCAGCTTTACTTCTCATGATATGTGATTCATATTAAAATTTCCATTTCCTATGTTCAAAGAAATGAGAATGGTAATATTTTCAACTAAATTTTAAGCTCTAGCAAGTTTTCAGAGTTTTACTTTTAGAATATAAAATGTCTTCTTTACATATTCCTCTTGGTAATTTGTTTAAATGCTGAGAATACAAACCCTATCTTATCTCAATCATTTTGTGTCAAAAATTTTGATAGTTGGCAAGAAACTGTGGTCTTTAACAGCTTCACATATTTTCCTTTAAGATTTTGAATGAGTGGAGATACGTACAGCTTCTACACCTTAAGGTATCTTATGTTCTCACAGTTTAACAGATGATTCCAAACACATTTCATTCATGTTTCTTGAGATATATGTCCCTGTTTGCCCTTCAAAGTAGCTAGAAGATACTGAAACCTGTCCTCTATTCCTACCAATTTTTATTAAAATAATACAATAAGAAATAATAAACATTTTTTTAGGATTTCATTTTTATTCATGTCTAGTTGATTTCAACTCGCAACTAGCATACTATCACTTACTGAAGTGAGCCAGATCTTCAGGAGATGCAACTGCTAATGTCATGAGGAATTGGGCCATTGCTTTTGTATTTCTGCAAAAGTGGTTTAGGTACATAATTTTAAGGAAATGTTCACAGAAAATTCAGATCCTCTAATATCCATGTTCAAATAGAGATACTGAAATTTCCCAGCTCCCTTCCTAAAGAATGATCTACTCCTAGACTAATTGTTGACTAATTACTTATAAAAATCCAGAGTAACTTTAAGTAACTGAATTGCCAAACATTTTCAGCCAGGGCTGCCAGAAAATCTTTTCAACCTTCATTGAGGAATCAAGTGCCTATTGATTAATTTTGAAGGTACAGTTACCTTGAAGATTGAATGAAAACATCATGCTGAATACAATTGCAGGTTTTCTAATGGAAAAGCAATTTCCAGAAAGCATTATTGACAAAGTTTTGTAATGCAAATTAACTGTAAATCCTAAGGTCCAGAAACTCAGGTTAACTGTAAATTTGGATGTTAAAATTAAATACAGCATGAGATTTTAAATGTATGGAAAGTTAGTGAGATTTTAAATGTATGGAAAGTTAGTGAGTGTGAAAAAGCACAGTGTGCATATGCTTTGAATTTAGAAAGCTGTTCATATGTATCACTATTGAGGAAGTAAAGGAAAACCAAAAAGTTCAGACATTAGTGGTACTTTACTGTCCAGTTCTAAAGACACCCTAAATAAAAGGAAAGTTTGTGAAAGCATGAAAGAAATCTTGTGGAATTTGATGAAAAACTACTTTGACAGCATTTTTCTCTTCAGTGGATGTGTGTTAAAGTACTTTTTGGTCTTTCTAACTAATTTGTATCTTCCAACAATATCAATCCTATACTCTTGATGGAAGGTGTGACCAGGTTCCCTGAGCCCCCAGACTCTGCTGAAATCTTCCTAAAGCTGAGAAGAGACAGAAATCTAGAAGAGCTGAGAAGAGACAGAAACCTAAAAGCAGTTAATGAAAACCACACTGTGGCCTTTCTTTTTTGCAATTCAATTTAATTTGTATATCTATATGCATAGGCATCTTGGGCTCTTGATCACACTCTTGATCACTCAGGAGCTTGAAGTTTATCAGTAATGAATTTCTCCATGTATGGAAGAAGAGTTAAATATTACTACTTTATTTCTAAAAGTACAAGATACCAGTTAGAAGAACCATATTCAAATAAGAGCTCATTTCTAGGAGCCTGAGTAATAAAGTATAGCAATTATAAATTACTAATTCATGAATAAACATTTCATCTGTCCAGTATTGCTGGAATCTGATGAGCTGGTTTGGCTGATGTTCAAATTGCTGATTATAACCTAATTAGGAGAGATTTTGAGGCCGAAAGAAATCATGTGCAGAGGGAAAGTCCCACTATTCAAAAGCAGTTTCCATGGCCAGTAGGCCTAACGTGATTCATAGACAAGTATTTCCCCTGGCTGTCTACATCAGGCAACCTTAATTAGTCCTTTGAAAGTCTCCGACTTCAAGTGTCTCTGACATCAGATTCAAGGGAATCAAGTATAAAGTAATGTAGTATTGGCTTCCTGTGTCCATATTGTACGAGAAGACAGGGCAGGCTCAGCATTTCATCATTTTAAAGGGTCACATCAACTGGAAGAAAAATGAAATATGAATGACAAAGAGTAACTTTTTACTATTGCATCACAAAAACATTGTGCTCCCACATCAGTGTACTCCCAGACAAATAAAATACTATTTTTGTTAGCAGTAGCTACTCAATCCTGAGTGAAATTTATCAAGAAGATATTTCACACTATTTAAAGTAAATATTATGATTGCAATTAAAAGATTGGGTTATCATACATATAACCTTATTATAGGCAATCCTGTTAACTTGCATAAATTTACCAGGTTCTGTCACAGAACTAGTAGAGCATATGTTTTTTTATTTGATGTAATTCAAAAACCTCAAGTCTTAATGGCAAGAAGGTTACTTCTGTTTTTCAGTCTACATACATGAATGGGCTTATTAATTCCTACTTTTAGATCTTCAGGGATTTTAATCCTATTAGCTGTATGTTTATGGACAAAATGTGTTCACTTTTCTAACATAAATAATTCAAAGCCATTTAGATATCTTATTTCACAGGTCCTTTAGTATACATTTCATCCTGCAGATTTTCTTTGAAACATTATTCATTTGTGTCCACTTTGCTTGACCACTGAAGTTTAAAATTATGAATGGTATTCTTAATGAAGTCTTGCAAGTGTTCGTATAGTAACAAAAATATTTTCCTATATCAGCTGGAACTATCATGATTGATAGATTTCATTTCTTTATTTCATGTCCACATTACCATTAGCAGAGAAAGAGATACCCACAAGGAAATTTAATCTCCTCTAATGAACTTTCTCTTTCTAAAAAGACCACTATAATTTTTAATCTCTAACTATATGACTCAACACATCATCCTGTAAAGACTAACTTTTCTATATAGCTATAATTATTTTCTTGTTTATGATACTTTGCTAATACTTTATAAATAAAATTATTCCCATCTCTCAGTCATCAGAAACTAACATGGTGACAGAACTATGTTTTCATGCTAGGGTCATAATTTATAATATTAAATTAATGTAATTGTTTCACTTGAGATACTTAACTTATAATTTTCCTTCAGTCTTTTCCCTTTTTATTGTAAAGTTTGTCATTCCACAGTAACTTCATTTAGAGAATTATTAAACTACATATGATATATATGTTACATTTCTATGAATTACTTCTTTTTTTATATTTTAGTTGATTTTTTTTCAGTTTACCTCAGTTTAGAACACTAAATAATATCTACTAGATAATAGAGGACTCATCAGGATGTCTGAAAAACCTATAAAATAATTCTTTAATTATTAAGAGACTGGAAGTTGAGACCAGTTAATTTCGATTACAAATAAATAATATAAATAATTTGGACATGATACAAAGTCTCAGAAGGATAAGGTAGCTCTTACAACAAAAAAAAATTTACAGTTGTATTATGAGTGTGTGTGTTTGTGTTTGTATGTATGCTTTCTTTCAAACATGAATTAACTTGTAGGATATCTGTGACCAAGCTAGAAAAAAAGACGCAACCAAGTGATCAGGAATTTCCCATCAGACTTTATAATCTGTTATTTCATATAAACTCCAAAACTACTATATTCGTTACTTTAACTTTATGAAAAGTAATGATTATAATGGACAGAAGACTCTGTTAAACATAAAAGACAAAGAATAAAAACGGTAAAAGAAGAAGCAGAACACAATACTAAATAAAAAGAAGCTTTGGCTACTCTTACCAGCTAATTGATGCATAAGGGATTAAGTAGCTCCAAAGATTTCAAATCAAGAAAAAAGTCAAGGTTTACACTTGTACACTTTACAAAAGTGTTCAAGGAACAAGTGCTAAAGCCACAGGTTTTTCCAACACTCCTTTTCATTTGCCATATTTAACTACTTCAAACCAAGCTAAATTATTTTGAACGTGGATATGTCAGATTGAATGAAGATATCTTTTTGCCTTTTTTTTTTTTTAAGAATTATAATCAGAAGAAGCTAAAAGTGATTTGTGAATCTTCTGTATGCATTACACCACCGTGGAATAAATATAAATATTTAAATAGTCTATTATTAACTGACTGGTAAGCATGTAAATAACTAAAATTGTAAATGAGACATAGTAAGAAAAGCCTACAGTTCTTCAGACTGCAATAAGTAATTACCACTGAAAAACTGAAAAAACATAAACAAACACAACAACATTATTGTAGTCTGCTTCATTCCCAGAGATAGTGGAGAAAGACATTAAAGCAGGTTATTGATTTCTGTGCCTAACCTTTCTACTGCAGAGAAAGAAAAAAACATAGGAAATAGAATATCTTAATAGACTGAAAGCATTCTAAGAAAAAAGCACAATTGAGATACATTATTACTTAAAATGTTTTGATTAGATGGAGAAGTCCCAGAACAAAGGAAACCCCAATAGGGTACATTTCCACTTTTCCAGCAAGTGCATACTGGTACGAGTGACTCTTCATCCCACTATTCTCAGATGTATTTTTAGAAGAAATTATATGTACAGTTTATATATGTTACAAAGGAAGACATTTTACATACTAAAATTCACAGTGGGATGGATGTATGGCAAAGACTGAATATTCCTTTGATACCTTTTTGCTAGAGCTACAGCAATAGCTTTCAAGACCTTGCTCAGATAAACAGTTTGTCAAGAGAGCAATTAGCTGAAATAGAATAGCCAACCTATTTTTACCTGATTCATTCCCAGTACTTGCTACTTGTTATGTTTAATGAGAACTCATTTACTGATTTAGTCACTTACCAAAAGCCCCTCAGGTGTAGTCAACAGAACATGTAGTCCTTCGCTAATGGTTCCACTTAAAATCCCTAACGATCAGTACCATATCTCAGCCTTGTATCTGCATCTTTCGAAAAAATAATAATATAATTCTTTAAGCTCCATCTTTTAATCATGCCTGGAAATGAGACTCAGGGACCTCAGTCTCTGAGATACTTGAATTGTACCATGACTGAGAAATGTTTTAAAAAGAATTGTTTTAGAAAGAATTAGCTGAATTTAGAAATCCATTGTTTTAGAAAGAATTAGCTGAAACATTTGGAAAATGCTATATTATAAATATATGTATCCTAATTGTTCATTCTGAGAGTACTATAGACAGGAGATTCCAGAGTGTCAGCTTCAGGAAAATCATACTTTCTCCATTTTATTTTGCCAAACTAGACTACATATTATGGGAGAACCAGCAGAATTTTCTGTACTGAAGAAAGTTTCTAGTTCTAAACATGTAGTTAGGCTACAGTTAAATTAGATCTCCATTTTTCTGGTAGTGTAGACATTCTATTTATTGCAGCGGCATCCCGTTCAACAAGGAAACCAGAATTTGAATCCATCTTTCTAAGCAGTAATGAATAGAACAGTAGAAATTGTTTGTTAAAAGCAATCTTAAGTTAATTATCCAAGTACTAAGTAAAATCTTGACTTAAAACTTGTGAACATCATGAATTGCTCAAGACAATCATAACAAGTAAATTTGCACATTCATGTATTTCCATTTGCATTTTACCTGCAAGAACTGAATAGCTCATTAAAGAAACATAAGAATACTTCTATACTTTAAACAAGCTCAAACAATATGAAATCCGTTGCTAGAAAATCTTCTTTCTTTAAAAAAGAAATGGGGAAAATTTCTTGAATTATTAATATTATTGAATAAGTTTTTGCCCAGTTCTAATTGTTTCACAAACCAAAGTGCTTCAAAGCTTTCTCTATTGTAAATACTGTATAATGTATCAGAAATTTCCCTTTGCACTTCACAAACAGTAAAGGAAAAATATCTGACTGCATCTAATTTTCCTCAAAAAAGATACTGAAGTCCTATAAATCATATCTATTGTGAACGTTCTCAGAGAAAAACAGATAGTTTCCCAGGCATCGTCCTGGGGAAATTGTGAGAAGCTCAGAGAAAGGAATTAAAACAATTCTTATCTTGGTCTCTGCAGCTAGTGTTTGTGAACATGTGGAATGTGTTTTATGAGATGCTATGGAAAGATGGTCTTATTCCTAATTAACCAACGGGGTGATAGGTGTTATTAAGAACCAATCAAGTTCGGGGTGCACAATGTTGCTTATTAAAAAGATGAAGTTTTGTAATAAAGTGAGCTATTATACCTTCTGAAAATGCATGGCCTTGCATTCCCATTCCTGATTCAACAGTGACATCTTTTACATGTTTTATCCAGGAAACTCAGAAATCAGCAAGATGAATATCTTTCCAAAATTTTAAATATTCACAATAATGTATTAACTCTCTTTACTTCAAGTCCTTCCTTACCAGAATCTCTCTTCATGAAGAAATAGCCCACCATTTGCTAAAAAGGTCGTCTGCCCTAAATCACTGTTGTTCTTCTCATGAAATCTCTGAGCCTCCAGCCCCAATATCCTTGTTTTTCTTTTGGCTCATCAATGTCCTGAAATATTTAAAAGCTTATAGGAGTTAGTTTGACGCAAAGTGAATATCAATGTGAATGTGAACATTAGTATCTCAAAGCCAGCAGCGTTTTTTGTGTACTGTTGTGTAAGGTATATAAAAAGAAGCAGCAAAATGGATTTTTAGTGTTTTCACCCTGCTATTGATTATCATACCCAAGAGATTTCTTTTTACATACAGATAGAAAATAGCCACACAACTTTATTCTTTTTCTTAATGCTGTGGGTAATCTCTGTATTTCTCTGTAATTTCTGAGCACAGCAAAGACAATTAAATTGAAGTTGTCTAGAGTCTTGCTGTGGTTTTATTTATTTGTGAATCACAATGTTTTAGGAAGAAAGACTTTTCTAAGCTCAGACCCTTGAAGGGGTTTAAGTGTGCTTGAAGATAATGTGCTTTTGAGATTGAAGTATCCTATGTATATTTTGAAATCCCATTTTGTCTGTTTACACACTTCCAGAAGGTGGCTTCAAATTCCTACCACCATCTGCAGAAATTTTTAGGAGCACTTTGCCCACTGTAATAAAAAAGGAAGATCAGTGCTGAAATTACAGGGAGACACTCGGGGAAAAAAAAAAAAAAAAAAAAAAAAAAAAAAAAAAAAAAAAAAGGTAAAATCTGTAAGAAAAAATAACTTTTTTTTGTAAAGTACAATATTTTTGCTATTAAAAATTAAAGACTGTTCAGAGACTGGTCCTTCATCTCTAATATAGGCTACTTCCCTGCAAATTCTGAATTCTAGATGGATTTTGACTATTTGTTTAGTTGTTCACTTTGTAGTGAATTATGCAAATATATAAAACAGTATGTGCTACTTTTGTTACTTAGAAATATTTTGTAGTTTGTCACCTCATATCAATATCAATGAGCTAATTTCTACTTTTTGCAATAATACAGTAAGTTCCTTAGTCTCTGCCATATATATTTGTGTCACTTTGAAAAGGGTGTTCATGCACCATTTTTTTGTTTTGATTTGATTTGGAGAGGAGAAGGATTGTCCATTTGTTAAATTTCTGGACTAAAACCCAGTTTGAAATCTTAACAGGATTCTGGCTGAATTATGAACTGTTCATATCTTTGCCTTGGTTTCTAAGTCATGAATGATTCCTCATAAATGTAAGTTGAGCTAAGCAGGAATTATAATAAATCAGTGGAAATAGATGGATACATTAAGCACTTTGCAAAGCTAAAAGGATTGTAGGGATTGTAAATTAAATGTTTATTATAACTTCTATCTGCCAAGATTCTGTATAACTCACTCATATACATGAACTGTAGTTGCATAAAGCTATTGAATTAACTCTCAAGGACTTTCTGAAAAATTCAAGGTTACATGAACTAGCCTACAGAAGAACTGCTTGTCCTGACTTGATAACAGACAGTAACAGAGCAAAAATGACAGTTTGATTCAGAGACAAATACAAGTCAGTCTTGAATGCCTGGCTTCCATTTTTCTGAGACGAGATAGCCATCTTTATAAAGCTTCAGTGGTGAAAATCCTGTCAGTTTAAAAGGTCAGACATTGCAAGTTATCAGCAAAAATGGTGATGTACAGACCATTGCAAGAAAGAATGATTTTATTATCTTCATTCACCTGTTATATATTTACTCTGCTGTGCATCCTCAACAAGTAGGAAGCTTATGGAAAAGAATAAAAGATGTGTTGAATGGTGAACTGATTTTAGGTGTGAGGCAGCATATTAGACATGAAGAAGGAGATGTTGAAAACCATGGTGAGTGGGGTGAACAGTTCTGGATAATCTTACATTATAATATTATTACTTTTAGCAAACAATTATAGATTTAAATACATTTTTAAGTTTAACATTTATTAAGGTCACTGCAGTGTCTTATGTTATATGGTAAAATGCAGAAAATTAATTTACATTCTCTGTCTCTGAAAAGTATGTTTAGATGCAGGTTCCAACCACGCAGAATAAGTATCAATCAAGGACTGCCTTCTTTAGCCATTTAAAAAAGAAAGAAATTTAAAAAAAAAAATAAAGAAAAAAAGAGAAAATATCATTATTTGACTTTTCCTATTATTTGTCTTTGATTCTACATGTGTGGTGGCTGACCCCATCTAGCAGCTGAGCATCTCAACAGTTCCTTGTTTACCACTTGTCACCCCACAATCAGGGGATGGCAATAAAGGACATCCGTGAGGACACTGAAGACTGTATTATAGAGCTATATATGTGCAGTTTAGAGTAAAATCACTTCCGATCAAAAATGAGAATTCTAAACCACAATATCAATATCAATTACCTAGTCATTGCACAGCAAGCTATGATATGGTAGTTTTTAAATAGAATGTGAAGAATGTTTCCAGGGTTATGACCCTGCTGTATGATACAAAGGTTCAGTTCTCTTTAAATAACTTCTGTGCCAGCCTTGTGTGCCATTGATTAAAAGAGGTGTTTGGATTTCTTCTCTGATTTTTACGGCAACAATGAAGTTGAAAAAGTTTTTGAAATGTTATTTTGACAAAATGAACATATTAGAATAAAACCCTTGGGTTTTTTTAACATTGAAAAAATATTAAATTTTGTGAAAGTTTTTTAAAACTATATAAACAGTGATTTTGTCATGCAAAAACAGAACCATTTATTTTCTAAGATAGTTTGCTCAAAATTTTTAGAAAAGCATGTGGGTTTAGAGTACTTTGTTTTCAAAAGACACAACCATGTATTTATACTAAATTCTGTATCTGTGAGAATGTAAATCATCTAGATTCTATGAAAAGTTGCTTTAAGTTTTGATTTTCTACTCTAACGGTAGAAATATCACTGACATTCAGACTGCCAGGGTATGTTTACTTGAACGTATCAGTGGGCAAGATATTGTATTTTAAATTCTTAAGTCCTTTTTCCCATTAGAAAAAACTTTCACCTATAAAATCCCCAGATAATAATATAGCTTCTTTACTTGTATGATGAATTTTGTTTCACATTTAGCAAGAAACAAGCACTACTTCAAAGCAGTAGTATGTATGGAGGTGATTACTCTGGAGATAGTGAAAAGTTTTCAGGACTATGGGATTTAGAAACCATTCTTATGTGGTTTTCTTTTTGTTATACCTTCAGTGATCGATGAGAGACATGGAAAGTCTATTGAGACAACAGAAGTTCTTAACACTTACAAAATAAATAACAGAAATCATAGAAAAAATATTTAGCTATTTGAAAAAAAAAAAGAATCTTCAAGCAGTCCCATAATATTATCAAAAGAAAGCAAGTACTAGGAAATGTTCCTGTTAACATTGATGCTAGCTGCATTTGAAAACTGCAAGAAAGTTGGGCTACCACCCAAGACATGAACATTTGGGTATCAAACAGAGATTTCCTCTTTTTACTTAGCTGTTTCTAAGTAAATTTTTTTGGAAGGAGGTTGAATGTCTTCTCTTTGGAGAAAGAATACATACATGCTACTCCTTTCCAATATTTTCTTCTAAATTGTAATGCAGACTTTATAGCAGCCCTGAAGGTAGCTGAAAACTTACCATTTTAATCAGAAAAAAGGCACAGTAAAGCATGCTTTATCCTTCAGGAGATGAATACTGTGTGAGTTATAAAGAGCTGAGAGAGGCATTAGAGAGGAGGTGATTATAGTTTGATCTGATGTGATTTTTGGAAGAGAGTGATTTTATTAGACATGAGGGTAAGTGAGCAAGTAGGTGACTGTAATGCCTTTGAACCTTTGCTTTACTTAGGGAATGGCTCTGAGCTCAGTAAAAGAAGGCTGACATTTTATGTGCAGTTTATTTGTATATACTGAGGGCATGTTCAACTCATACATTGTACTGACTGTCTCTTTCATGTATCCCAAGAGACCACTTCTGTGATGAAAATTGTGATCACCTAGATGCCTAAATCACTGAAGAAACAAACCATGTCATGAAACTAATCAGGTTTCTGGATATAATATTGATGGGAAAAAAAATCTAAGAATAAAACAATCAGAAGGCAAGATTGTATTAACCCTACTTAATATTAAATGAGTAATAAATTATCATTTATCTTTATATGAAATATAATATTTCCACATCTTTTGAGTCACGTAGCATTTTTAGAGTGTGTCTTCAAACAGATAAAACTATCTTTTAGATATATACCTATTATGTTTTCTAAAGTTGATTGTTGTATATTTTTATATTTTGTAGTATTTCAAAGTAAATTGAAACCCAGCATTCATATCTACTGTAGTGTTATGTGTTTCAAGTTATAGGAGCAGCTTTGTCAATCCTACTGTAAAATTAGCTACTATAAGTTCTTAAGATATACCCAGCTTCCTCTTACAGTCAAAAGCTACAAGCATGTCTGAAATGCCAAAAAACTTTAAGAAAATTCCATATTCCTTAGCTCCAGCTGCATTTTTCTGTCTTTCTGCACATGTAGTGTGCAAACTGATTCCAAACAACAGGAAAATAAAAACATTTTAACCAGCTCAATATTATATATAGTTTACTTGACAATGTGCCAAGTATCTTTCAAACTGATGTCCTCTCTTTTATTATGTTACTATTTATGCATTTTTCCACAGTCTACTAATTACTTTTTTCCTGAACAACACAACACCAACATATACAGTAATTTTGAATATTGTATCAGCTGTGCTAATCCATATTCAAGAAGAATATGATAAGATCCCCAAAAGAAAAGCTGAGGCCTTGGGCAAAAATTAGTACAATTGGCCATGAAGAGTCATGATGAATTTTATTTTCTGTTATACCTTTTTTGTATTCATGCTTTTCATGAAATAAAATGTTTTGTTTTCACAAGATGAACTACATGATGCAATTTTTTTTCAGTAGGTGTTACTGCAAGATGTCAGGAAGAAAAATGCAAGCCCTTGAACATTATGACTCTTCTCAACTGTGTTAAGAATTACTGGGATACAAACCTGCAACTCAGTCAGCCAGTTACCTAGACTAGAAAAGATTTTTTTTTTTTGTCACTTGAAAAAGGTATAAGAATATCATAAGTCAGCTAAATTGTGAAGTAAATTTGCATTATTGCAGAATAAATATTTTAAGAGGAAAGAGATGTGCAAGCAGGTAACAAGAAGATCTTTTTAGAACAAACTTCCTGGATAAAAACATGCTAAGTATTGTCGTACAAACTGTGTAGTCAGCAAGTGTATTTCTGAGTGTTGTGCTTTATTTGATAGCAATAGTTAACGAGCTATCACAGTATGAAGACTTTATCTGAATTATGAACAAAACATCTTTCTTCTAAATAAGTAATACTGCAACTTTTCAACTGCTACAAAATACAGTATTTTGCTATAAGCTCAGTGTTTTTTTTCTTGTTCATGAATGCCCATATACAATTTTTTTTAATTGTTCTTACTTAGAGCTCTAATTTTGTAATCTTATCAATAGACTTCTGTGTCAGTCTTGTCTCAGCTTTGAATTGCAATACAGCAACTTTTACTGGAAAAATATTGAGTCAAATAAACTTCATATCTAAGTCTTTATATTGCTTATGAACTCAATAAAAGAAGGACACAGTCCTGTTGGAGGGTATCCAGAGGAGGGACACAAAACAGGTAAGAGGGCTGAAGTATTTATCCTGTGAAGAAACCCTAAGAGAGTCTCTGGGGAAATCTTATAGGAGCTCTTCAGGACTTAGGAGGGTCGTATAATAAAGATGGGGACAGAATTTTTAATAATGATAGGAAAAAGGGCAGTAGTTTTAAACTAAAAGGGTGTTGACACAGACAAGTATAAGGAAGAAATTTTTTATGATGAGGGTGCTGAAGCACTGGTACAGGTGGCCCAGAGAGGTGGCATATTCCCCATCCCTAGAAACAGATTGTACAAGGCTCTGAGCTATCTGATCTACATGAAGATGACCCTGCTTATTGCAGGTTGGGTGGACTGGATGGGCTTTAAAGGCTCCTTCTAACCCAAATGCTTTTATGATCCTATGATTCTAAATCAAATTATTGGAGAAAGGGTTAGGGTTTGGGTTTTTATTTTTGTATTTACCATATGTGAATTTATTCTGTACATCAGAATTTTAGAGGGTAAGGCACAACTATTTATGCTAGGAAAAAAAACAAGTCCAGGCCTAAAAATTCATCATCTGAAACTGAATGGACTCATTAGACATTTATCTTTGAGCTTATAGCTTCCAATACTTAGCAAGAAACATGATATATAAGTGTATATCCAGCACTAAGTTAAATTTATTTAGTACAATATTCCATTTCATCCTAAACTGATACAAAGTCCATGCTCAATAAATCCTCTAAATTAAAAGTGTGGTTATATAGAGGCTTGCTCTTTCTTCTTTATATTTTGCAAATACAAAATGCTTTATTAATATTTTTGCACTGTGATCTTAAGAATGCTATTCACTTAGTATTTTACCAAAACCCAAATATTTTAATTTTTGAATCAACTGGCTTGATCTTAACATTGGGATGATTTTCTTTTAGAAACACTGCCCATGGCAAAGGAGTTGGAATCATACAGTCATTAAGGTCCTTCAAACTCCCTACCTAAATGCAGTTATCTCAGTGATATTAGTCTATTTGAGTGTCATCAAACAAAGAAATAGGTTGCTCAGAGAGGTTGCATAGTCTACATCTCTGAAGATATTAAAAATCTCACTGGCTGTGATTCTGGGCAACCTGTTCTCACTGTCCCTGCTTGAGCAGTGGGTGGAATTAGATGATTTGGAGAGGTCCTTTCCAGCCTCCACTATACTGTGATTGATTCTGTGATTCTGATGAGTAGCTTTTTCTGAAGAGAAGATAATCTATATTTCTGTCATGCATTATCTTTATCTAAAGAGTGGGATTGATCTTTTTAATATAATACATCTAGTTTAAAAGAGAAATTAACCCTCTTTTAAATTAAAAAAGTTCTACAACAGTACTCCGTAACCAAATTGACCCTTTGGGTGAAGTTGTCATAAAACTGACTGCAATAAACTCTGTCAGAAGGAGGAAGTATGTACTTATTTCTTCAGCCTATAATAATAACTCATGGTGTGATCCAGAGATGTAAAAATTTATTTGGTTCGCCCTACCAGCTGCCCTTTTTTAACACTGTGATTGATATAAAAAATGCACGAAGTCATTAATTTTGCTAATAAACATATACAATCTGTAAGAAATTGAACAACAGAATAAAAGGAATTCAAATGTGATGAAGATAAGGTCAGGCCAAAAGTTGGTTGCTAGGTCAGAATATGTCTACAACATGCCATGAGAAAGATGTTCAGAGGCCCAGTGTGCCTGTGGTCTAATTATAACCCAAAACTGGGGTACATGAGTTGTTATGAAAATAATAGAAGCAAAACATTAAAAACTCATAGAATAATTTGAGTTGGAAGTGACCTTAAAACTCAGTTATGCAACCCCTCTGCAATGAGCAGGGTCATCTTCAACTAGACCAGGTTGCTCAGAGTCATGTCCAACCTGACCTTGAATGTTTCCAAGTATGGGTCATCCACCATTTCTCTGGGCAGCCTTTTCCAGTATTTCAACACCCTCATTGTAAAATGTTCTTCCTTATATCTAGTCTGAATTCCTGTTTAAAACCATTACCCCATCCTATCACTACAGACCTTACTAATAAGTCTGTCCCCCTCTTTTTTAGAAGGCCAGTAGTTCCAAGAGTCCGCCTTTCTAAACCTTTTAACAATAGGACAAACAATTATTTAAACCACAAATCTTAAACAACACTGCTTGAGTTCCAGCATGATCCCAGCTCCTGGGGTCCTCTCACCCAGGTGGAGCTTCAGGTGTGCCAGTGACTGACAGACACTCTGGGCTGGAATAGAGGATCCAGGGCAGGTGGGGTGTGGAGAAGTGCACATCCCACTTTTCACAGAACATGGTCTGCCACTTACCCACACATCACCTACTCCCCCAACACACCCTTTTGTTGTTTTGAAGCAGTAATCATTTTCTCCAGACTCTCACACATGGAGTTTCTTTCCCACTACCTCAAACTAATTTGCTGGAACTCTGGGATGCATCTCATCACATGCCATAAAAACCTCTAATCGAGACATTAAATTTTCAATAGGAAAAAAAATTAGGTGAAATGTTGTGGTGCATTTGGGGGAGACCACTGGGGTGTCCCTGGGGGGTCCCCTAAGCTGTGAGTTCGCTGGTAGCAGCAGGCAGGCAAGGAGACTCCACACGGGCCAAGAGAGAACCGGCCAGGAGAGCCGGCTAAGGACTAAGAGAGAGAGCCCCGTCCCCCCGGCATACTTAACAGGGAGATTCAAAGTGGGCGTGGAACAAGATTGGGCCAATGGGATTACAGACACATGATACCTCAGGGGAGGATCACAGGCTTGGAATAAACCATACATTTTCGAGGTGTGAGACAGAATACAACACCAAAATATAACACCACAATGAAACACCTTAATCTTGACAATCTCATGTTCTCTTCAGACATTTCAAAGCTATAATGTTTTAAGGTAAAGGTACTGCTCTAAGTAATACACTGAAGTGCTTACAAATATTACCTCCATTGCAATTTCCTTAAACATGCATTATGTTGGATAAAGTCTGACAATTCAATTGCCATTAGGAGTTACTTGGCATAGCTTTTCATATGTGCATTACCTGAAGAAGATGCATATTTTTAGGATGATTAATACATCATTTATAGTACCAAGGTCAGACACAGATCACAGTAAATCCCTATGCCAGTAGTAAAATTAATGACATTTAGATTTAAAAAAGAAAATCTTTTATACACATTCAGAATTTCCTAGTAGTAGTGCCTTGTTATAGAGTTACTTTGCAAGGAGATTATTGTATTGTCCAGTATAGATTATGGGAGATGCAACAAAATTTTGAACACATTGAAAAGATTTTTCAGCCATCTCTCTTTACACCAAAAGTGCCTTGCTAAGAGCAGAGATGCTATAGCAGGTAATGTAAAGACAACACAGTCCATCAGCAACTGGTTTTATACCAGTTTCTAAAATTTAACTCAATATTAATTAATGTAATCCCCTAGATATTCCATAAATAACACAGTCTGATCTCTTGTGTGAAAAACCAACTCCTTCATAATGATAGAACAAATATCTTATCTTTATTAATATAGGTCTGTAGGGAAAATTAAAAAATACTTTTACTGGTTTTGTTCCTGATTTATGAAAATAAATAAGTAAACACGGTTAAAAATCATTCTTTTTCTCTGGCATGTTATATGACGATATTTGCTGTCAGCCTAAAGATGGATTCTCAATGTTCCTTGCAAGTGCAGAACAAAGTACTATCCATATTTCTCTTCCTTCACCTGCTACATAAGACCTGTGAAACCTGATGGATTTGAAAAGCCCACTAATTTTCCCATGTCTTAGTATTTCTATCACACTTTGTACACTAAGGTTTTGAGTACAGAAGCGACAGTACCACAATAAAAATCAGAGTGATGAATAGTTTCAAGCCAGGCCCTTATTGTCCTGGCTCAAGTGCATTCAATATCTCGAAACCATCACATTCAGAAGTTTTGAGATCAAAAAAATCAATAAAGCACAACAACCAAAACGAAGTCTGAAAGGGAACTTCGCCATATGTCTTTTACCTGATTTATTTTTATCTCCTGTGGCCTCAAATCTTGGAAACTCTCAGCAGTCTAATAACTATATTTCACAGTCTTTTTTAGTCATCCATTTCTTTCTCTATTGACTTCACATCCCTCTTTGGCCCAAAGATAGACCTTCAAGCTGCAGTGTGTGAAAGAGAATTAGTTTTATACACATAAATCATTTAAATCCAAGAAAATTTAGCTGTGTTTTTTAACTACAGGTTTGGTTTTGTTAAATAGTTTATTACCTTAAATATTATTTGAACTATTGTGTTGTCATTAAACTTCAAAAATTGTGTTCTCTTTATATAGTTAATATACAAATTTTAAAGGCTACTACACTACCAATGAAAAATGCATATGTAATATAAAACTGTATTGCTACAATGCAGTGGTAAGCTACAGGAATGTATGCTTCCTAAAAATAATTTCTGTGCATTAATTATATTTGTAAACTTATCCATAAAAACAAATTGCAAAACAACAATTTTCTTTTGTATTTCCTTACTGTAGCTAGTTATTGTTACATTGAGAAGAAATGAGAAAAGGAAAGAGATGGAAAATTCAGTTTACTGGAGTTCATTTTTCTAGACATCCCACACATCACTGTGAGAAATACCAGACTTTAATTCCCCTGTAGGCCAAATCCTCACATTCACAGGCACTGTGTGGGTGTTGTACATAAAAGTTTTTCAGTGACTCTTCTGTGGACAGAGGCTGTTATGCCCCTCCCACAGTCTGCCTTCCTGGCTGTCCAGAGGACTTATTAGAGTTCTCTCTGACTTTTCAGATAAAGCATTTTGGATTCCCTAGCACTGAATGAATTTTGCATAATGAGGGAGAAATCTCTTTTTCTACCTTATACTCTTATTTTTTTTTTTTTTTTTATTTCATGGCTTATTTTAAGAAAAACATACAAAGCTGAATAAAATTAAAACAAAACAAATTGTTCTATTACTTACATAACTGATAACCTTCAATCTAAGTCCTATGCCATCACTCAGATTAATGCAGTATTGAAATTAACCCCTCAGCCTGCAGCAGCTCTTGAGTACAACTCTGGGTTTAGCCAGAGCATAATTTCCAAGGTGTAGCTTAAACACAAATTACAACCTTAGAACACAAAAGGGAGAAAAAGAAAACCTAAGACATGCTGAGTGAGAATTTCATTACATTTCATGTATTTCATGAGAATTTCACGTACATTAGTAAGTACTCAATTTCTGTACACAGAGAGCAAATTGTAACCTCTTGTAAGGAAAAAATAAAAGCAAGTATTAAATGTCTGTCATATAACAGAACTGTCAGTTGACTAGCATGCCAAAGAATCTTCTGCTGCTGAAGATACAGGACCTGGCCACTGAGAAATTTTTCTCTTTGTTACATAGCTACATATTCCACAGGAAATATCACCTGTTGTGCAGATCCAAATTTTCTTACAAATTTATTTCACAATGAATAGCTTTCAGAGTGCAAAGGATGAGCAATGACTGAAGTAGCTTTGTAAAAAATATTGAATAAATTATTCTTTCTGAAATTATTCTTAACTCTGACAGATTTAGCATAATGCTCAAATAGGCATACACTCTCCATGTCAGCAATGCCATAGTGTTTCTTCCTTACAATTTTTCTACCTGCATCTGAATTAGAAATGTGAAAAATACAGTCATTAAGTATAAAGGTCTTCTGTATTCAGGCTTGCAATTGTGATAGACCATGTCATGCTGTAATCACCTAAGCAACATTCTAGAGATACCATTTTGGTTTTTTTTTGTTATTAAGAATCCTGAAAAAAAATCCCAGGAATTTTCATTTTTACCACTGCAAAAATATTTTTCTTTTTTGCAATGTTTTAAATAGTTGTATGGTTTACCTGGTGGAATGTATTAAGTACTTATGATCTTTTTTACACTAAATTAGATCTCACAGTTGGTTAATTGCAACTTCTTAGATAATATTAAGTTTCTGAAAAACATTTCTCTTGACAATCTCATTAGCTTATTTAGAGATTTGACAAGAGTTTTGAAGATTGAAGAGCAACAGATGAGTTAAGAAGCATACCAACACCAACAGGAGACTGTGTGCTCTTTGCTTAGGAGAATTACAGAGGATCTAGAGACTACAAGACTATGCAGAGATAAAGGCAGAGGCAAAGATATAAACTACAGAAATTAGGTGGGAAAGGATTCTGAGGAGAGGAAAAAAAAACCCCTCCAAATCCATTAATCTTTCTTCAAACCACAACAAATGACACTTTATGATTCCCCAATGCAGCAGATGAAGCACATCCAAACACCTCAGCAAAATGATGGCTCAGATGGTTTTCAGTTGCATTCACTTGATCCTTCAGGGAAGACAGTAAAGGGAACAAGATAATGAAATCAACAGATAAATCCCAGGCAGGTGTTATTTAAATTACACGCATATCTGTTGAGACACAGAACTAATGGATGTACTCTCTGAAAGCAGCTGGCATCTTATCTCTTTGGGGTTTGAGACTGGTGCTGATGATAAGAGGAACTGTAGAAAAAAAGAACTGAGGAGAAGACTGAGAAAGTATCAATCCTATGCACTTTTAATATGTAGAGGGAGGTAAAACAAAAGTACAACGGAAGTCATTCCCATACCAATGTATTGGAAAGAAGGATGGCTAAGAACAGAAATAGTACTCATATTGTAATCAATATGTACAAAATAGTACTCAAAAGAGTAATCAGGGGATTCTGACTGTGCCTGTTGTTATTATAAGAGTTATTATTTCTAAAAGAAATGCCATAAATATTTGTGCCCTAAAATGTCAGCTTGACTGATGAAATGAGAATTTTTACTGTAGGATGTAAACCCAAATACTCTGATTGGAAATATGGAAATAAAAGAAATTGGCAGTTTAAATTGTTTCATTTTAAATTGGGGGCTAATAAAGAAACAAAAAGTGTAGCAGAATAGTATTATTTTACCTATACATTAGACTCTAAGAAAATAAAGGACACCATGGGTAGATTATCTGTTTGATTTAATTTTTCTTTTAAAGATATAATATGACCATATTGAAATTGAACCCTATGGAAATAAAAACAAGTTATCAGGGAAACTGGACAAGAAAGTATTTTAAAAATATTTTGGAAGGAGAAAACTATTGAAGTGATGGAAAAAGATTTATTAGAGCCATTAAAGTAAATACTATATAATGTATAGTACACATTTACAAAACCAAGTAATGCAATTCAGGTCTGTATTTTTACGACACTGATTAGAATAAGGCTTTTTTTATAAATTAGACTTGTCCCAAGAATACATAATCACATTCTTCCAAGACATCTAAAAAACCTAAGTATTTCTTTTGACGTAATGCTGCAAATCATAAATGACATAAAAGTGTGAAATGAAAAATCTAGCAACCCAAAATAGTAATGAAGGAAGATGGATCAGATCATCCTGTTGCAGATTTTTTTTTATTGCTTAACTACTAAAATTGTATAAGAGGAAATGAAAAGACAATAAAAACTGTATTTCAGTGTTCTGAAGGATGGTTAGTCACACAGAAATCCAGATTGCATAAGCACTGACCCTGGAATACTGCATATACTTAGACAACAAGTCAAAGATGATGATAATTGAGAACTAGCAGTTCAGTAGATTGTTCTTGACCATTCTGTGCCTGCAGATACAGCCAAGGTACTGATTAGGCTTCATGACAGACTGCCACCCTTCTTGAATCATTTTAACAAAATTATGCTCCTTCAGCTATCATTTCCCTGTATTTGGCATGGACAAAGCCATTTTAAATGCATTTCCTGTAAATGGGCAATTTTCATAGGTATTAGATGTGGTCTTGGACACTTAAAGTTCAATATCTTTGTCATCAGATAGCTTTTGCATGGATTTACAATTTTGTGCTTGTTGGGGAGCTTAGCTGAGTATTTTAACATCCAGGCTCTTATTCTTTGCAGCTCTTCCCTAGTATAACTGCCAGAGAGAAAAAGAGAAAATGCCTACATGTCAGATGTATTCTTCCTTATTAATTTTAACCTTTTTTTTCTAAGAACTTTAATTTTTTTGTATTTTCTTGATTTTCTTGATTTTCCTGTACAGTAAAGGGAGAAATATGTCTTTGTGTTTGTGTATATGTGTAAAAATCAATCTTCACACATTTAGATTGTGAATAAAATTAAGGTATTCAAAGCATTTTCAATAGCTGAGCAATTATAAGAAATTTTAAGGCACTCTGAAGTGACAAAAACAACACTATACCTGGCAAATACTTGATAGAGAAACAATAGTATGTATCACTTTCTTTGATTTTACACACCACCCACAGTTACCTTTCTCCTGGGACAAGAACATGAAACAAAACAACTCAAGCCTTACACCACAGCTCATTCAGACAATAGGTAAAAGTTGGGTTGAGTAATATGGCAAATTTATGTAATAGACTAGTACTATAAATATATCGTAGTAGAGTAATATTATAATATACTATTTCAACAACCAAGAAAAAGTGTAATAATGGTAAAAGTTTTAATTTAGATGTGATACTAGGTTTTTTTATAGATTTAGACAAGTCTATATATAAACAGAAAACATTACTCTTGCAGAGCAAGAATCTGGAATGTTCTAAGCTTTTGAATCAATAATAGTGATCATACTAAATGTGTGAGATCTTTTAAAAAACACATACTATGCTGTGTTTTCTTCCTCCATGAATAATTATGGGCCATGCTACTTTTCACACAAAAGCTTTTGGCTCTGTTGCATCAAAATAATTGAGAAAAACAATGTAATGGCTGCAAAAAGGTAAATTGGGCACTCATTCCAGAAAAATCCAGTTATGGAAATCCAAGTGCACAGATTTCAAGTAATAACTGTATTTTCAAAATTCAATTACAGGCTTTTGTCACCTATTTGTGTTTTATAAAAATATCAGGTGGTCTGACATATGTTTTCCAGTTTGTAATTTCATCTGTACCCTGTGTATATCTTTATCATACTTCCACAAATTATATTTAGTTTGATAGCATTCAACTTTTTATTGTCCATTTACACTCATCCAATGTAAATAAAGTATGTGCTGCATTTTATAAGATATTCAGTGTTCCATATTTCCACACTTTCTCTCTCCCCACCCAAAACTATTTTGTTTCTCTACCTAAATCTTTAAAAAAATTAAAATGTAGAAACAATTGTCTCTAAAGAAGATCAGTATAGAGGCAGAAGAAAGCCTACATTTCCCTCTAATCCTACCTCACCAATTAAAAATTTAAAATAAAAGCCTTTCTCTAAAGGAATCAAACGCCAATTAGTTATCTTCCATAGAGTCAATGACTTAACTCATGCTAACAGAAAAACACAGACTTAAACTCTGTTCTTAACATCATCCTCTTACTACATTTCAGGTCTTTGAAGGAGTGAAACTCTATACAATAGTGTCATGTCAATTCACCTTGGGGTATTATTGTGCTAAATTGTGCAACATTGAGTTCTGCTTATTTTGTTACTTTTCCAGTTAAATTTAACCCTGTCTGGTGACCATCTTTACTTCCTCTTGGTGTCATAACTCTCTAAAGTGTAATAAATTTTAATGTATTCTTTTATATCTGTGAAAATTTTGTTTCTTTAAAACAGAAAAGCATTTGTTATAGATAGCACCCACACATAGATTTGACTAATTTCCTCTGATGTATGTGCAAACCTGAATAAAGATATTAAGTTATATATCCTCCTGAGAAGCTAAACCAAAGTGCTTTAAGGGGATGTTTGAAAACTGATCATAAATATGGGCCTCCTCTTCAATACAGTGTGATTGATCAACAAGGATACAAAGTGAAGCTTATTAATGCAGAAACTGTCTTACTGAAGGCTGTGGGTATTAAATTACAAAATGCTCTTTTTTTTTCTTAATGGAATTTCTTAAAGCACGTGAATAATAGCAAAAAAAAAAAAATCCCACATTTAACCCAGTTCTATTCCCAGAGTATTCCCAGTTTAGCCTATTTGAAAAGATGAATTGTCATTAAAAGCAAAAGCAGGGCAAGATAAAGGCAGCAATAATGGAGTAATATATTTAGAGTCTGAGTGACTGGGGGTTTGTTTTGTTCTATGAGAATTTACTTGTTTTGAAGTAAAAGATCAGCAGAACAGAACAGTCTTTGTTTTCTTTATCCTGCTATTTCTACATAATATTAAAAGCTAATGAACGGCCTTGACTATTACTAAATGACTGGAAATTCAGCAGGAAAACTGAAAGGGAAAAGGAAATGACTTTTCACATTCAAATAAACAAAATTTGAGAAATTAAGGGACAAAAAACCGTTGAGTACAAAATAAACATTTAATCCTCGGAGTTGCATACAGACACGCCTTTCAAAGACATCAAATTAAAAAAAATGCATCTAACTGAAGTAATCTCTCACCCATTAATAAGCAGAAAGAGGTATTTTAAATGCAATTTGTTGAAGGATTGATTTTAGCTTTTCTAGGTAAACTGTGTTCTACAATATTTAATGTCACTCATCATGTTTTCCTTGATAGAAATTGAAAAACCAAAAAGATGAAACCAGTTTTAGCATTGGTATGCTTAACACTCGTTGACTCAGGTAGTTTGTATTCACCCTCAAAGGCATTCTCAAGGCCAAATTCCCTTATCACCCCCTCTGGCTCAGAGTCTGAGACTATAATTGGACATCGTGGGAGTGCTCATCTGGAGAGAATGTCAAGTCTAGTCAACATCCTCTGATGTAGTTTCAGGCAGTCGAGACCCAGATGTACATTAAGACACCTTCCAAAGAACACACTCCATTATGCCCTCAAGCTGGGCTGTGGAGTCAGTGTACCTGTGACTCTCAACACAGAGGAACTCTGCAAATGTTTGCTGCTGCCTTCTTGTTTCACCACTACGGTGGCAAAGGGGAGAATGTTCACAGGAACGAAAATAGCTAGTCTGATTTTTCACAAGAGCCTCTGCTCTTGGGAGTTCCTGCTCTAATACTGGCCAAGAGACAAGACAATAGCTGAGTTGTCTTTCAAGCAGAAGATGAAAAACTTTCAGTAAACAGGCAAATAATGACATGCCTGCATAAAAACATAGCAAAAGTGCACATAACCCTTGCCACTTGATACCTGCTCAACTGAATTTAACGCAGTCATGATTTTTTCTTTCCTTCCTTGTCTTCATTCCAACTATTCATTTTTAAACAAGTGACTGTGCTGCTCATAATCAATAGGGAAGCCAGCCCTGGCTCAGAAATAAAAATAATTTAAAAAAGAGATTGACTCTTTAACCTTTACTCACACAAAAAACCCCACCCTAATACACATGCCTCCCATGCTTCTGCATTGGTCCTAGTTTGCCCAGAATTTTTTTTTATTTCATTCAACTTAGCAGTGAAACTAATTGCTGAGTAGACAGGTGGAACAATATTCCCTGTAACTTACACAGATGCTTAACTCATCATCCAGGTTCTAGCAACCTTGGTCTGTGATGACATGTTAGGAATGCAATTCAACAGGGTCATTCATATAAAAATGGCTTTACAACTGCTTGGAAGACAGATTCACTCACAGCTTTTCTTTTCCTCATGTCTACTATTACTCTAGGTCTATTATAGGATAAACTTGTTCTCCAATCCCTCTTCCAAATGTGCCTCAAACTTCAGGTAAAGTGTGCTTTACAGCACATTTGCACCTTAAACATAGAGTATTGGAAAGTTTGTTTATAAGGATGGCCACTGGCACTCCAGTAATGAAGCAACCCTAAGGAACAGTCTATCAGAACAATGAAGGAACTCCCTGAGTTCATTTCAAAGAGTAATCAGTAAGACAAAGCCAGTGCAGACCTGAGAAAATATGGGATATAAACAAAATAATTTTGAGGAGAATTCACAGCCATCAGCAAATACATTTCTTTATTCTTACTAGGCTAAGAAAATTGTTTAGTAATTGTTAGTACCGAGAAACTGAATAGAAGGTTGTTCAAACCAGTGCAATACTCCAAATGTATATCTGGTCTGTACAGTAAGAATAGTCACTAGGACTAAAAATCAGTTCACTTACTGCAAAATGACACTGTGACTTTTCTATTTTTAAGGATATTACTTATTAGTAAATAATACTTCCAAATGAGTTATGAAAGTTACTGTCAAAGCAGCATATTTTCTTATCTCTGTTTTGGTGGGTTTAAAAGAGTAACCTCGAGGATCTTGGTTTTGAAGTCAGTGGTAACATTTCCACTGGTTCAGACATAAGAAAAAAATATCAAAAAACAGTAAAAAAATTACACAGATGCATGTAATATTATATAGCTATACCATTCACACAACATGGACAGGATCAAAGACAATGTCATAATACAGATAGTCTGTTGGTAAAGTAATGGCAGCAGAAGGAAAACAGATGATAACAGTCCAGAGGGGATAACTAATGAAGAAGAGAAAAGTAGGAAATGAGGCTATATCAGGCTCTGAGTACACAAATCTGTGAAAGACTGCATATGACATGAAAAGGTTCAGCTATCAATGCATAGAACATAGAATTCATAAACAGTCATGAAAGAATTAGGTAATTATATTAATGCTAACACATGAGAGGTTTTTAACTCTTTTTTTCTGGATTTGCTTAGTTTCATTTACACAGAATAAATAACCTGCTATTAAAAACTTTTGTTCTGTTTATTTTTTTAGACATCTTATTCCCTCTGTTGTGCAAAGAATGTTTATGTAACTGTGGTTATAATGATATCTCTGAACCCAGACCTACCTCAAAATTATCAATAATTAATTAGAACTAATCCCTGGGTTTTTTCAGATGTACCTACAGTATTTTCTGCTTGATAAAACTCTTTTTACCTTATGCACAATATATTCATTCCCATGTAGATTACACCTGAAGCACTTGATTGCAGTTTAGCCAAGTAACTATACATAGCTTTCTAAAGGGTTTTATTTCCTTATATTTTTATTAAATATAGGTCTTAAAAAAAAAACATAACTCTACTACTGACCTTCTTAACATGTTAAAAAATTCTCATCCTAAAGGCCATGTGGTTTTTTGGGGTTCATTATCCACAGAGGTATGTTAAAAAACTCAAACCAACAAATCAAAAAATATCACTGTATCAGGGGAAATGTCCCTGGTCCACATCACCCTGTGAGAGTGTGAGCTGAAAGAAAATGAACAGTGGAGACAAAAAGAGGAGGTGATCTGGGGAGTAATGAGTACTTGAAAAGCATGAGATACCTATAAACACGTATCCACAGAAGTGATATTGCACATATTTTCTCCTTCCTTCCCTTCCAAATAAACAAGCATTTATGAATAGCCTTGGTATCTGGTTTTCTGCAGAATATTGAGAAGGATAATAATTCTGCATAGTGTATTGCTGTTTGTTCTGAAATGGTTTTTGACACTTGTAATTAACATGTGAAATAAGGTAACAGAGCAGCAGAAATGTCAAAGTGCTGTGGAGTCTTATTGCTAGAAACTCATGAGCTGCTTCATTAGTTCAGATCAAGACTCAAACAGAGTTTTGATTAATTTTTGTTTTAAAGTCATATAGTTAATCTTACATAAGAAGGCAAATTGCCTGAGAAAGTAATTCTTCTTCCATGCATAATTAAGTCAATAATCACTCATGTCGAAATAAAATCAAACATCATTTTTGGTATACAAATTAGTAATGAAGAAGTGACTCATAAAGATGAAAAGATAACTGGTAAGGGAAAGGTTAACTTTAACACTCTTCCTTTCTACTCCCAATGGCGCTAAAGAATGTATAAAGAAATTAAAATAGTTTTCATGATCAAAGTCTTTATAGTTTTTTCAAATTTAGTAAGAGTTAAATACTAAGTTTTGGCTTGTCTCTGGCCAATCATATCATGTGTTTCATTGTTATATGGAAAGATTCCCAGAAAAACCACACAAAATGTTCTAACTGTCCAACGTTTGTGAAACACTTCTGCATTCTCAGTGGATTTGCCTGCAAAGCAAAGAGCTGTGCTGAAATATGACTAACATGTTATTCAGTGGAAATTATGGCCTATAGACTCTTACTTTCTCTCACACAATCCTGTTTCGATCAGTTAGATTCTTTTTGTGTTGTCATAGCAACAGGCAGAAACCTTACCACCCTGATCAAAATTCCCTGACATCCATCTCAAGACCTCTAAGCAAGCAAGCACTTGCTCACCTTACTACAATTCCTGACTTTTTCATTTATATCAGAAGTATTCCTGTCAGAAAAGAGTAGTTTCCTACTCTTGAACAACAACAAGGGTTGTTAAAGAAGTTTTTCCCATTCTGGAAGGGATCAAACTTAGTGTGGGTGCTAACCATGTACACCCAAAGCCGTGTGGGGATGATAGATGTGAACTTCATTACAGGTGTTTCAGTAGCTTGGTGATTCTTCCAAAATATGCTTGTTTGCGGTTTGGGGTTTTACTCTAATTTTTGTTTTCACCTTTCTGATTTATTGATGAGTGGTCATTTTTCTCTTCCTGATAATACCATTGGATCCTCAAGTACCTACTGAGTTTCTGCCTGAGATATATGGCATATTGACTGTGAGAAAGATAAATATACTGAAACAAATAACAGAAATCTGCAGTCAAAGTTTCTTATGGGAGTCTTATGTAAGTCATGACGTATTTGGAAGGAGGCATGAGGGATGACATTCAGAGAGTATTTCATAATGGTAAAACTGAGATAACACAATGTATTATGGTGTGCATGTGGATACTTTCTGCTAGATCAACTCTGTTTACAGACTTTCAAGAAACAATAAAGCAAGACAGATGTGGCTATACTTGAATATAGACTTTTTTGGGGGTTTTTCATCATCTGTTGGAATGACATGTATGCAAATCAAAACCTATATCTGAATAAGATTTTGGTTTGTTCAGCCTCAACAACAGGGGGGCTCCAGAAAGGCCTTACTGCAGGTTTTCATGACTACAGGGGGCTAAAAGAAAGCTGAAGGGGGACTTTTTATAGGAGCATTTAGTGATAGGACAAGGGGGAAGAGCCTTAAACTGAAAAAGGGTGGGTTTAGATTCAATATTAGGAAGAAATTATTTCCTGTGACCATGGTGAGGCACTGGAACAGGTTACCCAAGGAATCTGTGGATGCCTCATCCCTGAAAAGGTTTAAGACCAGGCTCAACGGGGCTTTGAGCAACCTGTCCTAGTGGAAAGTGTCTCTGCCCATAGTGGGAGGGATTTGAAACTAGATGATCTTTAAGATTCCTTCAAACCCAAACCATTCTATGATTCTGTGATCCTGCTATAATTATTCTGAAAGTTAAATAGTTATAAAGGAGTAAAGTTGGGGACCGATGTAATATTTACCTCAAAAACCGAAGAAGAGTTCAGTGGGAAATTGACATTTCCTCATCTTTGCCTTTAACAGTGCATAATGGAACACCAGTAGGTAGACATCCAAAATATCCAAAATCTAACTCCCAGAGTAAGAGCTTGTGTGAGTCAGGACCTGATCAGCTGCACAATTTCTGGTCAGAAACAGAATTAAGACCATTAATCATATAAAGAAATATATAACTATATAATATACTAATGATTTATTTACTGTTACTTTATTAATAATACTGTATTCTTTCCTGCAGTACCAAACAGATAGGTAGGCAAAGAGTGCAAGTTTTATACAAGTCTTGGTGTTTTATACAGTGCAACAATTCAACAGTCAGCTAAAAAGATGGAAGAAAGAATGAGTAATTTTTTTTTTTAAATTTGGTGCTATATGAATTAAACAGTGAATAAGTGACAAGTAAGGTAGTCAACTAGGAAATTCTTTTTTCCTAAGTAAAAATTATTTACTAGAATGTAAATTTATATGGTAACTACAATCCAATTACCAATTAATGGAATTGTAGAAATATAGATTCCTAGACTTTACACATTTATTTTTATTTCTTTAAAAATATGAAAAATAATTAATTTTACACCTTAAATAAGTGATAATGTATAGAGGCAATTAATCATATTATATACTGGCAAGTAGGAAAAAATGCACTGTATAAGGCCTGAAGACCACGCACACTAATGTCTGGTGGCATACATGTGTGGACAGCCCGTGAATAAGATTCAAGATACATCCAAATATGGTTCACAATACTTTTCTCAAATTACTTCAGTTATACCTCTGAACTTAATTCCAAGTCTTTATGTTGCTTTCTTAATTTAAATTACATTAATTTAGCCATATTTTAACAGAGTCCTCTGCAGTGGCAGAAATAAATTATAGAGAAAGTCATATTTAGAAGGAGAACTATTAATCCTTCTTTCACAAGTAGTAATATTAAATCATTATATTTAATTTTGTTATTCTAAAAGTTATTCTTTAACTAGAGACATTCTATAACTAGTAACTGCATGTTCACGTAAGGAGTACAGTGAGGAAATCTGAGAACATTAGAAGAAAATTACTATATAGACAAGCATAAATACTGTATCCTTTACTGACTTGTCAGTCATTTGCTCTATACATAAAACATCTATCAAAGATTTTTCTCATTTAGATAGCTCTGACCTGGATACTGCAAGAAATGTTACAGCATGTGCCAATTATAAGGTCTGAGGGAATTCCAGCCTCTGGAAATTTATTTAAGAGCACACCTAGCATTCCAAATGTATAAGGAATATGGCTTATTCCCACTGGTCCACTCTTCCACAGCAGCTTGTGTTGGTCCTCACCTCAAATAGCAATACTTCATCCTGCCCACAGAAAGAGGGTGCTAAAATAATCTTTACAGAAGAGGAGTAACATATCGAAATTGTGAATGCTAAGTAGATGGATTTCTACTTGCACTATATCTCTGCAGAAATATAAGAATCATAATGGATATTATTATCTATGTATATATTTGAGGAGTATATGATTTTTTTCTCCTCTGCAGTGACCAAGTTTCCCTCATTTCTATGAGCAGAAATGGTATTTTTCCTACTCTTTTCAGTTATTAAATAATATAAACATTAAGGCAGGAATTTTAAGTGATGTGAAATGATCTAGACACTTAAATGCACCTGAAAATCACATAAAATCTCTTTGAAATCTGTTTGTTAAATATAGAAAGATCTTCAAATATAGCATCTAACAGTTTCTTCTTAAACAAAAGCCATTCCTAGATTTTTTTCCTGTTTTAGCCCATTTAGAAAGGATGTAGATCTTACTTTAAGGAAGAAGGAAGTCTGAATAAGCAAAATGAAAGCCCTTTGCTAGCAACATGAGTGAAATACTATCTGCATATCACTTGAGGTTTTGGAACTTTATGTGCCTCAATCCACTGATTCAAACAGTGTGATGTGAAAGATGTGAAAAATTTCAAAGTCTATTTTAAACCTTCCTTCTACAGTTTCATAAAGACATAATAAAGAGAGGTCAGGTTTAGAAATAAAAATAAATAAATAAAAACCCAGATGACATGCTTTATTGCAGTTCAAAAAGAGAAACAAGAAGCATACTTATTCTTTTTATGAATAAAGTTCTGTTTTGAATGAAAGAAGAAAGGCATTTAAGGCAGCAGTACTATACTTGTAAATAATTTGCTTTTCTTATTGAAAACCATATTCTTTTTCCCAGAAAAAAATACTAAATAAGGTTTCTGAAATATGTCTGTTTCCTACCTTTAAAGTGCTTGGATTAATTACAGCATGACCTGCACAATAGGGAAGAGATAAAATTTTGCCAATAAATTATGACACTTCAAAGAAATAAAAGAGGTTATTTGATATGGAATTCTAGCAGCTTCACCATACACAGGGGGGCCCCCAAGGCATTTGAATTCAGTTCAAGCCATTATAGATACATGGAATATTGAGTATGTCTCAGTCTTGTTGAACACTTTTGAATACATTAGCTGAAACCAAACTGCTATCCACCTGTAATAGAGATGTATTTGCATGGGTGATACGAGAACTTCAAAAGGTTCAGAGTTCAGATTAATTTAAGTTCCTCAGTAAGAAATGTCTGTGCAGGTGGCATTGCAGCCTTTTGAACTTGCAGTCTAATTTTCCTCTGGTTTCGTTCTTGCTCTCAGAAATTCTCTCAAAACCTGTTCCAATCTTTCTTTTTTTTCCTTCCTTTTTATTCATGTAGGAAACTGCTTACTTTCTTTCATTATTATTGAATAGCTACTGTACCTCTTTTGTCCTTCATGGTTTTGAGGCTGATGTTCTGAAATGACAACTTTCTTCTGAGGTCTAGAATATTTGGAAATGAAACAATGAGGAAAACTCTTATGAGCTGTACCACAAGTCTGGAAATTCCTCCCAAGACTAAACAGTGCTTTTGAAATTAACATGCTCTGAAGCTCATGCCTTGCAATATGACATTCTGAACATACCTGGATGATATGAATCCAATTACTGCTTCCATTACATTGAAGATTTCCCAGTCCCAAATGAATATAAATACTTTGACAGAACCTACCTGGCAAAACAGAGAGATACACACTGAGTGGCCACTCTGCCCCCCAGGTGAAATCAGGCTGCATAGGTGGATTGCTCCAACAGGAATTTTGAATTTTAAAAAATACATTAAAAAAAAAAAAAAAAAAAAAAAGGAAAAGTGAGGGTTCTGCATTTTGATCACAAAAAGCCTATGAAACACTACAGTCTTGGGGAAGAGTGTCTGGAGTTCTGCCTGGCAGAAAAGGACCTGGGGTTGTTGGTTGACACCTGGCTGAACACAATCCAATGTGTGCCAGTGTAGCCAAGGCAGCCAGTGACATCCTGGCCTGTGTGGATCAGGGTGGGGCAATCACTGCCCTCCTGTACTCAGCACTGGTGAGGTCACACCTTGAATCCTGTATCCAGTTCTTGGCCCTTCATTACAAGAAGGACATTGAGGTGCTGGAGTATGTCCAGAGAAAGGCAACAGAGCTGGGGAAGGGTCTGGAGCACGAGTCATATAAGGAGCAGCTGAGGGAGCTGGGGGTGTTCAGCCTGGAGGAAAGGAGGCTCAGAGGAGACTTGATCACTCTCTACCTGAAAGGAAATGGTAGGAGGTGGGTGTCAGCCTCTTCTCCCATATAACAAGTGTCAGAATGAAAAGTGGCCTCAAACAGTGCCAGAGAAGGTTTAAATTGAATACTATGAATTTTTTTTCACTTAAAAAGGAAGCACATCAGTTCTTTATGCTTTCTTCTAGAATTTCCTACATTCCTTGTCAGGCTTATGTGCAGATCAGTGACATAATAATAAGTTCACATATTACTTGAGGTAAAATAGTCACAAAGAACAATTTTTGTGGACTTTTGAAGTCAGCAGCAATGAATGACTGACTATTTGAATATTTTCATTTCCTTCTGTTAAGAAAGAAGGGGAAATGTTAGCCAGATTAGGGATAACAACTGGAATAAAACATACTCAAAATGTACATAAAATATGGAAGTTACATTTAGATAGAAAATTAAGCCAAGACAGAAAGAAGACTGGGGAAAAAAAGCAAGAATAAGCTCCTGGGAAGCTACTTCCAAGATGTGAAGCCTAGTAAACAGCCTGATTTTTATCCTGAAGGAATTAGGACCAAATAACTGTATTTTAGATACACCCAGACTTTCTATTACTTAAGAACAAATTAACAGAAACCAGAAAACAAATTTCAAATGTCGAGTCATCAGCAAGAAAACCAAGCTTCTGCTTACTAGATAGACTGACACTTTTTTTCTAAAAATGGCTTTTATTCACATAACTCTCACAAAATCTCTAAAGTGTGCATTATATAACTTGTTTGCAGTCTTAATAGCCCCTTTTCAACACATGTGCTTCTGGTGCCATCCACAGGAGTTTAAAAACCTGTTTCAGCCACCCACACAGGTTTAAGATCTCAGTACTGTATTACTATATTACTGCATCTCAGTAAAACAAGCTTTTCGTGTTTTACTAATAGAAAAACAACAAAGGGAATTATTTACATGGGACCCATCTGTGGAAGAGATGGTGAAGGTATTCTTGAAAACTAATTGCCAAACAGTCCTTGAGCTTTAAAGAAAAAAATGGACTGAATTCTTGACAAGAAATTTGTCAAGGAAAACAGCAGCATTTTTAATTAACATCAAAATAGGGGAACACTTTCATAAAGCTAGTAAAAACATATTTTCAGTAGGTCAGGTACAGGGGCAGCTTTGATATATGTCTCTGCAATAAGAAGTATGACACAGCCTTCATTCTCAGCAGTGATTGCCAAATATATAATTAGAATAAATGTGGTATTAGAAATAACTACTCATTTTCTTGGAACTCATACAAAATGATCTGAATAGTTGTTTTCAGGCATGAACAACAGGAAATACCAATATGGTAAACCACTACCCTCTGTCTGTAAAGGCAATCTGTAGTATGTACTAAAGAAAGGAAAAAAAGAGAATGTTTTGTCCAAATAATTTAATGGACAAAACGCTGGCAAGTATTGTTGTTCAGATCTCACTTATTTTCACGTGTGGAATCCTGAAAAGTTAACTTATCTGTGAAGCATTGGCCATCACCAAGAAAGGAATTTTCGCAGCTTCAGAACACTGAGCATTGCAAATTATAGGAGCTTAAATGTAAAAACAAGAGCAAAAGCTGTGATGTCTGGGACAGCAATCACAAGAAGATTATGTTTTGTGGAGGAAGCAAATTACTAGAGACTCAATATGGATTATAACACAAAATAAGACAAAATATTTGGCATTTTCCATTGTTTCTTCAATGATATATGCAATAGAAAACTATTTGTGTAATGTTTATAAAATGCATGTGCACGCACACAGTTGAAGGCATAAAATTCCTTCTGTTTAATGATGTTGAAAAGAAAAATAAAAGTAAATTATTGTCAAACATTAGACAAAATTAAAATTATATAAACCCTATTAATCCTTCTGGTTTGGCAGGATCCAGTTTGGGCAGTCCTGTGGTAGATATATAAAATAGATATGCATTTCTTTCAGATGAATTCAAGAGTTATTGAAACAATTACAAAAATTAAAGAAATCCCAGACTCTTAAGTATTTCTTGTCATATTCACAGTCACAGTTTTCCTGGCTTACAAAAGAAAAAGTAATTCCCAATAGATATAATAATGTATAATAATATATCTCATTGAGATAAAAGTTGTGAAAAACATTTTTACCTTAAATCACATGTTTTGCAGATCCAATTATAGCCCATAACACCTTTGGGGGTACCTTATCTAGGTATCAAATTGTACCTACACCATTTGTGTCTCTGTATCAACACAAGGCTTGCAAACACCTTACATTAATAGACTCCTAAGTGCCAAAAAAGCCCAGTATCACAGACATTCTATCCAAATATCCTTGGTGGCCAGTCTAAGCCCATTTCAATCTAATAAATTGGTAGATTGTAGATCCTGCTCTCATTTCAATTTTTGTTTATCTGCGAGGTCTCTCTGTACCCCAGTGCCCTTTGAGTTCAGCAATAAAGCCAACATAAGCCAGCATGATGGTCAGCAGAATGGGTGAATGGCTATATGAAAAGCCAGATTTAACCTATGTGATTATAGAAATTACCACAGAATTGCCCCATAATAATTTTTATAAAATCATCAGTAAAACAAAAAAGGCATACATACAGAGTAGAGATGTCCCTCTTCTTGGATAGCTCCTGTTTTTCACACTGATGCACCACATACCAAGGTAAGAAGGATGTTTCTTCAAGATAAGATGGATAGTATCCACCACATTTCAAAGTACTAATTTTTTTCTTTGATGATGGGAGCTTATAATAAAAAATATTAAGATATTGTAACTATTCCTACTCTAGCATTAAGTGACATTCTGTTCATTTTGGTAATTCTCTCCTTAATTTTAACTTTTCAGAAGTGGTATTGCAGGTAAATGCAGCTGTTCTGGATAGGAAAAGAGCATTCACAGTGATGCCATTTTAACGCTGAATGATACTTTTTTGGTGCTATCACTGCACTATCCACAGCTATGACTCAGCAAATCTGAAAGGAATATTTCTTTACTCCATTTTCTTCCATTGTTCTATCCATGATACCCTGTATACCCTGTTGACAAATCAGAGAGTTTGCAAAAACCTTCTGCAAACAAAAAACCAATTTCACTTATGTTCATACCTTGAGAGGTATCACAGAAAGATGAGCGGCTACTCATCTCATGCCCTGTTTTCTCTTCAGATACTAATATACCTGGTCCTGAAATGATGAAGTTGCCTTTTACAAGCATTTTCTACTAAGTGCTGGGGATTTATCTGTGAGCCCTAACATGAAAGATGCTGTGAATCATGGTTATTTGTTGGTGCACTGATTGCTACTATCAGCTGTGTGTGCTTCTGGCCAGGGGGGCATCATAAAAGCTGTAGAAAATTAGTCATAAAAGCAAAAAACTACACTGTTATCTGTAATAGGAAAAAAAAAAAACACCTCTGTAAATAACATTTGTGATACAAAATCTAAAATTGTGAACAATCCACTTAGTAAGAAATTATGCATATGTAGCCTAAACTGTGCATGCCAGAGATTTTGTGTTTATTGTATATGCAAACCTGTGTCACAGAGATGTAATTAGTATTACAATGTGTGTGTGTGCGCGCGCACGTGTGTCACATCATCTTTGCAAGGTCAGGGAGAAGAATTATTCTCCCTTAAAGGTAGGAACAGATGTACATAGATATTAATCAGACAGAGAGAGAGAGGAAGAAATGTTGAAAATCCAACTTGAAATATCAGGAATGCTAAGGATTTCTTTAAAACAGGTTATACCTTCTCAAACCAGATGCTGAAAAAACCCCCAAAACTCCGGGGTATGTGGTAAACCCCCTATGGTTTACATAATATGTTTATGTCCTATGGGAAAGCATTGTTAAAGGTAAGTAGTAATTCTCTTTTTAATGGGAAGAAAATGATGATTTTAACATTGAAATCAATACCTCTCTTCTAAGTTCTTCATTTAAAATCTTTAACTTATCTACAAATGAGAATGGAATCTTACAGACAAGATTCACCTTCAGAAGTCTCCCACGCTGTGTGGATTTGCTGATACAGCTATACAGGTTAGCGTTTTCTAATCTAGACAAAGAATTCAGCTTCAGTGTGCTCTGCCTGTTGATGCACTGCATCTGGGAGAGAAGGGGAAGATTATTTAGTTTTTCTAACCAAGTGTAGGAAGGAGCAGCTAAACACAGAAAAATCTACAGAGAAAAATCCATTTTTGTTATTTGAATATTTTCATGTTTACAGACTAATACCTGAATGCTTTCATGACTGCAGCTTTAAGCAAAGTATATTAATCTTATTATATTGTGGGTATTTTATGTCTTTCAGATACAGGAGTGCGTGTGAAAAAACAGTCCAAGGAATTCTCCGCAATGCAGTTTTACATAAGGGCCTGTAGGAGCAGGCAGAATGTTATTAGACCATAAAAGCACATCAGGCTGATTTATGGTTTCTGATCAAGGTTTCTGTGAAAATTACTCTGCATCAACAGCTCAAGGTGACTGCTACCATTAATGTGTGGAAAATAAATGAGGTGGGGAGACTGATATCAGAGGAAGTAAAAGGAAGCGCTGAGCCAGTTTATATAGCACAGGCTCCCCATTTTGTTTTACAGTGCATAGAAGGCTGTCATCAAAATGATTGCTTTGGGGCAGAAAAAGCAATTCTTGATAATTAGATCTTATGGCAGGCTTTCTTACATCCTGTATATAAGAACCATCAGGTATAATACCTTCCCACTATATGTCACCCTCTTCTCTGTCCTGTAAACATTCTTGGGATGTAGAAAATGAATAACTTGTCTTTTTTTTTCTGAAGTTATTTTCCACAAGAAATAAAATTCTAAACACGGTTTCACAGGAGTCTCAGTGACTGGGACTATATCACACATGGTCTGATAGCAATTTGCATTTCGACCAGCATTACAGTAAATACCCGACATCTTTTCCACATTTCAGTGTCCTTGTATTGTATGTTTTTTCGTTTATCAGTGCTGGGTTTTTTATTCCACTCTTATTTTTATTGAAAACATAAAGCTATACTGCCTATTTAAATACAAATTCATAATGCATTTTTTAAAAATTAATTCATTTATTAAAATTTAGTTCATTTTATATGAATAGGGTTCTAATGCACAGCTATTCTTTACACAAAGTTTATTTTGATTAAAGATACACACATATATATAATGCCAAGTTAAATTTTAGTTTTGTTTTTGTTGTTATTTTAAACAGTCTGGATTTTATTATTATTATTATTAGTAGTAGTAGTATTTTACTTTCTGCATAATATTCAATATATTTAAACAAAATAAAAATGAAATTAAATCTATCCATGCTACAGATTTTATTGAAAATACTAAACTGTGAACTATGGAGAAGTGTATTTCATGTTTCTATATAATTTTTAAAACCATTTTCTGTTATTTTATTTCTAGATTCTAAAATGTTACATGCAGATGTGCAGTGTCATTTCACCCATTGGCAGAAATATCAGGGCTACTCACACAGGTGGCTGTTAAAGCTGATCTGGTGGTCATACAGGGCATGTTTACAGAGCAGCCTGTGGAACAAAGATATCCATACCTTGGGGAAGGTCAGGGTCAGAATTTTGATTTTTAGGATATGATTACATACTAACTGTATATGGTTTTCAAAATGGACTCTTGATTCCTAACCCAAATTTCTTTCAAGATACTGTCACAATAAAATGTGGTATGCTTTTTAGTCCATAATACTAATTTATCTATAGATTTTAAAATAGATAGTTTGTTATTATTTTTATCAAGATTTTTACAAGCTTAAAAAAATATTTTAACTATTTGTATTCTTCAAATGTAACCTGAGAGTAAAAGGACTCCTGTTTGTGTGCAAGGGTGATTAGTTTGTACTGTTAATAGGATGGATTTCCTGGTACTTAATTGAAAGCAGGTGGATAATTAAAACCAATGTGTAGCTAATCAAGAGTCCGATATCAGATGATCATGAGGCCATGTTTAATTCTGTTCAGGATAAAAACCTAACTTTCAAGTCTGTTAGCTTTAGCATCTAGAGTGAAAATAGTGAGAAGGGCTGGTTCCTGGGAAGAATGTAATTAAAATGCCATTCACAGGTACTAAGAATGGCTGGTCAAGATCATACTATGGGAGTTGTTTGTTGCATCCCGGAGTTTGGGTTTAGATGAGGGTTTTTAATTTATGTTAAAATAAGTCAAGTTCTGTAATCCCGCGTTTCCCCCGTGTTGTTCCCCCCCGCGGTTTCTGGCCCCATGTTGCCTGCTGCCGGATCTTCCCCCTCTGCCGCTCCTGTAACCACCCTGCCGTCCGGCCCCGGGAAACCCCGTGCTGGCCGCCCCGAGCCACACGGTCCCTCTCAGCCCGCTCTGGCTCGGTGCCCGCCCCTGTGGGGTTCTCTGGTTGGTCGCTGTTGCTGGCGTCACCGCCACGGCAGCCACCCCTATTGGGCGGCAGGCCGTGGATCCTCTCGCCCAGCCCCTCCATAAAGCCCTATCCCGCCGGCAGTCAGGCGCCATTTGCTCCCATGCGAGTGCTGGGAGCGGTCGCGTCTTTCCATCGATCCGCGCCACGTGACCAATAAACCATTCCTGCCAAGCACGGAGTAAATGGACAAATTCCTTCCTCTTTACCGGGTCCCTAGCGCACGGTAACAGAGACTGGCCGGCCCACGCGCCCGAGACACGGAGCCGTGTCCGGGAACCCGCGGCAGCAAACCCCGGCAGCACGTGGAAGCTACGCCACAGCCGGGCTCCCAAGAGCCGTGTGCAGTCGGGGAGAGCAAAAAACCGCTGCCGCAGTTGTTGGGTTTTTTTTTTGTTGTTGTTTGTTTGGTTTTTTTTTTGCTTAGTAATGTCATATGGTTTTGCTTTGTGACATTTGCTGGTCAGTGTTAAGGAGTTTTTTTCTGAAAATAAGCATTAAGAGTCTCTTATCTGCCCTTGTTGTTCTGCAATGGGCCTTGTTAATGTTAACACATTACAAAATGTTAGTAAAAGTATGTGGTACCCATACTAAAATCTTGGTAACCTCCAAAGGTCACACTGGAAAGCATGATAAGGTAGAAAGAAGAAGGGACAGCTGTTTGCAGTAGTGTGTGAGCAATAACTAGTTTTAGAGTATTTTCCATGCTACAATTCAAGTTGCATTTTGCCCTTGACAGTATGATCATGCAGAGCAGCATGGTGCCTAGATGCTGTTGGTAAGTGGGAGCTGCTGTATACCAGTTATTTTCCTCTTCCAAGCCCTCATGCTAGGGAGAGGATACAAATTTTTGTCTCTGCTACAGAATGTTAGAAATGTGCACTGGGAATCATATTTCTGTCATCTTTACTTGTTTCTCTGACCCACTTTTCTGCTACTTCTGGGCTACTGTTAGGATCCTGTAGCTCATATATATTGTTGTTGACAAAATTATGTTTTACTTATAGGTATTAGGTATTGCAAATTATTAACTGAGTGCTCAAATGTCAGATTGATTAACTGCAGCGTTAGCTTTCGTTCGCCCCGGCTGCACGCGGCTCTTGGGAGCCCGGCTGTGGCGTAGCTTCCACGTGCTGCCGGGGTTTGCTGCCGCAGGTTCCCGGACACAGCTCCGTGTCTCAGGCGTGTGGGCTGGCCAGCCTCTGTTACCGTGCGTTAGGGACCCGGCAAAGAGGAAGGAATTTGTCCATTTACTCCGTGCTTGGCAGGAATGGTTTATTGGTCACGTGGCGCGGTTCGATGGAAAGACGCGACCGCTCCTGGCACTCACATGGGAGAAAATGGCGCCTGGGTGCCGGCGGGGTAGGATTTTATGGAGGGGTGGGGCAAGAGGATCCACGGCCTGCCATCCAATAGGGGTGGCTGCCGTGGCGGTGACACCACAACAGCGACCAACCAGAGAACCCCGCAGGGGCGGGCACCGAGCTTCGGGCTGAGCGGGATCGTGTGGATTGGGGTGGCCGGCACGGGGTTGCCCGGGCGGGGGGGTGGTTACAGGAGCGGCAGAGGGGGAAGATCTGGCAGCAGGCAGTGTGGGGTCAGAAACCGCGGGGGGGAACAACACGGGGGAAGTGCGGGGGTACACAGGACTCGGCTAGCTAACACAAGAAAGAACCCCTAAAACCCAATCCCAGGATGCAACAATTAACCTCTTTTCCCCTTCCTCTCAGATTTTTTTTTTTTATAATCAGGTATGTAAAAAAAGGCATTGAATATGTGTAGTCTGTTTCAAAGTGCTCTCAATTACTTTGAATTTTGCTGCTTTTTTTTTAACTGTTTTTACTGAGCAAACCTGCCTTGGTAATATTTCTTTTTTGTTCTCTTACAAGCTCCATATAAAGTTGGCTGTGATCAAAAAAAGTATAATAATCTCTTATTATTAAAAAAAACTTTGTATCTTTACTAAGTTCTTTATGCTGGTGTTAAATACAAATTATTACATGAGACATTTGTTCATTGCCTTCTTATGGTTTAATGTGGAATAACTTTAATTAGATATTATACTTTCTTCCTTGTAAGTTTTTCTAGTTTTATATACATTTGGAAAGAAAAAGTCTTATTAAATATTTCTTATTACTTCTAATATGTAATCTCTTTCCAAGTTTTTCAGGAAAAAAGTTAAGGAGAGCAAAAAACACACAAATGAAAAAGGAGAAGTTTAGAAAATCAGTGAAATCTGTGCTATCTATTTTATCTTATTTTAAAGTGGTAAGAAATGCTTGATTTCTCAACAGTCTTGCATCTTAATATTAGGAAAGATGAAAGTTCTCCTCTCTGTGTTTGTTTAGAAGAGGGTCAAGGGTTTAAAAATCCTGTGAAGCTTAATTATCTGTCTCTAACCCTTCCTGGTATACATATACATGTAATATCTACATAAATGTATGTATAAATCAGTGTTACAGTCACTAGCTCCCAATGGAAGCCTTTAACCATCGATATTTTGTGTCTTTCAGTATCAAATGTGTGTATGACAAGGATTTAGACAAGTGAGTCATCTAAGTAACAGGCTCTGCAAACCTTTTCTGCGGGATAGGGAATTGGCTGCAAGGGCTTGTGCACTGTATGGGGTTGGAAGTGTAACTTCTGCTATACCTCATTTGTGTTAATTAATCTTGACTACATTCTTGGCAGCTCTCTTTGATAAAGGCTTAATTGAACTGGGCACACTTCTCCTATGGAAGACTTTTGAGGGTAAAGAGAAATAATTCTCAGAAACGCTCTGAGGTATCCATGTTTGAGCTTCAATTCTATGCCTAGCTGAGTCAGTGGCTTGAGGAAACAGCTGAATTACAGGTTTGGATAGTTTTGCAAGGAGGGAGAGAACAAAAGGCAAATAATAAAAATAATTTATCATATTGCTTAAGGGAGAGTGACCTTTCAGAAATATCATAGTTCTAACAGATGAGGCAGGCTTTGGCAGTCTTTAGGGAAGAAGAAATAAATTATGGTATAGTACTGCTGCATCAAAGTATGGGTGCATGTACTGATTTTGCTGAGAGGTCTTGTCAGCCTGGAATGTCGTATTCTGGAAGTACATATGGGTCCTAGTAGGGCTAATGGGTTTTGGGAAATGGTGGCTTAAGCCATGATTGATCTCCAGTTAAGTCTGTGCCTGTGAAAGCCTGCTAAAGTTCAGTTTATTTCAGTGCTTGTCAGTACAGCATAGCAGACGGGATGTTTAATGTGCTGCACAAAAGAAAAGAACTTTAATTGATAATAGTGTTTGTCAATAACAATAAATGGACTGATGACAATTCTGGGGTAAGAGGCATCTTTCAGAAGAGGTAGCCTGGTGATGGGAGTCAAAGACAAAGTGATCCTGATAGTAAAACTTATGGTTCTGGAGATAGCCACCAGGGTACAAACTGCTCCAACCAAATCCTGACAGATAACTACTTTCCTGAAAAACAGTATTTTCACTGTGGAGCAAACCAGGAGGTTTTTAGTCTTTTATGACAAAGAAACTAAGTCTAAAGTGAGTAAAAAGTCAGTTTTGGCTATATTGCATTGAAATGAACACTTCCAGGATTTTTGCCAACTAAAGACAGGAACCCAGGATAAACAAAAAAAATTTAATAATTTCTTGGTCTTACATAGCACTCTTCAGGGAAGAAAAGAAAAACTTTTAGGATGGGTCTAAAAAATTGTTTTTCCACAGTAAAAGGAAGAAAATTGGAAGGACCACAGTAGCACTGTAAAAATTGTAATAGGAAAGATAATACCTCCTTAGGTTATTTTCTTAGCTTTAGCACACAAGTTCAGAGACATGAATGGATGTTAAAGAAAAATGGGTTTGGAAAAGATATACAAGGCTTTCTTGCACTCAGGATAATCCTTGATACTAATAGCCTTCCTGGCAGGTTGTTTTGAAGCAGTATTAGTCAAGATACTATACTGTACTACCTGTCAGAAGTATATTAACAAGGTTTAGGAATATTTTTCTCATCTTCTGATATTATGGGGATCCAGTTGAATGTAAGAAATATTCTGGAGGCTGGTTTCTTGGTTACACTTCCTCTGTATTTACTCTAATTGTGCATGACCAGAAATAAGTACCAGTTAGAGATTCCTATCTGCCAAATAGTATTCAACCTGCATTTAAATTAGCTCAAGAGAGAAATCACCCTTTGGTATTTATGAAAATTACAGGCTTTAGAGTAAATTTTAATCAAGTTCAATATGTCTAGTGTGCTTATTAACATTTCTGTATAAAACAAAAGAACATCAAAAAGGGGAAATATAGGTTAGATATTAAGAAAAAGTTTTTCATGGAAAGAGTGATTCTGGAATGGTCTGCCTAGGGAGGTGGTGGTGTCACCATGTGTTTTAAACATCCATGTGTTTAAAAAAAGACTGGATGTGGCACTTGAGGTTTAGTTGAGGTGTTAGGGAAGGGGTTGGACTTGATGATCTTGAAGGTCTCTTCCAACTTTGTGATTCTGGGAAAATTAATACATTAATGTCTAAAATATTTTACTGTATAATAACAGATAATGCAGTATAAACTAATCTGTTGAACACCTAAACATGGCATTTATTTGCCTTTTTGTTTCTCTTTTTATCTTCATGTAAACTTGTGTACTCATTCGCTCTGCAAAATATGTCATCTTCATTTGCAGACTTCTGTGGAAATTGTTGACTCTTAGTCCAGGTTTTCTGAAAAACAAAATAGGTGGTTTGGAGTAAATGTCAGCTTGAAAGCTGTTTCATCCACTTCTTATCTTTCTGCAAATTGTTGAGCATCATATGTGTGACAGACCCATCTGACTCTGAGACTGAGGCAGTAATTGTAAATCCTTTGCAACTCGTTTCACCTACATATGGACTTTGTACCAAGTTTTTAAGAAGTAAAAAAATATACATTTCAATAACAATGTTTCTTTACTAACATAATGCTGCCTGGCAATGTGAATTTCCACTGACCAATTGCAAAGCAAAATAGGTAGTTTTACAGAAGGAGTGGAAGGCAACTATTTTGTTTTAAGGCATTTCAATAACCTTTTCTAATGATAGGAGTAAAAAAGATTATGATAAAGTGCAATAATACTTAAGGTATGGAGAATCTGGAAACTAATTACTCAGCTTTCCAAATTAAATTAATATTGGAAAATCCCCAGATTTAATGTAGTGTAATTTTTTTTTTTTTGCTGTTGATTCAGTTTTTGCTTCTCAATTCCTTGTACAGATCTGCATCTTAGCTATCTAGATATCAGCTTTTTGCATGTTTCATTCTTTTAAGATAGTAAATTTACTGTTGACTGCTTTCAACTTTACATGGATTTCTTTTTTCATCTTTACACATCTATCTTCACAGAGTTAACAAAAGCATTCCAGTGACAGATATATTTCATCAATTTTGGGGTGTAAAAGGCTGTGCTTAGATGTATGTGATGTGTGATCCTTTAACTTCTAAAAGCAGATATTCAATTTGTATGTCTATCAAGATTGTGCATATGTGTGCTTTCAATTTCCTGAAGATATTGAAGTGATACTGTGTATAAATGGTTACTTTGTATTATCCTTACTGTAGGGTATTGAAAAATGGTTTATGTGTGCTTGTAAATTTATGTGCAGAATTGGCTCCTCTTCAAAACTATGTTCACTTAAAATGGGAAAACCACTTTATCTGGTATATATATTGCTGTTTCTCTTTGTAATAAACTCATTCTTTGTGTTGTTTTCTGCACTTCATCTAACTAGACTTGAAAATACATGGGATGTTTCTGCTTCGGTGTTGCAGTTTTTAATACATGCTTTTTCAAAGTATGAGCTTCCTTTCCTAACGTCAGACACTGGATTAGACCATGATATGGAGTATGACTCTGCTTTTTCCATTGCCCTCTGAGCAATTTCTCATCTGGCAAACCTTCAGAAATTTGCCACATCGGGCACTGATGTCAAAGACATGAAGGATGAAAAGGTATGTCAGCACAGCCAAAGAATACAAAACACTGGTGCATTCATGTATCGAGTATTGTTGAAGGTGGTTGTCCACATTGAAGTGAAATAAAAAAGGTATTTTTATGGTTTTTAGCTGTCTCTATGGCACTCATCAATTATGAAACTTCAGAATAAAAGTTAACTGTGAGAAGCCTCTTTGCACTGGTATTGCATCCAGCTTTTTTGCAAATTATTGTATCTATAGACATTTCTGTAGGGCTCAGTTACTGTATTGATACCTCTTATGCAAAAAGTTATCCACGCTTCTAACATTCTCTTCAGAAAAAGCAACAATTTTGACTTGCAAAATGAACATTAATCTCCAATTTTTATTTCATTAAATCCAGAAACTCATTCCATTTTGCTGATGAGTTGATGATCAGAAATGATGATCATGATGACCTCATAAAGTCTTGAGGAGAGTTTAATAATATTTGTCCTAATAATTCTACCTAAAATATTTCCTTTTCTTACTTATTCTTTTTGCTAATAAACTTCTCCAAGTCTAATGTGAAGTCTGTGGATGTAGATTGGAATTAAACCCTTGTTCTGCCACTTATTCTGCCCACTAATCTACTTTTCTCTACTGTCTAGGTAGAACACATCATTAATTAGTAGGCATCATCTATACTACCTTGTTTTTATTAGCCAAGTAAAGGATATATTTTTTGCCAAGTAATTTGACATTCTAGCATATTACAGTTGCACTTTCAAGGAAAAAAACTCCCAAAACCATCTCAAACAGCATTATTATTACCCTCTCTCCAGGCTAATGTTCCTGCCACTATTTATCATCACCAAGCATTTCAGGGTTTCATTTTAAAACCAGCATCCTTCCTATTTTGATTCCTCATTAAAAATGATTAAAAATTGAGGCTTTGTTTTCCACAAATGGACTTATATCATGCTTAATTTGTACTGAAAGTGAACTTCAAAAATAGATTTCATGTAAAATGCATGTTATTTGTAAACCCATGCTGTGTTTTCTAATTTACTGTGTGTGTGTCTAGTGATTATTCCTTAAAATATATTCTTAATTTTGTATGTTACTGAGATAAGGTAATTGGTCTGTACTCTGTTGAATCCTTCCCTTCTCTTGGCAATAAAGATATTACATTTGTTACTGCTCAGACATAGGTCACCTTTCTGGATTTGTAGATGTATTTAAAATACTTAGAGTACATATTTTCTGTTCTCCAAATCTACTTTCCAACTTCTCTTAATACATTACTTTTGGTTATCAAGTAAATATATCATATAGGTTGAAGAAAAACTAAATTTTATGGGTATTTATTGCTGGTTTCATCACAGTTGGAAGTGGTTGGACCTTTCATGATCATTCAGGAGATTTTTGGAAAAGAGAGCATAACTTATACTATCAATGGGATAGTGATGAATTCAAAATTGTCTGTAAAGTTATATAATAAAGATAGATGTGGTCAATGTTCAGGTTATTACTTTAAGCTACTTCTTTCCAGAATTTACTGTTTTTACCAGTGCATGTACCTCTTCAGTTGTGGCATCATATCTCCTCAACTGGAAACCTGGACTTGCAAGTATTTTAAAGAGGTGTCTGTGGAACAGAGCTGTTGGATGGGACTCTACCTGCCTTTCAACATGTGAGCAAACTGAGTTTGATTCTCTTCCTTCCATTTTTTCATTGAGCTGAAGAATACCATTCATTAACTATGACTTTCATTCTGGAATCTGAAGGGAACTCTTGAAAACCATTTCATTAAATATTTATGCAATTCATATTTTACAGTCAGCATAGAACTATGTGCACTCCTTTATTTTTCAATGCACACAGAAATATGTAGCATGCTCCTGATATGTCCTGCATTCTTTGTTTAATTTTTTAAAGTATGTTTTTGGACTCCATAATGCATGAATTAGAGTCTATATAATATTAGAAGAGTATATGTAAGTGGCAATTGTATTACTTTGATGCTCCTGGACAAGTGAGAGAGGCTGTGCTCTGTGGAGCTCATAGAATACCCAGCTACATATGGAATTAAAAGGTATGTGAGTGGGCTGGAGGATGATAAATTGTTTCCACTTGTCAAAAGGGAGATATTTTAATGAAGTTCATCATCTAAAAATGTAAGTTAGTCACCATGAAAACTGTTAGAAATTGAAGGCAACCAAGAAAAACTACCAGATTAATTTGAGTAAATCTGTATCTCAAAAATGGTCAATATTTTATTTATTTAGGCCAAAATCCTTATGTGTCTTTTTCAACAATTTTGAAAGGTTTTGAATGTGGAGGTAGTGTTGCAGCTCTAGATAACTAACATGTATCATTTTGTTACCACTATTTTATTAATAATTTTATGTAGATCCTGTCAGAACCATGCTTCTCCTCATTTCACTATGCACATCTGAGAGAAACAAAAGGATCTGGTACTATATTGTCAGTTGCCAACCCTGTTAGACAGTAGAAGGCTATGGTTAGTTTCACCCTTAAATTTGACTTCACCAGAATAAATGACAAATTTGGGGCGAAAATTTTGATGAAAAGAATGCTGCATCTTTGTTTTCATGTAGTACTTGAATTTGGGGAACATGTAGCTTCCTGCAGCATTGTGTCTCCCCGGTCCGGGGCAGCTTCGATGCCCTCCAGCGCCGCCTCCCCCCGGATGCCTGGGTTCCGCTGCTTCTCTCCCGCGTGCCGCTGACACCGCTTCCCACTCGATGTGGGGGAAATGACAGCGGGACCCGGGAGGGAGGGGGATGATATAGGGGTTGTGATAGGGAGGGCAGACGCCGCCCCCCCCAGTGAGTGACACGATGATGACGTAGGACAGCGACCAACCAGGGAACCGCAGGGGCGGACACCAAGCCTCAGGCTGAGTGGGATCGTGGGGATGGGGTGGCAGGCACGGGGTTTCCTGGGGCTGGACGGGGGAGTGGTTACAGGAGCAGCAGAGGGGAAAATCCAACAGCAGGCAGCATGGGGCCAGAAACCGCGGGGAGGGGGAACGACATGGGGGAAGCATGGGGGTACACAGGGCTCGGCTAGCTAACACAAATAAGAACCCCTAAAACCCAATCCCAGGATGCAACACTTCATTCATAACTTATAAACAAGGTAGATTAATGCATGTTGGAGTAGATCATTTCCCTCTGCACTCTTGATCTCCTCACAGTCATACTGTTATTGCTGTTTCAGTGCACAGAGGCTTAGGTAGGAATTCTTCCCTTCTTGTTCAGCTTTAGAAGTCAGATTTCTATCTAGACAATGTGAAAATCTGGGATATCTGAAATAATTCAAAATATTAGCTTTCCTGTGCTGGTTTTATGAAAGAAGTTTTGAGTTACTATTTGGTTAATGATTAACAGTTTATTCTTATTAAACTCCCTCATAATTTGTTCAAATCCTGGGGGTCCAGGAACAAGGATAATATTTAAGCATATGCTCATGTGCATCAGGGTTTTGTAGTCTTGCCAACTGCAATAGTCAAATATCCAATGAAATTTAATTGTTAAAGATGATTTTTCTAAACTCATATATTCTTTGGATAATTGAACTTTTAGGGTGTTTATGGAGTCATGGTCTTTTATTTTTCTGTCATATATATATTCTATATATAAATAGACTTTTTAGTTTGCTTCTTTTTAAGACAGAAAAAGACTTATGTATTAGAAGCTGAAGACTTTAATTTGGATAACTTTGACGTAGAAAGTTACCTGTAAAATCAGAGAAAAAGCTGGTATGGTAGCAGCTCCTCAAACATGTGGACTATCATCTCAAGACTTAAAGGAGAGTGAAGAATTGCTTCAGTGAGTAAGAAACATAATACTACAAATGAATAATGACTCAATTTCAAAACACAGATTATGTTGGTTTACATTACAAAGTATTTAGCGTACTTTTTTAAAGGGAGATGGCCGTATTTAGTGGTTGTTCTCCACTAGCTTCTACAAATTTTCATGTAATTTCTTGTGAAACTGACTGAATTTTTTCTCTTGATATTGAATTATTACTAACTGGAACTTTGAATAGTAAGTGTAATTCAATTCAGATTTAATAGACATAGTTTTCACACCCTACACAAATGTGTGCAATTAAAGAATACTTTTTCCCCCTCAACCTTTTCCTCATATTTTTGGAAGACTTTGGCTTGAGTGTTCACTTATTTATTTGACTGTAAAAATGTAACTGAGTTTCATGCAACTTGTATCTACTGTGTTCCTATAATGCAGTACAGTTACAGAACTTGCAGCAGGGCATTTCATTTTCATGCCCATGCACTTAAAGGGGGGAGAATGGGGGAACTAACAGCAAAAAAATATTAACAAGGAGACCACCAACAGTGGAAGCATTTTCTGCACAAGAAAAGATTGTGTGGGAAGGTATTGGTTAGTCATTATAAGGCTTTAATTTCAACAATTATTCTTTAGCTTTTGAAATGTCATTATAGGTCAAAGAGGCAGCTTTTGTTCCAAGTAGAGCAGAATTTAATAGGGAAGGACACAATAGATATGTCAGGTGGATAATAAATTGAAATGATGTTAAATTATGCATTGTTACAAGAATCAGCTATGTGATAAGCATTGGCATACTCCAGTTTTCAAGTTCACTGACTCTTGTGAAGCATTTTCACTTGCTTTTTTTGTTGGAAACATCATGCTAATCTGTCCTATCTAGACCATACTCATTTAGTCATCTGCTTACAGCAAGAGTGATCAATGATGCATCTTTATTTCATTTGAGTTTTCATTTCAGGGGATATAGAAAAGGATAAGTTTACTATAAACATATTATGGGTATTTAGGTAGCTTTCCCTAGATCTCCATGCTTCTCTAAGGACAGCCTGGTTATCTGCAGTGAATCAAAATTTTTGCCAACACATTTCTTTGTCTTCTATGAGATAAGAGTATGTGAATACAGGATGATGGTTGGTTTCAGCCCACATTGTGTATGACATATATACTGTTAAATAGAAAATTTAATACATGAGGCCTTGTTAAAACTTTGACTCTAAAGTTAGAGTTTTAGATATGGCCATCACTTTTGCCAGGTAGGAATATTTGGTGACCTTCAACTGAGGTCTCGTTACCTCAGATCTTTCGTGAACTTCCAGTTTCAGGTTTTTACACACCATTAAGCATGTCCTCAAGTTAAAATAGAGTTTACAAGATATGTTTGAATGTTCAGGAAGAACTTAGGCATAGTTTTAATATCTGATTCATCCTACAAACGTCATTCAAAATGAGAATCCAGCAAGCACCAGATTCAGCAGCCATATAAGCTTAATATAGTTAAGATACTCACTGGTATGCCAGGTTATTATCTATTCACATCCCATTTTAGCTCATTTCATCATGCCAACATCTAAATACTATCACAGCTGTCTGGAAAACCCATAATTACAGTCAAGGCTGGCAGTTGCCACTCTTAGGCAGCTTACAGAATTTTTCTTGGCAATAGACATCATAAACAGATGACAAAAGACAATCTCCTAGCATGACTGCAATGTAGTTTGCTACAGGGTTGGCTATCAGAACATGTTTTGTTGTACTTTATTAATTTACTATCATCCTTCAACAGCTAACCCAAATAAAGAGAGCCTGTATGTCTTGGTTTTCCCTGAAGTCACTGACCATTTGGGTTAATACTTTTTTTTATTTGCAGAGGCACATTTGCCAATTAAAAGGCTTGAGTGTGCATGTACATGGGGGGGGGGGGGGGCCCGCTGACTCTTCATTAGCATACCTGTTTGTGAGGAACCTCTACTGGATTCAATTAGCAGAGCTTTCTCAAAAATGCCTTTTCAAAATGTCACACCTATTCTATGTTGCCTAGGCTGGCAACCACAGGGGTATAATGTACATTGGATCCCAAAAACTTTCTTCTCCATTTTGCAATTCCAAGTGCAAGAAATTCTTCCTCACTAGAAGGATTCTGTCCCTGACCCCCTTCTGGTATTAGAAAGGGACTTTAGCAAAAAGTCTGGGTTCTGAGTTTCATTTGGTAAGGGGTCCTCATATACTAGAAACTATTTTATTCAAGCTGCAAGATATGAAAGTGTATGGAAATCTGATCCTACCCTTTCCAGTCCTCTAGTCCCGGCATATATTTTTTATGTCCATGAAAACATCAGTTTTATATTTTTCAGTTGACATTATAACAATCCTGTTACTCTAGAAAGAGCTAAGCAGATTATTTTGTTTGTTCCTGGGCTTCAGATGGAGAGAGTACTTGGAATAAATACAATATCTGGACACGAACCATACTTTAGTAGATAGAGAGATGCCTTAATTTACACTGCAGTTTGATATGTCTAGTCTTTGCTTCTACTGCAGTACTGTTTTGTAACTAATCCCTGATATCCAAGAGGAAGGTGAATGGATGGAAAGCAGCTGTTCATTCAAGATGTTGTTAAAAGGGAGTGTAAAGACTGGGATGACCAAGTGAGGCTTTGTGGCAAAACAGAGGAAAAAGATACGTAGGCTAATTTGTGGTATTAGCCTTCAGTTTTCTCAGTGATGCAAAGACAAAAGGTAGATTGTCTTTAAAGATGAGGCACCAGCTTGCTAAGAACTGTCCTCTGAGTGTCAAGAGGCTGAGTTGAGCAGAACTGCATTACAGCTAAAATGAAGCAAACTTATTTGTGTTCTCTGGGCAGTTAAGTCACGGACCATGAAATAGTTTACAGAACTATAGAACAAAGATGAAAATCCCAAGTGTGTTTATCTCACACAACTGTAATATCTGATGTTGGATGAGATTAATTTTCTGCACAGCATATTTTATATCTTAAAATATTAATCAATACTGGGAGCACTAAGATGTTGTCATGTGCCTACTAGATATGAATATCATCAGTGAGTTTCAAAAGCCACTTACTGTGTAAAGAAGGCAAGCATAAAAAGGGGGTGATAGTCACCCAGATCTGTGTTTGAAATGATTACCTGACAATAATAATTATTATTATTAGCTGAAGCTGTACCTTTTTCCTATCCTTAAAGTTATCTATGATGCTTGAAGATTATTGGTTAGAAAATATCATATAGAGGTCAATGAGGAGAGTAATATGTGGGTTTTTTCCTAATTTTCTTCTTGAATGAAGAGCAGGAAACATGACCTTCCTGAAGATACTTTTTCATGAATTGCATAAATATTCTTATGTCATGCATGCATTTTTATCAAAAGATAACATTAAATTTTCTCATTTTTAGAATACTCTCATTTTGCCAAAAATGAGAGGGAGCATAAGTGTAAAATGTAAGCCATATGCTTTCAATTTTGCTGGAGACAAAGGGCAGTTAAGACATGTAGATTTTTGTTAAGGTGAGATTTGAATTTTGATTTCTGTATTTTTGAGACCAAGGAAATGAAATTTTTGCAATCAACATAATTGCCATCAGAAAAAAATGCAATATTTTCTACATCACCGAAATTACCATTCTCTCCTCTTTTTTAGCCCTGTAAATATGTTTTTGTATAATCTTACCAGGAAAATGTTGAACTGGATTATCTTGATTTGCTTAGTTAAAAGACCTTTTAGGAATGACTACTTATAGTCTAGCAACTACATTATAGTATAGCAACTGTGCCAATTTTTTTGTTTGAGTTTGTATCTGGAGAATGTGTTTGCATTACAACACTTGGGTTGTTCCAGTCTAGATGGCATCCATCCCAAAAACCTAACAACAAATAACCCTCTATTATTCCTTATTTCAGTGCTTTTAATAACAATCTGACTTTCAAAATCAGTCACAAATTCACCATCTCCCAATGTATTTTCTAAATCATACTGAAGTAAAGTTGTTCTTAGAGATACATATGTGTAAAAAAGTCAAACTAATGTATTTTCCTACTACACTACCTCATAGCATTCACTATAGAAAGAACATTTCCTATAAAAAATATAATTTGCTTAGCAGTTCTGGTATGACCCAAATAACCTCATTCATTTCACAGAAACAGTTTTAGAGGCTATGTTGCATTATTCATTAATGTTGTGGATAACAACTTCAACCTCAGGACTGTTGAGCCAGCACTTTCATGAGCAGTAAATTCCCTGAGGGAAGGAATGAAAAAAGTTGTCCCTACCCTGAGGTCTGAAAAATAGTCTTCACTACAGGAAGAATTTGCTGAGGGGTTGTGTCTAATGAGAGGAAATTCTCTGAGATGATAATCATCCCCTGGTACAATTTTGGAAACCTGAAGCTCTCTATAAGTCTGCTATAAGAATTTTTTTGTTAATCATCCCATTCCATGACAAGCATATGCTCAGTCCTTGGGACATCCTGAAAAAGAAAACTCATGCTGAGAAAGGGAATTTTTTTTTTTCTTTTCAGACCTGATGTTCTGAAGGACAAGAAATGGTGTCATTACTATACAGAATATTGTATATGTGAACAAGAACAAATATTTGAGATGAGTATTTTAGGAGAGGCAGTGAAGAGTTTATCTCTTTCCCATACCAACAGACAGGATTAAACCACTCTAAACTCCTTCCCTAAGCTGACACCAGTTTTGCAGTTTGTTTCTTTTGCAAGGGGCAACAGTAGGATTTAAGCTAACACTGATCAGGCTCAGTTATTAGTCTTTAAGAATATGAACTGTTCTTTCCTCCCATTCTTGAAAAAAAATGTGCTTTTGTAAGGTAGCAATACTCCTTACAAATGTTCACTTCAAGTAATATCTACTTCCTTGTTATTCACTTTTTTTTACTGTACATGGGTGATTTGGCCATAACATCCTCAGAAGTAACCTCTGTTCATATTCTTGTTAAAAATTCATGGGTATTTTGTGTCAAATATTGTGGCATTGCTTTGTTTTCCTCAGTCCCGCGCAGCTCTGGAGTGCCTGGAATGGCGCTGCTTCTCGGCTGGACCCGGGGCTGCCACTTCCTCTGGGCGCTGCTTTGTTCAGCGCACCAGTGTGGGCTGGCCACGTTCTGCTGCCTGCACGAGGGGTGAGACAAAGAGGCAAAGGAATTGTCCACTCTGTCCGTGTGGTCAGCTGGAGAGCTTTTATTTGCCACGGGGAGCTGCGGTGGAGAGCCGTGACTCGCTCCCTAGCGCCGCGTGGACAAAATGGCCCCGAACAACGGAATACATGGGGTTTTATAGGGGGTGGGCCAAGGGAGGTGGAAGCCCCCCTCACCCAATGGGGGCAGGCTACGGGGGAGTGACGTGGACCGGGGTAACCAACGGGGATGCAACAGGGGCAGAAACCAGTCTCCGGGGCAAACAGGGTTGCGGGAGCGGAGTAACCAACACCGAACTCTCCGGAATGGGCAGGGGAGTGGTTACAGGACTGGCATGGTGAGCTCCAATGGTAAGTGACCCGGAGTGGGCCACCACAGGTGGGGGAAACACAGGGGTTACACAGGGGTACACAGAACCAGCTAACTAACATATATCAGAACCCCTAATCTGAACCCAAACCCGGGATGCAACAAAATATAGGTTATAAAATTATTATTGTGAAATTTTCACTCAATCCAAAAGGAGTTTCAGTCACGTCAAGGCTAGGGATTAATATTCCTCTTCTCATATGTCACTATACTCTACAAATAATGAGTTTGATCCTAATGTCTTTTTCAGCAACATAAATTCTTTTCCTTTGTAATCAAAGGAAAAATCAGCATAGGACATAGAATCAGGAATTACATGGTTTTGTTTTGAAGAGCAGTGAAACAGATTGACAGTAATCTGTGCCCCTCTAATTTTTTGGAGGCATAAATTTTCAAGGTGTATCACAGCATGTATTAAAAATAATTTAAATGTAAGCAGTATTGGAACTATGTCTAGCATGCCTCAATAGTTCTAAATATTTGCAAATAGAAAATATGAGGCCTTTCCGGTCCTGATTTTGCAATTGCAGATTAGGATGGGCCTCAGGATATCATCAGGTTCAGAAGGATGATTGACATTTTGAAAAACGAATAGGATATATAAATATCTATGGATCAGTGTGAAAACTTATGAAGCTCAGGTGAATTTTTCCATTAAAAACAGTCACAAAATCTGTGGAAAATCACAGCATACAAGGCTGACTAATGTTTAGTGAAATTGTCAGGGAAGAAGAAGAAAGTAAAGTAGTGGTAACACTAATAGTTGGAAAAAGGAAACAATTTGAGAAAAAAGCAGAATTTAGTTTAGTGATGAAGAGAATTTCTGTGAAGAACACAAAAATTATCCAGGAACTTGAAATAGGGTTGATACTGGCTGTTGTATTTGGAGATTGTTTATTAATTTATTACATATTTTGAAAATATATTTAATCTTTATATATACAAATTTAAATACAGGAAAAACAGTGATAATTTTGATTATCTTTTGAGCATCACAGAATCAGTGTCTTGAAGTTTAGGCCTCTTCAAATTTGTTTTTGTGGGTTTTTTTTAGGAATGTATGGAATTAGGAATTTAAGAATTGTTAAAAGAATTTTATTTAAATTCCTAAGAATTTGATATAAACAAGAGATGAATGGACTGTAAACAACCTGTAAAACAGGAAAAAAAAATCTTGCTAGTAAGTCTATATGAAATGTAAATAGGTAGTCAATGATTTAAATGAGATCTATTTCTCTGTTTTGGAGTATAAATTCAAAATAAGTCTGTCAGGTTTCTATCAAATGGAAAGAATCTCTTAAACGAATTGGATATTTTTATTTTTGGTTATTTCATGCTTACTTGTAGAGCTCTCCTGAGCTTTACCTCTAGAATGAAGCAGTCTAGAACTCCAGAAAGCTACAGCCTTATTGTGCTGTAGTGGAACGAGTTATTAATTTCTGAATAAAAAACACTTTCCTTTAATCCACAAACACTGTATGTCCCCACAGTTTTTAATTCAACAGTTTGCAAATCAAGATAGAACCTAGAACTCTCAGGCTTCTGATACATAGTTTTATGGTTCTTCCTGTCTCATTCCTTTGCATTCAGATCTGCTCCATCCTGCTTCAGTATCAGAAAGTGAGAAGTGACAGCTCAGTAAAGCTTTTTGCATTGGAAGGTGATTCTTCCTATTTTAATCCTGAATTTTCATTTCAAAATGTGATTCCAATATTTTCTAATTTCTAGTCATTCTCCTCATGACCCTTAAAAGCATTCTTCCCACTCTTTCAGATTATTGAAGAGCATTTGGTAGGTGTTTATGCCTCTTTATGATTCAGTCCAGGTATTTAGCTGCATCACTGCGTTGTTTCTCCCAGCTCCGAGCAGCTCTGGCGCCTGGAGCAGCACCACTTCCCTCCAGAGACTGGGTTTGCCGCTTGTTCCCGGGTGCTGCACGCTCCAGGAAGGTGGTCTGGCCGCGTTTTCTGCCGCCACGCGCGAGGAATGTTGGCAAAGAGGCGAAGGAATGTCCAATTCACCCATGAGGGAGGCTGAAAGGCTTTAATGGCCGCAGTGAGCTGCAGTGGAGAAACTGCGACCCGCACTTTCAGCGCTCATGTGGGGGAAAATGGCCCTGAGATCCAGGAGGCGCGGGGTTTTATTGGGGACGGAATGAGGAGAACAGAAGCCCTCCAGACCAATGGGGACAGGTGCTGTAGCGATGACGTGGACCACAGCGCTGTCATGGTTTGACACTGGCGCAATGCCAGCACCCCCATGAAAATGCACCTTCCCTAAATAAATGCTGTGAGATGTTATCAGGGACAGAGCAGAGCAGGCCCAAGCTTAATAACAAAGGAAGAAAAACTTTATTAAACTACTACTAATACAGAAAACACATAAACTAAATCCAGGATGAAGACCTTTTAAAACCACCCCTCCTCCTCCCAATTCCAAACACACCCAGCCATGAAACATCACCCGGGATTCTTGATCAAATTACCACCCTTCAGGTAATCTATGCTTAAACTATCAAGGGAGAGAGAAGTCTCTCTTGCACCACAGGCCCCCCAGGAAACACAGCTGCCCCCCTGTGTTTCCCTGTCACACATGGCAACCGCCCGGAAGAAAAATCTGCCAGTGTGACCCTCTCCTTTCCATGTCACAGTGCTCTCACCACTGTGCATGGACAGACTGCTCGTAGGGCTCCTTTAAGGATGCTTTGCCATGGACCCAAAGATATAACAGTTCAGTTTCTCATCCTGGGACTACAGCCCCCCCCATTTTCCCCTGGGGCCGAGGGGTCCAAAAACAGGACTCATCTTCTTCCCGAAGACAGAGGGTATCACCATTCCCTCTTCAGCTCTCTTCGTTTCTCGCCATTCCTGTGCTGTTCGAAGCTGAAACAGGTCTCCCTGGGTCACCACTGCATCCCCCTAAAATGCAGTCTCTATTGCAGGAGATTTTGGTTCAGTCCATGGCTAACAAGAAAAGTCCAGCTAAAAGCTACTTCTTCATCTCCTCCCACCTAAATATTTCTTCTTCTAACATCTCAGGTCCCGGACTATCTCTCTTCCACTACAAATCAAGGAGGAGTAATACTTTGAAAAAGCCCTCATTTTCTGGAAAGGGTTAAAAGTTCAGACTCCCTGGACGGCCGATATCTCAGTCCGACGTTCCGCCTCCCACGCTGGGCATTTCCCCCCCCTTCTCCTTCTCCTCTGCCGGCAGATTTCCAGGTGCCGCCAGGCTCTCCGTCTCTTTCCCACATGGGGGGGGCAAAGGCATCTCTGCTTCTCTCCACCCTTCCGTCCACAGGAGCTGGCTGGGTTCCAGACCCTCAGCCCCCTCGGCCTACCTGGACAAGGCCGCGTGGCTTCCCCTCCCCCACCCAGCCCTTGGCTGGGCAGGGGGGGAGTCTGCACTCTCTGACGACCGGAACCAAAAGAGAGAGTTCTCCTGGGAGTTCTTGCTTTTAACCCCCTGTGTTCTCAGAGGCGTGTCCATACTTTCAGTGGTCACTCCAGGTGCCAATATCCAAACCTGACCACTGATTGGTTTGACCCAACTTCCTGGAAAAAATTCACTTCCATGTCAAACCACGACAGCGCCCAACGGGGACGTGACAGGGGCAGACACAGGGCTCTGGGGCGAATGGGGTTGCGGGATCGGGGTGACAGACACTGAATTCTCTGGACGGGACAGGGAGTGGTTACAGGAATGGCAGGCTGAAGCTCCAATATTAAGAGACCGGGAGCAAACCATCGTGGGGTGGGGGAGAAACACAGGGGGTGCACGGGGGTACACAGCACTCGGCTAGCTAACATAGATCAGAACCCCTAATCTGAACCCAAACCCGGAATGTAGCATTTAGCTTCTGTGAATTTTGGCTTGCTGGTTTTGTCTTTTTTCAGTGTTTTGCAATACCAGTACCTGTATGAGATAATTTACCCAATACTTGATTAATGTAGGAATTCTTCTATTCTTCAAGTGATGGTGTCTTATTGCTAGATTAAGTAGTATCTTCCTGAATTAGCTGTTGCTTCACTTTTTACTTTTATGCTTTGCATAAAAAGGAAGACAAAACAAGGCTGCAATAAAATCATGTGTTCATTGATACTTATTGAATATCTAAAACACAAGGGATGCAACTTGTATGATTAATTTCAAGTGTATGTGGGTAGTGCAGTCCTTGTGTTTATTGTAACAATCTAAGAAATAATTACTGAGTCTCAAACTGGCCAGGACTGAATTATTACCAAGAAAATTCAAAGCATAAACTATACAAAGAATACAATAGATCCCATTTGCCACTTTTCTTTCTCTTTCCAGAGGTAATAAACACTTTAAGTCTGCTTTATGTAGCTAAATTAATACACAACAGCTAGACAAACAGCCTCATATGTTTACTTACAGAAATATAGTAATTTACAATGTAAGAACTTACTGCAATAGGGTCTACTAATAGACTCTTAAAGGAAGAATAAGTTTTGCACAATGGTGATGGAAATCTGGTGCTTCTTCAAACAGCTAAGGATTAACTAAGAAGCCTACTTCTGCAGAACTATGGTGTTCTTATGTGAGCTCTGTACTGAAAAGTGCAATGGAATTTAACCTATAAAAGGAAAACAAACTACCAACTCCATTTGTGGAATATGCATCAATCATAGGAGCACTGACTTTTGTTGTGGGCTAATCCCAGCTGGCAAATCAATCTCCCACACTTGCTTATTCCTCTGCAGTGGGAGGGGGGAAGACAATCAGAAAGGTAAAAGTGAGAACTCCTGTGTGTAGATAAAGACAGTTTAAAAGCTGCATGTGGAAATGAAATAAAAGTAATTCATTCAATACTTTGCAACTGCAGGCATGAGGCCTCCATGCAACTTTCTGTTCTCTGGGTTGAAGCTTCTCACCCTGTCTTTGGAGGGGAGGTGTTCCAATACTCTTTATCACCTGCATGGCCCCTCTCTTGACTTGCTCCATTAGTTCCATGTACTTATGTTGAGAGCCCAGAGCTGGCTGCAGCACTCCTGGTGGGATCTCACAAGAGCTGACTAGAACAAGAGAAACTCAGGGACATGTTTGAAAATTCACATTTACACAACCACACTTCAGATCTAAATTGGTTTTGGTAATATTTAGCTTAAATATAACCATTTTATTAAAAAAAACTCAGAAACATAATAAGGTTTTTGTTGCATCCTGGGACTGGGTTTAGATTAGGGGTTCTTATTTGTGTTAGCTAGCTGAGTTTTGTGTACCCTTGTGCTTCCCCCATGTCTTCCCCGCCCCTGCAGTGTCTGGCCCCAGGCTGCCTGCCATTGGGCTTTCCCCCCTGCCACTCCTGTGACCACTCCCCCATCCGGCCCTGGGAACCCCCATGTCCACCGCCCCATCCCCACGATCCCACTCAGCCCAAGGCTCGGTGTCCACCCCTGCAGGGTCTTTGTTGGTCGCTGTCTTACATCACGGCAGCACCCACACGGATTGGGCAGGGGGGGCGTCTGCCCTCCCTATCACATCCCCTATATCATCCCACTCCTTCCCAGGTCCTGGCGCCATTTCCCCCATGTGGCATGGGAAGCACGGGTCGCTACCCCCCCACTGCAACTCTCAGCGACAATAAAGCTTTCCTGCCTTCCTCATGGGTGATCTGGACATTCCTTCCCTCTTTGCCTTGGACCCTCGTGCAGGCAACTGAACCAGGCAGACCCCGACCCGTGTGCCAGCAGCAGTGGCACACGGGAGAGAAGAGGCGGACCCAGGTGTCCGGGGGGATGTGGCACTGAAGTGCGCCGGAGCTGCTCCGGACCTGGGAGAAAGAGTGCGACGCTGCAGGTTTTGGATACACTTAATATTTATTGTAAAGCAAGAGACTTCCTTTGCATGGGACTTTTTATATCTAAGGCAAGAAAGTGCCATTTTAGTACAAAACATATAAACTAGTAGCATGTACAGCAATAGTGAATATTTAAATTCCCTATAACCAACAGTAGGTATATATTTTTTATATTGATCTCTGTGAAGTGGAATCTTTGAAATTAGTATTAAAATTCTATGTATGTTGCACTTGAAGAGCAAGAGCTGACTTGGTAGACTTAAAGTTGTTATCCTTATGTCTTGTTAGTTGTTGCATGCTGGGTTGGTTCAGTTAGGGGTTTTAATAAATGTTAGTTAGTCAGCTCCATGTACCCCCATTTTCCTCTCACTCCAGGTTGTCTGCCATAGGAGCTTTCCCATGTCAGTCTTGTAGCCACCCCCTGTTCAATCCTGAAGGTTCTGTGACAGTCACCCCAACCCTGCAATCCTATTTGTCCCGGAACCCTGTACCCACCCCTGTTATGTTCCCGTAGGCTGCCGTGGTCCACGTCACTCCCCTGTTGCCTGTCCCCATTGGGCGAGGGGGACTTCTGCCCCTGTCTGCCCACCCCCTATTTAACCCCATGCCTCCTTTGTCTCGGCACCATCTTGACCACGCATGCACTAGGGGACGTCGCTCCAGCCATCTCAACAGCCACACGGGAAATAAACATTTTCCAGCCACGCAGGACAAGGTGTGCCTCCCTTGTCCCTTTGTCTTCTCTCAGCGCTCAGCTGCTAAACCGGCAAACCCACGTGGAGGCTCAGCCTTGGAGCTCCAAACACGTGGCAGCCCCGGTCTCCCAACCAAAAGGCAGCGCCACTAGCCGGGCACCCCAGCTGCCTGAGGCCGGGGCAAGAAAAACTGAAGCTGCAGTTAGTATGTGAAAAAGGGATGGGGAGAATAAAAGGTTTTGATATTTCTGTATATAAGCATGTCAGGATAATTCTTACATCTGAGGTACAAGCACAAGAGTTGCAGGAGATGCCATAAATAGAACACAGCAGTTATTTTCTGGTTTTACAGGTAAACTGCCTCTAGAAATATTTTCAATTTATCCTCAAACTCTATTGAACAACTTGTTTACTTTGGCTACACAGCAGGGAGAAGATTTGGCCCTCCATGCACAAGCAACTTCAGTTATAGTGTCCCAACTAACTTTCACACAGCTCAAAAAAAAAAAAAAAAAAAAAGAGAAAAAATATGCATAATTATACTATTCTTCCTCTTTAGACTAATCTGTTTTAATACATAAAACCCAACCACAATCAAAACCTCCTTCCCAGACTGGTAATGAAGTCCAACAGCAAATGTTGCAGTAGGAAGTAATCAGTACATTACTTCAAGAAGTGATCTGCTTCAAATTTTTCTGTTCTCAGTTATAGATCATATTTTCAGATTACCTTTACTGGAGAATTTTAATTGGTGGTCCTGTAGCTCTTTGAACAGGATTTTATTGTTCAAATATGGAAAAGCTGTCTTCACATTGTCAGGTAGCGTGAAAGGATTGCCCTTAACCTTTCAGCTGCTAAGCAATGGAACAGAAGAAAAATAAAATGGAGCTTGAAACAGATTACATCTGCTCTCAATGCGAAGGTTTGATTAGCTATATCCTACACCTGCAGACAGTTTGGTTCTTTTACACAATCAGTAAATTACTTTTTCCAGGACACTGTATCAATGGTTGGCAATAGCCATCTCCAGTTTTGGGCGTACTAAGACCTTCTGTAGTTATTGCAAAGGATTAATTTGACTCCTTTTTGGATAATAGAAAGAAATTAATTTTGCACCAAATTCTGTGGAAGTTTCCTGTATTTCATTTACCAAGCCTCTATTTTTTGTCTCCCTAGTACTAAAAAACACAGTGCTGTTTTTCATCTCTATGAAATCTGAATGCCAAATATATTTGTTTGCTTGAGGACTATTTCAACAGCAATAAGACTTAGTGGTCTTGGAGAGATGGGCTTTATTCAGCATTCAGACTTGAACTGCCTGCATCTGTCTCATTATATAGGCTATATGCAGTAAGCCACAGTGTCGAACAGCTGCTGGTGTTAGGATTAAGGGAAAAACATTTAATTTGATGCAGAGGCACGTATGTCATGATTTCTGCTGTAGCTTCTATCTGTTCCCAATGGTGCATGCTAGATATATGGCATAACACTCAAATCATTTAATTGTGTCGACAAAATATGGTGATGTTTGTTTAAAACAAAAAATAGTTTTGCAATAAAATTGATGAGTTGATGGTTACTTCACTGTCACTGTGCTGATAGATAGAAAGACAAAATGATTTTGTTTAGTCTTCGGGGAGGGCAAGGAATTCTGGAGAGACCACAGCAGATACACAGAACATAAACTTGAATTAGTCTTTCTGTTTAAGGAATCAGTAAAACAACAGGGAAGTCTGAAGAATAACCCAGATCATCTATCAAAATGCATTTGTGCTCCTATTTTCACTGCCTTGTAAACAAGTGCCTTTAGTATTCTAGTGCCCAGAAGCATCCAAGACAAAAGGACAGAAATCGTTTTCAGTTTTCAGATGTACTGTCAATAACAAAAATAAGGGAAGATAAGAATTGAGCAAGCTGTTTCCCATAATCTCCAAACCAGATCACAATAAAATTCCCAGATGACAATTCATGTAATATGAAGATAATTCATTGCTATGTGCAGTAATGAAGAGTATTTTATGCAGAATGCTAATAGAACAACAGAAGGGAGAAGATATACCTTAGATTTGAAAAAGGTGGCAAATAAAATCAAGTAAGAAAACACAATTATGTCAATAATGGAAGCTTGATTTTTTTTTCTATCAGAAATCAGGAATCACCAATATGGCACTGTGAGAAAACTTGAAACTGATCATAATTCTGAATGAGTGGATTTGTAATGTTTTCAAATCCATAAGTGATGTGTTGTAATTAGTTAGATAAGGTGAGTTATGAAAAAGTAATTAATCTACTGAAACAGCTCAAATTGCTATTGTTTTTCACTTTTTTGGTGTAAATTGTACACTAGTTTTCTTTCAAGCAATACAATAGCAGTAAAATAAACTGTAACAAGGGTGGGAAAAAAGGGGGAATAGCAAGAGCTGTGCTGATAAGAAAGAAAATGCTGCTCAGGAGCATAAATTGCTTCTACTGCTTCCTTGAAGAGGCAAATGTCTATGTGACCCTAGATTCCTCCTTGCTACAGATTAGGTAATGTGCACTTTACACACAATCACTTCTTTGGTCTTGAGGATGAGCTGTATTTTTCATGACAATACCCTGAAAAAAAATCGTAGATGATGGTATTGCATGTGACAATGAAGAGTGAACATGTATGACAATGCAGTGGTTAGGGAGCAAAGGTACACTCAAGAAGTGAATGACACATTAACTGTATATGAGAAGTCACCAGCTGCTTCATCCCTACTTTTAATCCAGTGAGGCTGACAAGACCAAAAATAATTGCTAAATTAAGGTGTTTAGTAGTCTACATGTACTGAATTATGGCTCTAACTCCAATTCTTTGTGGACAGATTATCCTTACCATATCTTTCACCCTTGCTAGTGAATTTCCACTGTTCTGCTGAACTGCTGGAGATTCTGCATGTAACTGATATGTTTCAAGGAAAACTGCAAAGATAACATCCAAAGACACTTTGGTCTAGAGCATATGAAAATGAACAGACCTGCTTTCTTTTTGTGCTAATCATGTGTACACCTTGTATGTAATTTTTTCACTTCTGCTTCCACCCTTCCCTCCCATCTATGAAATCAAATCAGTCACTTTCTGTTCTGTGCAAGTGCCAAGAGATCTCAGAGTAGAAAATATAGCATATGAGCTCAGCATTGTATTATTATACCCCATAGGTCATCAGCAGACACAGAGAAAAACTTTTCTTCAGGTACTACTTTTCCAGTCCTTTGTTTAAGTTCCATTTTTTCTTATAGTTTTTTTTTTTAAATGCGGTTGCTACAGTAACTAGAATAAAAGTGGGGAGAGAATAAAGTAAATATAAATGTTAAATATAAATGGGAGAGGGAAAGACAGAAAGCCTTTTGCTACTGAAGCACAGATTATAAATTAGTGCTGCTATGCTGCAGAACAGAACCATTTTGTGGAAGATATTTTTTGCCAGAAATAAAAACCTAGCCAAGCGATATTTTGAAGCCTGCCATTACCCTCAGGGTGAAATCTGGCAAAAGAGTCAAGTTGTTTTGCATGTTACCTTTGAAATAGTGTGTTTTTAAATCTTAGCTTGTGCTTTATTGAGATGCAATTCCAAGCACACATAAAGGCAAACTGCTAAAACAGCTATAAATGGTTATTTTATTTACTGTTTGATCACCTCCCCTGTAACCACTGATTTCTTTCTAACTATTATAACTGTACTTTCTTGCATTCAAAGTGGTTCCCCAAGGACAACAAAGGAAACCAATAAATTCAAAGGCAAAAGTGTGAAATGAAATATAAGTTTGGCCTTTTATATGTATGGAGCAGCCAGCTCTACAAAATTTATGCTTTAAGCTGTCAATTAAATAAGCAGCATGAACTTTTTCTTGGTGACTAAATAACATTCTAATATTGTTCAATGTTTGGTGACAAAGCTCTAATAGGCCACAGTGGTGCAATAAAGATGACTAACAACTGATTGTGGGTTATTTGATTACCATGTAAGCAATGTAGAATAAGTACCACATGTGAATGAAACTACCACAGGGGCAATTTGTAAAACTCGTGCAAAAAATTAATTTTAGAATTATTTATTAACACTTCAGAAGAAAAAATAGGATTGGGTTAGTTTTCACACGTTACTTACTGTCAGCTTGTGCTTCTCTCTGCCCTACTCCATTTCTTTTGTTTCTACCATGCATCAAATTTCTTGTGTAGGTTATCAGGTGACAACAGATTCCCTTTGAATACTTATCTTAACACTGCATATTAATTCAAGCTTGTATCCTTGTGATGAGCTTTATCCTAACATGAAATTATTAATGGTTTTTGCCTGAAAGAGATTCATCCTGATAAGGTTTTCAGAAAAAGATACCATTTTTAGTTTTAATTAAATGGCCTGTTATTCAAAGACAGTTGAATTGGTGTTGTTTATAAACATTCCATGTTAGTGGAATCTCTGAAGTCTTAGAAGTTAGCCAAAAAATCCCATTTTTAAATATCAGATCCCCGACATGAGAAGATTCAAGGTAAGCATATGTGAGAGTTGGGGTGCATATAATTATAGAAAATTAGAAGTTATAGAAAATTAAGATATTGATGTTTATAAAAATGAACAAAGTTTACAGTGTTTAATTGCCTGAAACATTAATGTAGTATGAAATCATAAGACATTGGACATGTTCTACCTTAATTATAGTCACATATTCTGATTTTCACCAGCACATTGTACCAGGCTGAGGCAAAAAATTTCTGCGACATGTAACTCTACAACAAAGGAATACAATACAATGCAGATGAAAGGCGAATTAGATAACACTCATGAGTAAGATGAAAAAATGCCAAAGCGATCACACCAGTTCAGTTAAATAAGTAGGATTTCTGAACATAAGTCCATCAAGAAGTACAGTGATTCTGTATGTAGCACCATTGATAATAGAGAGGTTAGTTTTTGTCAAAAAGAAGAGGAAAAGCTCTTAATGATTGCTGCATGAACTAAGTAGCTGGTAGAGCTTGTTTCTCTTACTATGTTCAAACAGTGATAAAATTTTAAATACGCTGACTCTAAACTAAGAATTTTTCAGTGAATTGTTCAGATTTTAGTCATATCATTTAATGATTAAGGAGGCTGTTCATCAAATGCACAGCTACAGAGTAAGTTTTTGAAGGTGTCATTAATACTGCCCTTTAAAGATGTCATTACTTGAATCAGTGCTATGCCTAAGAAAGTGAAAACTGTGCTTCCTTGACAACATTACTCTCACTAAATAATATTTTTTCCACACTTATCAGTCTATAAATTTTTTAGAACTGCTCATATGTAGTTATGAAGGTCTTTTTTCCTAAAATCAGACAATAAAATATTTATCATTCTTTTTATATGTGGAAGCTCATTATGATACATCCAGCAGACACCTGACTAAGTCAAGTTATTTATGAAAAAGTGGGCACGGGAGAGTCTGGCAGCGCATCACTTTCTCGCCCCGACCAGCTCCTGAGAATGTGGCTTGGCGCCTCAGCTCCTCGTCAGGGTCGATGCCGCCGCTACTTCCAGGTGCTTCTGCGGCTGCGCCCCAGGGTGGGCTGGCCGCGCTTTGTCGTCGGCGCGAGGGAAGAAACGAAGAGGCAGGGAATTGTCCAAACCTGTCCGTGTGGAGGCTGGATGCTTTATTGGTTGCAGGAGCCGCAATGGAGAAGCTGCGGCTGCTCCCAGCCTCGCTTGGACGAATCTGGCCCCGAGGCTGGGGTGCCGCGGAGGAATATAGGGGTGAGGCAGGGGAGGACGGGAGCTCTCTGCCCAATGAACACAGACGCCTTGGCGGTGACGTGTGCCACAACAGCCAATGGGAACACGATGGGGGCAGACACGGGGGTTCAGGGCGAGTGGGACCGCAAGAATGAGGCGACGAGCACGGAACTGCCGGGGACTGGACGGAGGAATGGTCACAGGAGTGGCAGGGGAGAAAACCCAATGGCAGGCAGCCTGGGGCTAAATTCAGTGGGGGGGGAGACATGGGGGACACATGAGGATATATGGAACCGGTAAGCTAACAAAGACCAGAACCCCAAATCTGAACCCAACAGAAGAGTCCCCCCAAAATACATATTGCTGGAAGAACTCCAGTTTAGCTTCCAAAAAAAACCCTGAAAATTATAAAAATTAGGAATAGTAGACATCATATCTTATGCAAAAATGTCTTAATTTTTGAAATTTTCTAAATATTTGAGCTCTTTGGAGTCTTAATACCTTCAGTGAATGACCACAAAAATTATATTAGGCATTGCCCCAACAAGATCTTTTGTATCCCTGTGCTCTAAAAGATTTGTTTTTTAATAATATTTGTGATTTTAAAGTCTTCCATGAGTTTTAGAGAAATATGAAATAAATGTAAAGCATTTCTGAAGATTTTCTGCCCTTCTCCTCTTCTTGTGGGCACATTTCAAAGTGTGTTTTTTTGAAATAGGTAGAAATTGTAGATTTACTGAGAAGTACTGAGTTCTGCTTTGGTTAGCATTTATGGAAATAATTTCTGAATGTGACAGCTTTTCCTTTTCAGGAAATCTCGACCTGGATAATCAAAAACTGATTATATGCCACAGCACTGAAAAATGACTGGTGAAGCACTTCTGCACAGCCCTTGTCCATTCTTCAGAGTGAGTCACAGGCACTCAAGACTTTCACGGTCAGGTGCCATCATCCTTTGACTAAAATAGGCTTTTTCACCCTACCATGATGTACTCAGTATCTGCTTTTTTTTCCATCCAGTCACCAAGCTGAACTCAACATTAGATATTGTTAAAAATTAGTAGCTCTAAAGCCTGGGGAGAAGGGAAAGGAATAGGGCTAACATTTCTCTGCATCAGTGGTTGTACTAAAGATTTCCTTTTGCCTTTCTAGCTTAAAAAGCTAAATTTTACTGGCTGAACAAAAGCCTCATCTAATGTTTAAAAAAAAAGAGTGTTAAGCGATTTGCAACAACAAAAATATATTCCTAATGAACCTTGAAATGAGCCTTCTTACTGAAACTCTTTCTATACCTAAAAAGAAGCTCCAATATTTAACACATCACTGCCTATTGTATATGAAACATAAACCAAAGAAATCCCTGGCTAATGTATCCTGCAAGAAGACTAAATTAAATGGATTTTCAAAATGGGATTGTAATTTTAATATCTCACTGAAGTTATTATTGTGTTGTTGGCTTTTAAGATACCATGCTGCATATTGTATGTATGTCATTCTTTATCATGGGGAAAGCCATAAGGATTATTAGGATTAGCTCAATTTGCTGATTTTATCCACCTTCAAAAATATGCAGTTATTAGTTCATATAATTAATAAATGCATGTAATTTCAAATAACCAAAAGCTTTAAATGGAGTAACCTGGTTCTGGAACATACTTTAGTAGTATTAGTGCAGCAAAACACTAGCTAAAACGGAACTAGATAAGTTAAAGGAAGGGATTAGATGATGTGGTTCCCTATGATAGCACAGTCCTGGACTTGATAACCCAAGATCATTTCTAGTCTGGTAGAAAAAGAAAGATACTGATCTAGTGGATTACTGAAGAAACCTTACCTTAGCAAAAGAGTAGGAGCTAGATTGTATCACAACATCATAGCAGGTATGGTACAGAATGCCTGATCAAAAAGAGGTATGTAAGCCAGAGGAAGATCTCTCATCTTTTACTAGTACAGCATTCCCCATGTCCCCAGATGTTTTGCTGATCCCTTTCTTCCTTACCTAAAATTAAGGAAGAAACATCTAACCAGATTTTTTTCTTAGTAAAATCTTAATTTGAAACTAAACACCAACCCCAGTGTTCATTAAGACATTTATGACTATCCAGAATTTACTCAATTTTAAGTGTTAGATTGATTTATTTCATATTCCTTTTAGATCTGCTTAAATACTGCAAAGGAAGAACATCTGTTTACACAGATGAGTGGGAAAACAGAGAAATCACATGTAACACTGTCTCAGCTGTTCTGTGCAAACCACTTCTAGTTTCTAGTGGACTATTGTGCAATGGAATTGATGGCTGGATGTGGTACCACTTCCATGATAAAGACTAGATACTGAAAATAATACGGTGCTTCACTGTGGGTGGCGTATTTTGATAAAAGCACAGCTGCCTTTTTGTCCAACCTCAGAAAAAAAGTTGGAGATTTTCTTCAAAAATCACCTATTTAATTTTAATAGGCCATTATAATCTCTGTAGCTGTTTTACTGATCATAGGCAGAGATGAAGTTATCAACAGTGATAGTTGATATGAAGGGTTTTTAAAATCAGTCTTAGAATTCTTTGTTCATACCTCAAATTCTTTTCCAGCCCCTCTAATTTCCTTTCCTCTTTTCATTCAAGCAAATATTCCATATCATGAAAGTTAGCCTTTTTCATGTTATAGTTTCCTTAATTTTCCCAGTGTGCTGTGATTGTTAGGGGTAGGGTGTTTGGGCCATTTTGTTTTCTTCTTGAACTGTAAGATAAATTTACCTGGGCTTTGATTTAAAAAAACATAAAAAAAAAAAAAAAAAAACTTTAGAGTCTTAAGTCTGTTGGTAAATTTCATTCTTTTTGGACTGTTATTTTTATAGTCTTCATCTTCTCTTCATGTATTTGCCTCTCATGAATTTGAACATTCACATGCTAGATGTACTTGCAGTAAGTGCTACTGCAGTAGCATTTTATATATCCTTCATGTTCCTGTCCCCAGAGATAGGACACAAGCAGTTGTGTCACTTTGAGCCAGGTGTACTATAGTATATCTTAGCTTTATTCCAGATTCTCCATTCTTATTCTAAATGTTAGTCTACAACACTTAATTTTCATTACCTGACTCCATTATGATTATGTTTCAGACTAAGCTGCCTGTGCAATTTCCATCTTTAGAGAAATTCCCCAGTTCCTAACATAACCATATCCCTTCTATATACACCATTGCTTCATTCACACATTTGGGTTTCAAACCTCTACCTACTCCTCAGGTCTTGAGCTGACAGGATTCTAAGAATGCTATTTTTGAGGTGTTAGTCTTAATTCTCCTGCCTGAGAGTCAGAATTTATCTTCCAAAAGCTAAGGCTCACAAAAGCACTTCATTTCTCTGTGCTTTATCCCATTCCTTTATCCCAAATTTATTCTGCAATTAAAGACAGCAGTTGTCTGCATCAACAATTTATAGGTTAGAGCAATAAATTCTGTGATGTTGAACACTTTGTGTAGGAATCGTGACTCAAAGAAAAAGTAACCAACAATGAACCACACAGTGAGTCCCAGATAACTCAGATATTCAGTTCATGTTAAAATAGACCATTCATTGTTACTTACTTTGGAGTAAGACCTATTGAGGTAGAGATATGCCTTGTTATTTGACATAATATGGGCCATATTATCTAGAATGCTAAACTGACTGATTATAAAGGTTACCTTTGACTTAAAGAGCTACAGTTCTAGGAATTACTGTAGGTGATGACAATGTGTAGCAATTGCTATTCTAGATCATGCAGAACCAATAAATCTAAAATTAGGAGATCTGATACTGCATTAAAAGTGTAAGTAATCAACCAGAGAATAAAACTTGGATTTAAATGAGTGAAAATTAATTGAAAGCAGCTATAAATCTGCCATCTTTTTAACTCAGTTTTCCCTCCTCCCGGTTTCCCTCTTTACACAAGAAGATATCCCAGATGGAAAGTAGAAAAATCATGTAAAGGGGCTGCATTTATTTGGAGTAAAGAACTTCTTAGGAAAGACAGACTTTATAGGTACTCAAAAAATAATTTGATGCTACAAAATCTGAAAAACAAGTTCATAGAAATGAGTTAAGGAGGGTGAAATTGTCTGTTTATATACTCAGTGGAAATTAGGTCAATTGTACGGACAGTTAAAGGAGAAGCAGGAAAATGAGATCAAACTGAACAGGTGTACATTGCAGAAATGTTCAATATATTTTTAATTAATCGCTGTTGACAATATTGACATTTACCATCTGGTTAAGGTCAATGGTCTTCTAACACCTGTAAATAGTAGGAAAACAAATTGTATATAAACTCAACAGTTTTAGAACATAAGTGAACACATATTAACTTCATCAGTTTTAGAACATGCTATTTCTTTATTATTTCTTTTTCACTTATCATGCATTGCTACTGTTTTCTGAAGCCAAACTTAAGATTTAAATGCCTTGTGTTATCACAAGTTACAGAGAAAAGCATGAGATTAAAACCCCATTTTGACTCAAATGTGTGTTTTGACTCACTCTGTCTTCTTTGTTGCCTTTCTCTGTAGATGTAGTTTCCCTGATGGCTTCTTACTGCACTTTTGGTCTTTCTCATGCATTAGCAGAGTAGTTTGTTTTCCACAGAGCTCCAGGCTACTATGAGTTCCTTCAGCTATTATTTAAACACAGAGGAATGAATCCCTAACATAATCACATCTGACACCAAACACATTGGTGTTTAGTTGTATGTCTGGGCTCTGTAGCTTCAGTAGCTAATTTATATAATGAGGTAGAGATTTCCCATCACCCTCTAAGATATAAAACATGAGCAAGTTTTCATGAGCACAAAGTAAGAAGCAGCTACATATAGCTGGTAAGCTGGGGCTTCCTGAAAAAAAATTGCTTCAATTTTGTGGGTTAATTATTCAATATTTATAAGCATTTGCTATGACAGATGGGAAAATTTGTCTGTGTCAACCTGGTTTTGACACATTTTACTTTGTGAATGTGTTTCTGTAATTGCCTTCAGAAACTATGTATTCTGTTTTCATTCTGGAGACTGTTTATACGTATAGTTAGGTCAAAGAACAGGGTTCATTTGGGATGTGGTGTCTGTGACCTTATTTTCAACAAAATACAAATTTATCACCCTATTATCACCTTTCAAGAGTCATTAAGGAATTCTTTCTAACAGAAAGGTATAGCTGTTTGTTTTTTTTTTTTTCCAGAAATTCTCTTTTGCATAACTCTCAACTCTTTTGATCACGCAAAATTATGATCGCACTGATTTTTTCTTGTCCACCAATATAACTTCTTCATCTGTCTTTTATTAAGATCTCTATAAAATGAGAGATTAAGTTCTGGTTTGCTTTAGTTACAATTATTCCTTTATTTTTTAAATAATATTGTGGTGGTTTGACCTTGGCTGCTGTGGACAGGCTGCCAGGTACCAATGAAAGCCATTCTATCACTCCCCTCTCTTCTGGACAAGAGGGACAGAAAAAAATATGATGAAAAATTCATGGATTGAGATAAGGACATGAAGAAATAACTCATTGATTACCATCACAGACAAACCATACTCCACTTGGGGAAATTAATTGAATTTGTTGTAAATCATGTCATAGAGTAGGATAATGAGAAGTAGAACCAAATCTTAAACACACCTTCCCCCTGCTAGTCCTTACTGGGCCTAACATTCCTATTCTTGACTATCTGACTCATTCTCCAAGAAGTGAATCAGGGAATAGGGGTTACAGACACTTTGTTACATTGTTTCTGCCTCTGCTTCCTCCTCGGGGAGAGAACACTTTCCACTTCTCCAGGATCCCTCCAACAGGAGAAAGTCCTCCATGAACTTCTCCAGTGTGAATCCTTCCCATGACCTTCATTAACTTCTCCAGAGTGGGTCTCTTCCACAGGCTGCAGTCCTTCAAAAAAAACCTGCTCTGGTGCGGGCTCCTTGTGGTATCCAGCCAGCAAACCTGCTCCAGCATGTGGACCCTCTTCATGGGTCCACAGGTCCTCTGAGGACCCTGCTCCAGTGTAGGCCTCCCATGAAATTGCAGCCTCCTTTGGGCACATCTACCTGCTCTGACATAGGGTTCTCCACAGGCTGCAGTTGGATCTCTGCTTCCTTATGGACCTCCATGGGCTACAGGGGCACAGCCCAACTCACCATGGACTGCATCATGGGTTGCAGCTGATGGACTCAGCCTTGACCAGAGGTGGATTCATCTTGGAGCCAGCTGGCATTGGATCTGTTAGACACAGGGAAAGCTCCTGTAGTTTCTCAGAGAAAACACACCTGTTCACCCACCATCAGCTCTGGTTACCCAAACCTTGCCATACAAACCCAAATAAGAATATGTTTCTATTTTGCAAATTATATGTGGACAAAATAAGTCTTTGTGGGCACTGAGGTTGTGTTGAGATAGAAAAAATTCCATTTCCTTCCCTGTTAAACTGTCTTGGGCAGCAATATGTCTGAGAAACAGCCACAAACAGGCTGAAAGCCCATAAGACCCTCATGAAGTTCCACAAATCTAAAGGGAAGGGTTGCATTGCCCCTGTACCAGAGCTGGGGCAATACCAGACATGCGTAGAATCTGGATCAAGAACTCCTTGGGAGAAGCTCTGTGGAGAAAGAATTGCAGGTTCTCATGGATGAAAACCCTGATATGATCCAACAGTGTGCACTCACAGCCCAATAGGCCAACTGCATCCTGGGCTGCACCAAAAGAAGCAAGGCTGAGGAAGGTGATTCTCCTCCTCTCCCCTGTCCTGATGAAACACCACGAAGGGTGCTGTGTCCAGGTCTGGAGTCCTCAGTACAAGAAATGTGAACCTGTTGCACCAAGTCCAAAGGGCCAATAAGATGATCTGACGGCTGGAACACCTCTTCTATGAAGACAGGCTGAGAGAACTGAGGTATTTGAGCATGGAGAAGAGAAGGCTCTAGGGAGATCTCACTGCAGCCTTCCAGTATTTAGAGCTTATGAAAAAGAGGAATGACTTCAACAACGTGTAAGGATATGAAAGTGGGAAAGGCTTTAAACTGATAGGTTTAAATTAGATATTAGGAAGAAATTCTTTACTGCGAGGGTGGTGAGGCACTGGAACATGTTACCCAGAAAACCTGAATCTCCTGTCCCTGTAAGTGTTCAAGGCTGGGGTGGATGGAGCCCTGAACAACATGATCTAGTGGGATGAATCATGGCTATGACAGGGTGTTGGAACTTTAAGGTCACGTCCAACCCAAGGCTTTCTATTGTCTTATGATAACACTGTTTTAAGCCCATCTTGCTCTCAAATATTTTGATTGCTGACCTGTACAAGTTTTCTTGTAGGAACACAACATTAAATTTTTGTTTTTCACTGCTTGTAAAACTCTTTTACTTTTGACAGGTCCACTCAGCCCTTTAATACTTATAGAAATCATTATTGTTGGCTGACACATACCAATACAATTTTCCAGACTTGAAGTAAATAATTCCATATCTGTCAGCATAAACCTTGCTGGTATTTTTTATTAACTGTGAACATCTCTGGTTGACATAAGCAAAAATATTGATTACAATGACCCTTATGTCTTTCATGATAACATCCAGATTATTTTTGATGTTTCTTAAAATGTCAGGATTAAAATTCAACCTTATGTTTGGTTTTGTGGGTTTCTAGACCCAAAATATTTTCATGCTCTTTAAAACTTTCATTATCTCAAAACTGGGGTTTTTTTGTGTTCCGCTTGCTTAATTTACCTTAATCCCTTCAATAAATCTTGTGCTCTTGCTTGAACACCAAACTCCCATTTAAGGGTGCCCATTTGGAGCATTCTCAACTGCAGGTTTCAGTGATGTGCTGGCAATAAGCCTTTTTCAACAGAGACAGGTAACTGAGATAGCTGCTCAGAGCTATGCATCAGCAGCCTGCCATCTATTTTTCAGTTTTGCACAGTATCATCTTTGTCCTTTTTTTAATCTTAAATCAATTTCTTCCTCACTATAATTCCTGATATTTTTGTTGCTCTCAGGTTTTTTTCCCCATCTTTCCCACCCCCTATTTTTCCCTATTATATAGTTTAAAATAAACTAAAGAAACACTTTAGTTGAATGCATTGAATAAACATGTGAAAGAAATATTTCACAAAGAGGCACATATAGTCCCAGCTTCTTGTATCAAAGTATACATAACTGTTTTCTTTTGACTTATTTAATAAGTTATTAGGAGATACTTCACACAGTTGAATCAGTATCCAGCATGGATCTCAATTTACCTAATTTTGTCTTTCTAAGAGCTAACCATACCATTTAATTTATCTATTGAAGACTTTTCTATAGTAAACAGAGAGAGCCCAGTACTTCCAGGGGATAATTCATCTTAATAAATGTAGGTGTCTAGGGCAGATGGAACAATTCTTTCACTGGTGGTGTTACCTGTGGATTTAATCACTAATCAGCGTAATTTTTTTTTCCCAAGAGTTGTGCTATTTTGATCTGAAAGAACAATGTCCAAATAATGTGGACCAGTGCCATAATGTGACTATTATTTCCTATTTCTTTACTGACTCTAGATCTTGGTATTATACAAAGTTTATCCTAAGGGCATGTTCTATATCATGAGAATTCAGAGCTTCAGATTTTCATATAAAAGAGCCAGTCTATTGTTTACAGGATATGAGTCTCCTGAGCTTTGAATTTTTTTTTTTTTTTCAGAAGTCCATAGGTGAACCGTTTTTTCTAGGACCAGAGAAAAAGTTCCATGAAAACAACTTAAAGGCACATAAATGTTTTCTTTTCAGTGTCCTAAAAATGTTACTAAAAAGACAATTAATGTGAAAAATGAATGCTTTATACTGTAAGAAGTGAGAGCCTTTTTGGATATCAACTTCATTAAATTCTCATTATTTACAGATGAAATGGTTTGAATTATCCTTGTAAATTTTTTTCCTGATTTTCTGTTTCTTCCATTATTCTTATCAGCAACATTTTTGTCAGTTTAAGTGCTTAAATTTATATTGAGTATTTAATTATTTTGACAGCTGATAACAATATGTTAAATAGGAAATAAGTTGAATTATTTGAATAATTACCTGAATTGCATCAAGAAAAGAATTAAACAAAACCCTTCAAAAGACACTACATCAGTAGAATTCCAAAGAGGTAAATATATTGGTTTTCAATCCAGTCACAACAGAATTAAAGTCTGATCCAAAGCCACTGAAATCAATAGGAGCATTTCCTCAGAGCTGGCCTTGGATCAAGCTCCTGATGCAGAAAGCAAAAAATCGAAACTCCTTTATCTGTATTCATTGCACATTCAAAGATAAAGGAGCTTCATCCTGGACTCAAGTGAAGACAAAGAATCTTGATCTTGAATAAACTGCTGTAACTTCTGTTTAGCAGAACCTTGTTCAATCCAATAATGACCTGTTAGATATAAAAAGTTTGAAAATAGAGTTTTCAAATGCTTTATTCCTAAGAGTTCAGAAACAAATTTTCTTAACATGCTTTTAAACCTAGAATGACTAGTCACTCAAGTTAGACTCTACTTTATTCTGTTTGAATATATATGTTGTGTACTGCTAAACATCAAGGAAGCCACCAAGTTACCACAACTAAATAAGATTATATTATATACATAGAAAATACAACACATCTGAGATATTAGAAAATAAATATAATTTTTTAAACTACATAAAAAATGCAATCCATGATTGCAATATGAAAACAAAGAAACTACAGGAGCTTAAGGGGCCAGGGACAATTTAGGACAGCACAATTTCACTGGTGAAATATTTGGATACTGAAGACAGCATTTGCCCACCTTAGAGGTATAGGATCCTTCTTCACACTACATTTAACTATATTAATATTTCCACAGGTTCCTAAGGTTAATCGTGGAGTCTCTTAGCAGTTTTAACAAATGTTGTCTCTCTCCCTTAGTGTTATGTACCTCATGATATGTAAAGCCCAAATTTTTTACCAAGACCAATTCTTTAAATATTTAATTTTTGCTGACTAGTATGTCATTTCTGATAGGTTTCAGTCTAAAACTTCCCCTGGATTTTTTTAAAATTAGTTGTTGTTCCAATGATAAACCATTTAAACCTCACCCTATTGTGCACCCTGACACAAAAATCACAAGAAGATACTGGGTTGGAAAGTATTACTTCTTTGAGTTTTTAGTTTATTTTTTTCATTCCAGAACCCGTTTTATATTCCAAGCCCATAAAAACTATAATGTACAGTCATAAATAGCATTTCTTCATATGATTCAGAGAGAACTTGTATAGTGTTCACAAATTGGACTTCAGGCTAGTGGGAGTAAATTTCCTAGTTTTCCTCTTTAGTCTGTAACAGTGAAGAAATGCCTTTTGTAGCATTTTAAGACCTGCCTCAGCCAGTAAGCCTAGGCCTATTCTGCATCAAAAATTCTCCAAAGAAATATCCTCTTGATGAATATGCATTCATTCATAGCAAATCCCACCTTTTCTTCTTCCTTTCTCAGTTTAGAAAAATGCATGAGGGTGTAGTAGAGATTGCAGAGAGAATTTCCAAGGCAGTAAAGTGTTCCATTGGTCTGGAGACTGATGGTTCATTTTACAGCTGATGCTCCAATTTTTAAGTCTGTTACAGAATAATACATGTGTGACAATAAGTTTTTGTCTTCCAGACACTTGAGTGATGAACATTCATTGAAATGCATATGAAAAAATGTATGTATGAATGAAGGTGGGAAATTAACCAGATTTTAAAAATATTGTTATGATTCTTGGTGATTCGTGTCCTTCTTTATAACAAGAAATATATAAGTACGATTAACAGATAAAAAATAAAACCTTTAACTCTTTTTTGTTTCACCACAGGCTTATGATGACTAGGTATTTGTACTATTTTTCATTTCTCTATAAACATTTTATAATCTAAAATGCACTCTATCTATAATATTGAGAACATAGTTATGAAATGTCATGCTAGCCTTCTTGTTTGAGAAATTTTTAATGTACAAAGCTGTACCAAATAATGAGGTCACAATTTTTTTTTCTTTTGTTATTGTTTTCCAACTAAGCCCAAGGTTTTGATCTGTAGTCCAGGGGTGACACTGATACTCGATGACAATTCCAAGTCCTTTCTAAATTTTCTATGTTGCAGGAATCCTTAGAGTCAATTACAGCTCTATGTTCTGCCTGCCCACTTCCATTTATAATTCCTTTGTGCATTTAATGCATATTTGTTTCAGTGGTTGTCTATTGTCAAATAAAACATAGTTACATAGCTTTATGGACTCTAATGCCTCAAATAAAAATAAAAATTAAAAAAAAATTAAAAATAAAAAAATAAAAAAAAAATAAAAATAAAAATAAAAATAAAAATATAGATGTAGTGTGTAGTGTCCCCTGCCAACTAAAATACAGTAAAGAGCTTTCTAAGCTCTAAAATCTAAAATTGCATACATGACTTATAGAAAACATTTTGAATATGCAGTACTTCTCATGTATTCATATGACATTTTCTATTAAAGATGACACTTTCATTATTTTTTATTTTAACTGAATAGTGATCTTCAGTTCAAGTACCCTGTCTCTGATTATAATGGATGGTCTTACTTTAAATGAAAATTTGCTCTTGTCATACAGAAATCTACTATTATTACATTCTATTGAAATAATGTATGAGTATCAAGAATATTAAATGAAAACACAGTGAGTACAGGAAACCTCTTTTTATGCTAGTTTAAGAGGGTTTTTTTCTGGTATTTTGAAGTGTCAATAGCTATGCTGGAAAACAGTTGGCTGCTCAAAGCTTCCAAAGTAAAAATATAAGAAACTATTTTATATCTATGTAAAGATTTCACTAAGGCTTCTTTCAGTCTTATTTTTTCCTGGCTATTGACTTCTTAGAAAGGAAAATTAGATGTTCGAAATTATTACCAAATGACACACTCCCCACACTCCCCTAAAACTCAGCAGAGATTAACAATACAATAATTTTATAATCAAATTTCTATGTATTATATTAGACAAATCATACTCTACAAATTCATTGGTTTCATATTATGGGTCTCCTACTGAAAAAAAACGCAGCATAAGTCTGGCCGTCTGCTCAATCTCCTCCTCAGCTGTATTGTTGGGTTGCTACCAGATCCCTCTCAAGCCAGCTCTTTTCCTGCTAAGCAACCCCAGTTCCCTCTGCTGCTGCTCACAGGCCATGTGCTCCATACCCCAGTTATCTTGCTGGTTCTCTGGAGACTATCAGCATTTTTCCTGCAAATTATACTCAAGTTTTCTTGTAAGTTGAGACCCAAACTGCACACAGTACCTAAGCATGGGCTAAGAAGCATCATGTATAGGGGAATAATAACTTTCCCCAAAACTTTGGCTCTACTGTGGTGAATACAACCCCAGATAGTGATGATTTTCTCTACTGCCAGGAAAATATGTTGGCTCATGTTCAGGTCTCTTTCTTCCTGAGGGCCCCATGGTCTTTGCCACAGAGCTGTGCCCTAGCTAGTCAGTCTCTTGCCTGCATTGTCTCAAGAAGGTCTCACTTCCCAGGTGCAGGACACTGCATTTGCCTATGCTAAATTTTACAAAGTTATCCTGTAAGTCCATTCTTCCAGCCATGTGAGGTGCCTCTGAACAGAAGCCCTGGTCCACTTCCCACCCCACCCCTCGCAAGTTTCATGTCACTTGCAAAATTAATTAGTGCAATTTGATCATACTCCAAATGCTGATATATTTGAATTTAATCCAAAAAAGATGTTTCATTCCTCTTTTAAATAGGCATGTCTATTGTAGATAGACAAAATAAACAAATTTTTAATTCTTTTTTTTAATATATATATAAGCAAACCATATTGCGGCTGCATTAGCCCATCCTGAGAATGTTCTTTTGCTCATGATGCTTCTTCAAATACTATTGAGGGACTACAAAAGGTACAAATGTAATTTGGTTTTGTGACATTTCCACACAGAGTGGAGATACTGGCTGTTAAACTAAAATCTTGTAGAAAAGTTTTCTTTTGATTAAAAACAGGCAAGAAAAAAGAAAACCTGTTAATACTTTTATTTAAGAGCTATATTTTTCAGCAGAATCCAATGACACCAGAAGTGGCTCATATAGGAATCTAGTCCAAAATGAAAGATCATGGGTGCCTGTGAAGAACTCTGGGTTTCTCAGTTTTCAAAGAAATATTATTTTATGCTAATTGGCAAATATTGGCAAAATAGCAGACTTGAAAAATGAGAAAACTGAATATAAAAATTTTCAGATCAGTGTTTAGACTTAATTTCTATGCTGTCCCTACTGAATTGTGCAAGGAAAATGAGCTGACTTAAATATCATTTCAATTAATGTAAATGAGAAGTTACTCTACAGAAATCTAGTCATTACAATGTTCAGAAAATAAATGTTCATGAGTCTAATTTCTCACAGACATAAACTATTGCACCTAAATGGTTATGCTCAGAATTCAGTGTAAAACAGAACTGTACCTAAAAATGTTCATCAGTAATAACAAACAGAAAAGCTTCTCGAAATTATTACATTTTATAAATATTTCATATGTATCAAACCTATCATGTTGATTTCAAGGCAAAGAGAGAAGTATAACAAGTTATCTCAAAAGAAGATCATAACAAGTGACAAGTTGGCAGATCTTGATATCAAGATACTTAAGAGAGGAGGACAAAAATCTAATGATACAGCCACTGCTATACAGAAAATATTTATTGTCTCTGAATATACCTACATGAAAGTCCATTATCTACACAGTTCCCTGCAGAATTAAGAAACTGAGAAAAGTAAAAAAAACTGCAAATAAATTATTTGTCCTTGAAGAGTGAATTTGAAAATTCCAGGATGACTGAGGTAAGTTTAAAAAAATAACCTAATGAAACTTCTCTTTTTTTTTTTTTTAAGAAAAGAAATAGGGTTTTGTTTGTTGGGTTTTTTTTTGTGTGTTTTTTTGGGGGTTTTTGTTTGTTTGTTTGTTTTGGGTTTTTTTTGTAGCAATCTCTGGTATCAGAATGAATTTTAAAAATTAGTCTTCTGTTTTAGCAGTAGTGAGAGGAAGGAGAAACTGGTGACATTGGTTTATATTTTTAAAGCGGAAATTTTCTATGCTCTGTAATAGCCAGAAAATAAAAAGCATCTACATTCACTATATGCCGTATTTTTCATTCTCTTGTCTTTACTTGGACTCATTTTTTATTATGAATAAAATAAAACAAGAATTAATGTAGACCATCAGCTCTCCTGAATTAGGAGACACACCAGATCGAGGAATCTGTATCCTTAAAGACTTCTGACTGAGACACCAAATAAAATCAAACATAAGTTTTAAATTCAGTTATCCTCATTCTTTCCCAGTTTTTAAAACCCACTTCACTTTACAGGTTTATATTATCCTAATCATTCTTCCAATGTCTCCCACTATCTCACTGAGAAGCAAAACCCTTTTTTTCCTTCCTTTTTCTTTTTCCTAACAAACTCTATCCAATGTCACAGTAAAATTCCAGTTGGGCAGAGGCCAACAGCCCAGTTTGGATGTCTTAAAAGTATCCAATTTTTTTTTGTTTAGTGTTTCTGTAATCCTTGGCCCATAACTCGATTTTAATTATCAGAGAAATATGTGTGATTAATTAAAAAATATTTGTTCTTCTGGCATAAATTCAGCTTTATCCTAAATCAGGATCTGCTGGAATTTTATATATAGTGCCATATCCATCAACCTGCAGATAATTTTAAGCTTGAGTTTGAATGAATTTTTTACTTTGGCTGCTAATTGAAGTCCTTTTCTGTTGAGAAATCTATTTCTAACATACGTCATCAGGGAAAAAGAAACTTTCCTGGAGCTTCACTAGTGCCAAAAGTTTTTGGGATGCAAATACTCAGATTTCAAAGCTATGTAGAGATGCTGAATATCTTATGAGAGGTTATAAAGGACTCATGGTATGAGTTTTAATGTTTAACAATAAATCCTAGAGGCAATGCCATACCTGAGTTTCAGGTGAACAGGATGAAGTGGACTAATATTAATAACAATAGAATTACATTACTCAGATAATTTCAGCTACAGTAAGTTCTTTGTCTCTCTCATTCTAAATGTTGGCCTTGCATGTTAACAATTTCATAGCTGAAATGTACAGTGCTAGATAATTCTCCAAAGTAAGAGGTGAAAGTAGTGTTGTTATTCATACAGATGATTTCATTTCAAATTTAGTGGCATGCTAAATTAAGCAAAGAATCAAAAGAGAGGGGCAAAGCATAATTTTACCCTAAATTGGGATGATGGTTCTTTAATTATGTGTGTTTCATTCTTAATCTTTTACACTTAGCTACTTTCTAACTTTTTCAATATGTAACTCTTTGGGAAAAGGAATACCTTGAATTTAAAAAACAGACAGGACACAGAATTTTGTTACCCTTGGTGGAAAAAGTACTCTTTGAATTTTGAGTACAAAAGGAAATGTCAGCTAATTCAACCTAAAACAAATTGGCTCTAGCACCAGTCTGTAGAAAATTATAGCAGTATTGTGGAGAGTACAAATAAAAATATTATTCCCTAAGCGCCTCTGCTGCACATAACTGATTTACAATATCAAACATTTTCTGAGGCTGATGATTAACTATATTAGAAGAAAGGTAGGAAAGGTAGGCTCTGCAAATTTTCTGCCACAATCTTTTCCATAGAAATTGTCTAGAGGAAAGGAAAATTAAATCACCCAGAAAGTAAATCCTGGGCAATGTACAAAAATAAATGATGGCATCATTTGGCAAGTACATGAAGTACCATACTTCCAGTTTCTTCACTGTATGAATTTGACAATGAATACAGTCATTCTGTATTTTTCCCAATAGAGATAAACGAGTTGACCTAAACCCAGCCAGAGTAATTCCTACAGCAACAATTTTGCATTATGGGAATAGATTCGACCATTGCAGCTCATGAAATGAAGGGAAATTTGCTTTGTTTAGAACACTCTCAACTTGCTCACAGCCCTTTCAATCACATTCCAAGTTAAAGTTTACATTCTTTACTGCAATGCAGTGTAGAGGTAGATAGCACTGTCACTGAAAATGTGCCAGCCTGAGTGTTGCAGCAGTTTAGTTGCTGTATTCTCCACAGCATTTAACTGACCATTCTGAGAAGCAAAATGGCTTATTCATCGTCTTGGCCCAGTTGCAGTGTTCCTGACATGTAGAGTCAGTCATTCTGGATCAAGTCAGAATTTCTCCTCCAGATCTCTGCATTCAGAAGAGACACACTCTGTCCAGATTTATATAGGTTCTGGGATGTTCTGAAAATATACTCTCTGTTATTTCCCAGTATATTAGTTAGTAGTCAGAACATGTAATAATGAGAAACAATTTCATGTGTGCATGTCACATAGGATTAAAAAAAAAAAAAAGAGTAAGACAAGAAACCCTCTAAAAATATGTAAACTGTACAGATAACTATTAATTGCCTTTTGGAATTCTCATTTGGAATTCTTAATTTCTATATCTTATGCATTATCACTTAGAACCTTTTTCCAGTTCATGAAGTGCTGATGTATAATTCATCTGCTGTGTATATTAACCTTTAATATCAAACAAACTTACCTAAGCAAATGACAAAATGGAGTGAAGCAATGACACATTATCCTAATGGAATGGAGATTACCTGGAGTATTCTCTTTGCTCTGCTTATCCTGTTTCCTCATCAGAACACATTAATTTAAATCATCAATAGATAAGATCCTAGATTCTGTTAATTTAATCAAAAAGACGTTTCAGTCTTAGGTGAGAAAGAATAGCATTTATTGAGCACACCATCAATACAAGCATATCTTGTCTGTGATCCAGTTCAACAGGCCTTGGTTGTCTCAACAGACAACCTAATCAAAGCAGAATTAAGTTTTCAAGCCTTTTAGTTTTATAATGCCTTGTAACTTCATAGTCTTATTATTTCTTCAATACTGTTGTCCCATTTGTTTTTGTAACCTGACCACTCATCTTATCTCACAGCAGTGATCTAAATTTCAAGTATATTTGAGTTATTGTGAGAGTTCAGCCCACCCCTCAGATACAAGTCTGTATTGCCACATGCCTTTTATGATCTGCTACTGCATTTGAAGTCATGTGCATATGTACACAGTGAAGTGTGCTTGTACCTTCAAAGCCAAGAGCAGCTTCTCAGACTATACCTGTACTTCAAAGAGATCATCAGGAACTTACTAAGGCAAGACTGGACAGGAATGGAAAATGTGGGTTCTTACACTCTTTCTCCTTTTTCATGTGTCTTTCTCCATTCATTTACAACTGTTGAAGAGAGCTTGTTTTTTGTTGTAGAAATTATTAAAATTGTTAGAATGTTTTGCAGCATTCAAAAACTGGTTGCCACACTGCTTTATAAGGAAGTTGCTGCTGATTCAATCACAGCATGTATTAAGTTCAGATTAACAGAAAATAGACCCTATTTTACATTGAATGCTTAAACGGTGCATCAGCAGCTGGCACACAGGTATGTGATTTTCTCTTTTTTTTTTTTTTTTTTTTTGCTTAGAAATATCAGTTGAGGTGTATCATGTTCCTAATTCATACACAGAAAAAAATAAAAAAGGAAAAAAATTGCTCTCAGAGAGACACTGAATAATATCTATGGTATAATACAATAGTAGAGAAAAAAAAAACAAAACAACAAACTCAGCAGCAGGAATAGTAGTTTTACCAAGTAACAGATGTTACTTGTCTTTTTAGTACTACTTTTTAGTACTTTCCTGGAAGATACTAAAGTACATTATTGTATAAAAGTGTAGAAAAAAAGAAGAATCAGAATAGAAAATTCATATAGAAAGTCATACTTTCTTGGTCTGTAAAGAATGTCCTTTTGTAAGCCCAACTTTCACATTAAAATATGGCTTCATCATAGAGGCTTGGACTTAAACATCCATTTCCCTTTCCTGTCTATATTACTGGATGGTATATTCAGGAAGGAATAATATCAGTTAATCATAGTCCTGGAGGATTCAGAATGATGTCTAGTAGTGGTATCAATGATTTGAAAAGAGATTGAACAATTAACTCTACCTCTTTATCTGATTTACATGAAAGCAGAAAATCACAACATAAAAATTATTAAGCTCCAGCATAAGGCTAGATCTTTTCCTTGGAATCAGTCTTTATTGCTGCTGCTAGAGCAGAGATGACTTTTCAAAGACATTAGAGAAGTAAGGGAAAAGTCTTTTCATTTTTCCTCCTGCAATACTGTGTGTACCTCCTTTGGATTTTAAGAAGACTGCAGGCAATCATTTTCCCTAATGAGGACCTGACCTCTGGATCCCTGTCATTTTCTACACCTGCTGAAAGAATGAGAAATCAGAGAATTCTAATGTGCTTTCCTTAAAGATATGAGAAGCAGATTTTCTGGATCAATGAGGTTGTTCTTTGCCTTCCAAGTAAAGTCAAGCTTTGATGAAATGAAGATGTGGGTAGGAGCAAGGGAACTCTGCCTTCAATAGCACAGAAATGTGCCAAGGATACCAAGGCAGTGATTTGGACGAAAGGACAGGGTAGAGGCTACAACAGAAAAAGCCTGAGGAACTCCTAATTTCTTTCCTTGTTTTATATGAATATTTTTATTATCCTTTCTCCCATTTTCCTTAACAAACCACATTCTTCCTGCATTTACTCAGTCTGTCCCTGCTGCAGCTGCAAGCCTTCACACCATCACCCAACCTCTCCACATAGTCCACTGAACTTGTAATAATGTCATGTGTGCTTTGACCATTGCCCCACATTTCTCGCAAAACAGCAGTTCTGTTCTCCTGTTCTTGAAGCCCTTTGAAGGCTCATCATGGGGAAAGGCCTCATTGAAAAATCATAGGTTATCCTTACAGTATTTCTAGGTTCTTTGGATAGCCTGTTAAAAGAATTCATGAAGCTGCATAAGACCTAAGTTATGACAGAACATTAATACATAAATCACACAGTTACACAGGGAGTAAACAATAAATGGCACAAACAGGAGCATACAAATGTATTGGAAAATTAGTCAGATGAGCAAGAGTTACACAAACTGTAAATAACAGCTAAATACTCCATTATAATATCTGTGTACATGCAAATTTCCTTTATATTTTTACACGTGATAAGGGGAAAATTATGGTTTTGGTACTTCCTATTCTTTCTTCCTTTGATTATCTTTATTCTTCCTTTCTTCCTTGCTTCCTTTTTTTTTCTTTCTAGAGACTTCTGAAACCAGCAAAATTTTATGGCTGCACCTGAATTTTGCACAGTAGAAAATCATAAATCAATATGATAAATCAATTTCTGTGTTCTCTCCGTCATAGATAGCAGGGGGGTCCATTGCATTCACAACTTGCTGCAGTGATTATTATGGCAAAAGGAAAAAAAATGAAAGAAGAAAAATATTACATCTGTGACTAGAGCAAGTCTAACAATGGATATCTCATAATTTATTTCATTACTTTTGCAATACCGTTTAAATATAATCCAATATATATCTTTGTAATTTTTCACTGAAATCTCAATGTTTGAAAATGGTTGGAGAGATAACAGTCACTTCAGTGTCTGAAGAAGTTGTGGAACTAATTCAACCCAGTAAAATAATCTTAGCCAAGTATATCTGACACCTGGGAGTGAAAAAGGAAGCAAATATGATCGTGACAGAATTCACTGCAGGAAGCAACACTAACAGTGATTCTGTCCCAAGCCAGATGTGTTTTACTGTAATTGCTGCTAGATGATCTAACATATACTCTTTTTCTGTAATACAGCCTTGGATAAAGCCTGGCTACCAGCTGACTTGCTTCAACACCAGAATGCCAAAAAGTGCAATTTTAGAAGTGACATTGCTGATCTATTTGCAGAACACATCACCTGCCATTCGCAACATTGCTTGGGAGGAAGATCCATTAGAAAAAGAAGCTTCAGAACAGAAATGAGGAGCTCTTCTTTCTTCTTGCTGGCCTCTTTTCATCTTCTCTTCTTATATTTCAGTAGGTAATTTTTCCCACTTCTTCCAGGCTTTACGCTATAGTAGTGGTGCTGAATGCTGATGAGGCTCTGCTTAATGCAACTTCAGGCAATGCAGCCTAAGCTTTCTATAGTCAGAGAGCCTTTCAAGAACCTTCAATTAGCAATCATCTAGACAGAAAAGATAATAGAATGAAATACTTAATCAGCCCTTAAAAAGAAACCCAATGAAGGTACCAAGGCAAAAATTTGAACACTTCAATTACAAAAATTTGCTTTGATATCTGTAATATTGCTGGTCATATCTCTATTGTGCTATATCTCTATTTGTGCTTCATCTATCCTGTGTTTAGCTGGAACCTGTACAGTAAGTCTGTGTATTTTAGAATTGAGAATTCAGATTAAATTCCTATTTATCTAGCAGATCCAAAATAATTTGTGTGTTCCAGTGCTGTGCTGCTTTCAAAACAATTATATCACCATGCAGACTTTGATTAGCACAAATGATATTTCAATTATAGATGAGTAGTGCCTGCTGAAATAAAACTCATACCTGTTTGAAAATATTACTAAATATAGATCATAGTGGCCAGAATACCATTTTGGAGTTTGCTTTCTCTTTCTTTCTTTCTTTCTTTCTTTCTTTCTTTCTTTCTTTCTTTCTTTCTTTCTTTCTTTCTTTCTTTCTTTCTTTTCTTTCTTTCTTTCTTTTCTTTCTTTTCTTTCTTTCTTTTCTTTTCTTTCTTTTCTTTCTTTTCTTTCTTTTCTTTCTTTTCTTTTCTTTTCTTTCTTTTCTTTCTTTTTTCTTTCTTTTCTTTCTTTCTTTCTTTCTTTCTTTCTTTCTTTCTTTCTTTCTTTCTTTCTTTCTTTCTTTCTTTCTTTCTTTCTTTCTTTCTTTCTTTCTTTTTCTTTCTTTCTTTTCTTTCTTTTCTTTCTTTCTCTTTCTTTCTTTCTCTTTCTCTTCTCTCTTTCTCTCTTTCTTCTCTCTTTCTTTCTCTCTTTCTTTCTTTCTTCTTTCTTTCTTTCTCTCTTTCTTCTCTTTCTCTCTTTCTCTCTTCTTTCTTTCTCTCTTTCTTTCTTTCTTTCTCTCTTTCTTTACTTTCTTTTCTTTCTTTCTCTCTTTCTTTCTTTCTCAATTATAAATATTAATTACCACAGACAGTACACTTTCAAAACACAGAACTGACTCTACAGTACAAATAAAATGGAAGCAAAGTGTTAATCACAACTGAAAATTTTCAAATTGAATGCTCCAAAGCACACAAATATTTTCACATTTGAATACAAATAGAGAGCTAAATTTTGAAGTTGAAATTAAAGTGTCTCAAGAATGAAATATATCTCTTCATAAGTAAACAGGTCCATTGGGACAACAGTTAATTATCCAATATATAGATAAACTTTAATTTACATAAAAGAAAATGAAGACATCTCATAATACACACATTGTATTATGTACATCACTTTCTAAATTGTATTCAGAAAAAAATGATGACTAAAAATAGAGCTGTTCAAGTAGTATTTTCAAATAAACTAGAACTATACTCTTTCTTTATTCAGATCCAGATTTCCCCTCAAAATGGAAAAAAATACTCCTTCAGTGGTATGCGTAAGTTCAGATTTCAAGAATTCGAATTGCAGATTTTTTTACTTCCAGTGGCCTTGAAGTAATTGTAGACCTACATGAAGACCCCACAGATGATGCCATTACAGCAGGTGACTCTTCCTTTGATTGAATAGGTCAAAGTCATACACTTCTTGCAGAGACTGCAATCAAGTTTCATCCCCATTTGTTTTAGTATGAAGTGATAGAGATGAGGAATAATGCAGTGTTCAGGCTTCTCTGCCTCAGCCACACTTTCCCTCTCTGATAGCAGGAACAGTGATGGGATTCAGAAAAATTGCTAAAACTTATCTGGGATTACATAACTAATTTCAGTTGGATTGAAGGAAGATTTAGAAATTAGATCTTGAGGGAAGTTTAATTTTTCATTCCTGATTTTGTGAAGACTTGTATATATATTTATCTTTACATATGCAAGTTAAGAAGCTGCAGACAACAGAATTATTCACAAAAATGGTATTTAAACACGTATACCACAGTTGTCAGGACAGAAACCTCTGTAAAAACTGTGCCAGACAAATCACTCATTACATAGCTATTACTTCAGGGAAGAAAAGACATTCTATTCAACTGAATAGATTATTTATGAAAAATGAGATGATCGATAGCTGAGTATTCTGCCTAAATATATTTCACAGAATAAATCTCACCTGACTTGTTAATGTGGTGACAGCTATGAATCTCATTATTTTAAGTTCTGACTGCTGGACACAAGTTTTATTGCAATGACTGCCATGAGAAATATTTTTACTTAAAAAACAGAGTACTAAAAGCACAAACCCTATCTTGAGGCGAGCTTGCAGCAGTTTTATCTGTTCTTACTAGAGTTGCTCTCAACAGCTACTGTGGGTTTAGAGCACCTCTTTGTGGTATGTTAGTGAGATGTTACTTATGAAAAGAAAATTCATAGCAAAACGTGTTTCATATAGTGGATAGAAATCTATTTTAAAAAGGAAAGAAAAATTGCTGGAAAATATTAGTGTTAATTATTAAATAAGTGATGGAGAGTAGCAATGTGCTTCCTTCCTGTGTTCTTTTTTTGTAGTTTCTGTTGGTGTTCTATACAGTATATCCTAGCCCATGAAAAGTTATGTACAATATGTATTTAATGTCTATTGTGATTACACAATCATTATATCTTCATTTTAGAAATCATATTAATAATGGTAATAGATATTATTGGCTTTCAAATACTTCCTACAATTATCTCAAAATCTATGAAGTACATCTGCTATGATATAGATGATATTTTATCTAAATTATGTTGCACTAAAATTTTCCTTTATGCAACTAAATACATAAGTACAGAAAGATAAAAGTTACATTTACTTTAGTTCTACCACTGACTCATTCCTTCACCACCTGAATCAACTGCATCCTCTTTATTCACAGAGAAAGGCAAAGCCACGCAAGAATGATGCTGGGAAAAGGAAGTATATACCTTACCTTCTCCCACAGATAATGAATTTCCCAAGGTTTCTCAGCTGACTCTGCAAGTAATTCTCAATTTAGAGGGAAGGTGTTAAGGTAGAGATGTCTATTTTGGAGAGTACTTCAAGGAGTTATATTTATTTATGTTGTATAAAAGGAGCAGTTTTTATGAATAAGTGACATGTATGGAAAGTGTTCTGTTATGGAAATTAGCAGGGGAATCACATTGAGTTCAAGTGAGCTTGTATAATTAGTATTTTAATAGTGTGTTTTTCAAAGGAAGAATTTTCAAAACTGATACTTTCAAATGATTCCATTAAAATAAATGATAGATTATCTTAGGAAAATACAAATCTATTTAAAAGTATTAGTGTTTTAGTGTGGAAACTAAACTAATTCAGGTAATAGGAAGGAAAAAAGTCTAGAGTTTAATCACAGTGTATAAACCATCACACATGGTTTATATATGGCAAACTATAGAAATAGCATGAAATATCTCCCTAGAAGTGCATTTAGAAAAGTATCAATGGTAATTTCTTTTGTACAGCAGAATTTGGGAGGAAGATCAGACAGTTTAGAATTATGCATACATAAAGTATATGTTTTGCCATAAAAATAATATCTAATACAAAAAGCAATAAAAATACTGTGGGACACAGAAATCTTCTGTCCTTGCCCTGGTAGAAACCCAGGAATTTCTGGGGCAATTTCTTGTTCATATATGCTAGAGAAAAAAATCAGTCCTCTGAAGTAGGACTTTTATGTGTTAGGAGACATTTCCATTGGAAATTCACGTACATTTTAATATAAATGAGCATTTATAATTTAGAAAGCTTAAACCCCCCACAACTGTTCCCTAACCACCATTTATGTATAATGCCTTTGTTAGTCTGTCAAGCCAATATTTAGGATTATTTTCCTATTATTGTGGAGGCCACTCTTGCAAGGATTATAACATATGACAAATATGGATAGATAAGAGATTTTGGTATTTACTCTAAAGCTTATGTCAGCTTTCCTGCTTTTTGAAGCGTAAGCCTCTTTTTGAATTGTATCCAAATAGCCAGGCATCTTGTGTGAAAAATGTCTTACTATGCAAAGGTCTGTGAGATGACCATGGAATTCAAAGGGTATTCTGTCCATTGGGAATTTAGAAAAAAAAGGAGTCTCAGTTTAGCTTAGCATAGTTATTTGAAATTAGTCTGTAAGCCTTTTCTGAATTTTACTGTCATTTTATTCAGAAACAATGCTTCAGCTGTGTTATGCATTTTTAGCCTGACTAGCAAACTGAAGCTACTGAAAGGTATTCTGCAACAGTGAGACAGTGGGCTACATCCAGAGCTTTCTGTCATACACATTAGGTCATTATCTTGTTGCCCTGACAATGCAACTAACTTTAAGAAGCAGAAAAGTTGAGCAAATACCTTCACTATGCCAAGGACTACAGTTTACTGGGCTATATGGAATCCTCCGACAGTGTAAAGTACAGATGTTACATGTGACCATTACTAAGGACACCTTTTCAATACTGGATGTAGACTTTACTGTGGATGTATCAGAATGTTGTGTAATAACATTTGATAACAAATTTCAGATGTGTTAGAAAGAGAAATTAATCATTAAAAATTGGTTTACTGATTTGTTTTGGTTGTTTTTCCATTCAGGAATTATTCATGCTTTGGCTACAATTTTCAAGAATTTATCACTATCTGTGGATTATGTGATAGGGTTTGTGAATTATTCTTGATCTGTAACTCTTTAGCTGGAAGAAATATACATTTAAATTCCTTGATTGAAGATGTGACTGCTCCTTGCAAGGGTGAGAACAATGGCTAAATTTCAAGTAATGTTAAGGGCACCAGACCCCAGAGGAGTTGTACATCAGGACATACATTTGACTCTGAAGTGTCTATGCATCCACACAAATGCAGTTGGAAAGCCTGCAAGCTTTTTATCACACATATGTAAAACTTCCTGTTTCAATATATTCTTGCTACTAAAATAATTTCCAGAAAGAAAAGAGGGGGAAAAGGAACAGAAGGAGATGTAGAGATGCAAAGACAGGCAAAAAAATATTATTCTGAAGAATAAAATTACTTTTTATTGTCCTAACACGGACTATGAGCAAATAATTAATATGACCTTTTCTTTATGTCTGTTAAAACTCTTTGCTAATTACAAATTCATTGTCAAAATTTTTATGACAATGTTGTTCAACATGGAAAGCTAAATATATTTATATTCCAGCTGATGAATTTAAATGCCAACAGTTGGTAGGAGCAGAGTCATGGAGATTTGATTGCTGCCCTGACTTTTTAGAAGTGATTGGTGCCAATATTTACTAGGTAACTAGCTTTGCTAATACTGGGGCAATAGTTAGAAGGTTTTGTTTGAATTATTTACTAGTAGGATAAATGTAGAAGGATAAATGTAGAAGGATAAATCAGAATTATATCCATAATGAATTAAATTTGTCTCAACTAGATGTGGCTTGGCATCCAAGTGCTTCTCTAAACCAAAAAGGGTTTTCTTCTGAGCATGGAGGATAAAAAGGGTCAGAGGGAAGAACAATAACACAATAGTAACGAATCTCTGGTGATCTCTGAAAGAGTAAATGTTTCTGTAAACAACACCTCTCACACAAAGAAGGGGCCTGGAAATGTGTGATTTTGCTGCCTGGCTTTCCCAGACACTTGTTATGCATCCAACCAGTTGTACCAAGGTTGCTAATACAAGCATGAACTCAGAGGATGGAAAAAGATAACTGAGTCTGTTTCTTGCTGAAAGCTTTCCATAGACTAAGCCATCATCAGCTCTCTCATTATTCTATGGAACTCCTCACTGTTCCCTGTGATAGCCAGCACCCTCTTCGGCTTTCACCATTCTGATTCATGACATTTCACAATATAATCAAGCTTATATTTTTGTAGCTTTTGTAGCTTCTATTGAGATCTGCACTACTTGACAAAACAGTAATTGCCTTTAGAGGTGAAAGCTTAAACAATTGTGACCAATTTCTCCAACAAAAAAAGCACATTATATGACATCTCCTGAAAAATCACATAGGTACAAAAATTCCACCAAATGTACAGTTATTTGTTGATATAGTCCCAAAATGTGTAAAGAAAAAATAAGTTTCTCAAATGTCCTCATTGTAATTCTTAAAATTTCTAAGGAAAATATGTTTTTATTTATCTTATTTCTCTTCAAATATTCCTAAAGTTTATACAATGCTTATAGCTCAGTAGGTACATTTGTCCATTTGAAATCAATTTCAGTTTGGTAGACTCAAATATTTTATATCAGTAAGGCAAGTTTGAAGTATATTCTTCTGCTGATTTGAAGCAATAAGCTCTACATTTATAACGTCAGACTGGTATTTTAAAGTCCTGTCTAAGTGATTGACAATGATATATTTTTGACGCTGTATAATTGCATTCTGAAAAAAATATTGGCTTTTCCAATATAGTTTTTTTTCTGTTTTGCCTGAGAACTTCAGACAAGTCTCTATTTATGTGCATGTACCTGTCTGCTGCCTGTCTGTGAAGGGAAATTAGAAATTTTTGAATATTCTGAAACTGCTTAGGATGCCATATGTTTCTTTGTCTGCATATTATTTTAGTTTCAGTAAAAGAAGCAATTATAAGTATATTTGTAGATTCAAGTATCTAAAAATTTAGGTAGAGTTTTAATTTTATAATTCAAGGAAGAATTTTAATTAAAATCAATATTGTTCTTCAATTTTCTAAGTAAGGATAGTTCATAAAAATACTATTAATGTTTAAGGAAAAATTGTCATTAATAGCAAATTGCCCAGAGGGATTGTACAGGTGTATATTGAAAGACTGTTTTACCAAAATTATGCTCTTAATTTTTTGTAAGGATAAAAATAAATCCTTTAAAACTATATTTCAAATCAAAATGTACATGTGAATGCATAGCCTTTTTTTTTAATGCTCTTCTTTTCAAATGTTTTGAAGAAGGGAGAAGTAATCATACACCCATGTTTCTCTTTTGCCATCAGAATTCAAAATCTTTTCCTTATAGTCATTTTAATTAAATACAATGACTTACAATATGTTTATATTGATATGCAGTATGCTTTGTGAGACCCTTTCTATAGACCACATAGTTATTTTCAGTGGTATTTCACATGAATGCCTTTTTCCATGGTTGAGTTTTTTGGCTCTTTTGGAGAATCTAGTCATTTTGCAGATGTGAGTAATTGACTGAGCAGTCTTTAAGGACTTCAGTTAATTTTAGTTGTATAAATGTATGCATATTTATTAAAGCACTAATTGTAAAATATAAATTATTTCTATTATTTAGCCAATATTAAGCTGACAGCTAAATCACAAACCCTTCAGTGAGTTCACAAACATTTCTCCCTCATCTTTTCTCTCTATACCTTTTCTATTCTCAAGGTTATGACATTCTTCACTTATATCTCTTGCTGTGTTTATTCTGGTTCAGATGGTCACTCCACTGCACTTGTTCTGATTCTCTGAGCAGTAAGATAGCTGCCACTGTAATCAGTGTATTTTTTTCCCCCTCTGGTTACTGCCTGCAGCCTTGTTTATCACTTGTTTTACTCTTCCCTATCTCTCCCACATCCCCATTCCTTGTCCGTGAGCAGACTTGTACTCATTCCTGACAGCATACTCCCTTGCAAAAGTCAAGTTTCCATAATTTTAATTTCAGGGCTAAAACTGAGGCAACGAGAAAGCCATCACAGTAGTAAAGAGCAAAAATTGCTATTCTTCCAGCATCCATGAAAACCCTAAATTCAGCAGCCCACTGTTTTCCCCTAGAGGCACTAGATGGCAGCATGGATCACTGCTGCATTGCATCAGGAGCAGAACATGTTAGGAATGAAACAGTAAGAAGGCTTTCAATGAGGATTTTAATTGAGGAGAGGAAAGCTTCATTATGGATGCACTTCATTTTCATTAAAATTATTTTCAAAACTCTCGTTGTCTTTATAGAGAAAGGCTAACGCTGAATATCAAGCCCACTCCCCCACTATCTAAGACGGTCACATCTATAATTTATTTTGCCTTAAAATGACAGGCCCTCTTTTTTCTGTGACTTTTCGTGAAAGGTTGTTCCATCCTGTCTCTTGTATTTAATGAATTTGTGTCTGAAAAATGCACTTAAATACAATTTTATTGCTAGCTGAATGAAAATTCATGAAAATTGCCCCAAGAACAAGGAACGGTAAAATACAAAGATCAACATGGGTAATACATAAAAATGAAATTATATAAGGGTGAGTTAAATGACCAGGCATATTCCTGGTCAGGTTTTTTTCTTTGCCATTTTGGCATTCCTCTTATTCTCAACAGACTATGAACAGTGGTTAAAGATGATCTCTTGCACCAAAACACTTGTTTTTCTTTTCCTGCAAGACAACCATCCCTGCTTGTGCTTATACTCAGAAATAAAAATCAATTCCCATAAAGGAAGAATGCAGAAAAATGGGGCAGGTGATTCTGATTAATTACCTAGAATCATATAGTAAATTGACATGTATAATTCCATTTAAGCAAAAGTACACCTCAGTAAAAAGAAACATACAACAAAGTTGGAAGGCATATCTGGAGGACATCTAGTCCACTAATTTGTTGAAAGCAGAACTAATTTTCATATGAGATCAGAGTCTTGTCAAGACAAGTTCTGAAAATCTTGAAGAATTTTTGTTCTACAGCTTCTTTGAGAAGAAAAATAAGAAATTGGCAGAAACTGTTGCACAGGACGTTCCACCTAAGCATGAGAAATAACTTTACTATACAGATGACTGAGCCCTGGAACAGGTTGTGCAGGGAGGTTGTGGAGTCTCTCTCACTGGAGATATTCAAGAACTGCCTGGATCATTTCTGTGCCGTGTGCTCTAGGATGGCCCCACTTGAGCAGATGACCCACTGTGGTCCCTTCCAACCTGACCCATTCTGTGATTCTGTGAAAAAGAGGGCAGATGAAGACAAGAAGCAGAGAATGAGTGAAATGTATCCCAGAGCAGCAAGGCAGGAGCAGTGTCACTGACACTGGGCCATGTGTGCTCCTGTCTGTGTACACATGTGGATTTAGAGCTGGGGCAGGGGCAGAGGCGAGCAGCCACAGTTACCAGACATTGTCTCGCTGGAGCAGCCTCTCCAAAAAGAAAATTCAGAGCACTGTACCTCTCTTCCCTTGAAGAGTCAGAAAGGGCATATATCTTTTATCTCTCTCTTCCTGTAGAAGAAACCTTGTTTCATAAAAAACAAACTTATAGCTGAAAAATTTCAAAACAAATCTTGGCTTTTGTCCATATTTATGTCCCTGCACTCTGTTTTCATGTGAAAAACATCAGTCCCAAGACTTTTGCCAGTAAAGGTCATCCTTTCTGCTCAATAGGGTTCTAAGATGGCCACATTCCTTCTCTGTTACTTTCATCTGACTTATGAACAGATATGTTAAAAATATCTCCAGTACAGAAGAGTGTTACTTCTTTTTCAGCCTCCATAAACTAAAGTTGGATGAGAACTTCTAGTCTAAAGTAGGTTAACTAGGAGGCAAGAATAAATAGAGGGGATCTACATTTGTTTGAAAAAAAAAACCCTGTAAAATCAGCAAACTGGAAAAAAAAAGTGACAAAAAGTCTCTGCTATGTAAGTCACAGTATGGGCTCTGTCCTTTTGTTTGTTACTGCATGATATTACAATGGACAAGATGCAATATTAATATTAAATGCAAGATAAACTACATTTTTAGTGCTTGAAAATGTTTATTTTTAGTTTCCCAATGGGGACACTGCTTTCTTCCTGATGAGTTCCAAAACTTTCTTCACTTATTGAGAAAAGAGCTTATATCTTAAATTTGACTATCCCAGCTTCATAAAAACGTCAGTAATATGGGCCCACTGTACTTTGCAGAAACATTGTAATTGAGTCAAAGCAATCAACTGATAAAATAAAATTCCTAAAAAATCTTTGCTGGTACAAATCATCATGATTTACAGACTTAACTAGAGCCAGGCAAGCATATATTAAGTACAATGTAAAGGAAAAGTTTCTGTCCTGTCACTACTGAAATGCCAAATTAAAGAGAAATCTATTCATTCATACAGTGAAATGACTGTAAATCTGATCTTTTTCAGGAATAATTTTGTTAATGAGAGTTTCTGACAATGTGCTTTATTGCTAGAGCATGAACAGAATCTTCTAACAGCCTAGCTGATCTCCAGTTTCAATTCCAACACATGTATGTTTCATTTAAAGCAAATTTAAATATTGGCAAGAACTAAGACATTGTGGCAGGTATAGGAAGGAAAGCAAAGAATTTGCCAGAAACATATGAATGAAGGTATTTGATTTTTCTTCTCTGATATACATAAAATATGGAGAAGAGTAATCAATCAGTAGAGTGAATCTCAGAAGGAATAGAAAAAATATTGACAGCTAACAGTCTAGCAAATAACACTTGCATGTGTGTATATTTGTTAAGAAAGAGCAATCATTTCAATGAATTTACAGAGCTTAGCAACTAGGATTAGGATTCAAAGAGAGGAATGTGTGTTTCAAGCACATAAAAATTCTGGAGAAGTTAAAAATATGATGAGTCCATAAAGCATCTTCTGGATTTTGTTTTTTAAAGATATAGTAAGGTAGTGTATAGGTGTAATTTTAGGGAATAAAGCAGGACTGTGGCAACTGCTGAATACTGCTACTGAGTTGAAAAAAAATAACAAGGAAACTCTTGAATAGCATCAGAATGTAAAAGAGGTCTTGAGTTCCTGAGGCCCTGCAAGAGTAACCTGAGCCTTACAAAGCTTTGTAGAGTAACAAAAAAACCAACAGACTGCAAAAAAGATTTAAAAAGTTGTGATATGTGAGTTGCAAACAGTCCTGAGTGTGCCCACTGTGAGCCAGGTCCTTTCAGAAACCCAGAAAGGGTATGACCAGGGGAGTGCAGCTCTGATGGAAGTGCAGATGGGCACTCTCTCCAAGCCATCTCCCTGACCAGAGCAAATTTGTGAGTACTCACAACTCATACTGAAGGCAAAATTCAGTAAATGACCATCAATTTTATTGAGCCAATCCTCCATCAGTCAGAATTTCCACTGAGCCTATATGCAGTTGAGATCTAGGTTTTGAAACTTCAGATAGTTTGTTAGCAATTTTCTCTGAAGTGAGAAAAAATATCTGCTTCTAGAAGAGTTTCTGAAAGTGGCTGAAGCAGTATGTTGAGTCATTTAATTCATTCTTTAACATAAGTTCTTGTGTATGAAAAAGATTTCTGTTTTGCCTTCATTAAACTTAGGCTTCATCAGAGCATGTTTCCAAGCTGATTTAATTCAAAACTTTCAAAAGCCCAAAACACCAAAATCTAACGTTCATAGATCTATTATACTGCATGCTGGAATGAGTACTCCTACAAACCCTTGTTTTCACTTGCAGCAGCAGCAATGTCTAAAGCTTAATTGATGGAGACACAACAATTTCAATACCTGAGATTTCAAGTAAATAAAAATGTTCAAGTTTTTACTTCCTCTGATGCCCAGTAACATACATTTCATCAGAAGTATTGAACAGCATGGTCTTGTATACATAACAATTTAATTTGGTCCCCCTTGTTATACAGACACTGAATGAGTACTGATTCAATTTCAAAATAAGGAAATAAATCCATTTTCTTATTCAGCAATACTTTTGGGTTCATCCACTAGTAATGTGTTTCACGTTCTAACAGTGTAAACTATTATGTGAAAAATCCATGTATTCTGTTCAGTAGGATGACTTCTTGTGAAACAAGTGATATGCAATAACCTTTTTTTACTTTACTGACTGTGCCATTCTTAAGGCATAGCAGTGTAATCCATTGGATTACACATGCTGAAAGCCATGACTTCATTGCAGGAAAAAATGACAAGCAGTCTGCATGTGCTACAAAAGATACTCAGTTATTCATTGCAAATAGTATAACCTACATTGTATTATGGCTCATGGTGATAGAATTGGAGGCAATTCACATCCTCATCCTTGACATTGGCTGGATTGTCACTCAAAGTAATTTTCCCAGCTGGAAACCAATCCACTGAAAACTGATTGTTTCATAATTCAGTTGTGCAGAGTCCTACCACAGAAAATACTACAGTAGCATTTCCTTGGATACCCTTCAAGGTGTTTATCAAGAGGGAGAAATTCACCATATTTGAAGATTGCTAGGTAAACAAGGAATAGTTTTCCATATTTTTTTTTAAATTCACCTATTTTATCAATGAGACTTTTAACATTTTTTCTTATTTTTTCATCCCATTTATTTTTAAATGATTCAGGGGTTTATTTATTTTTTAAATATCTCAATAGCTCTGCCAATAAACAAAAAAGCCAAGAAATGTAACAGATTTGTTTGGCTGCATTTACTGTTTGGGGAAAACAGAATTATAGTTAAGAGACCAGAAAGCAACAATTTCATGTAAAGTGCAGTGGCTGATAACAGCTTTGAGATACTGAATAATCATGCATGGTATGGGTAGCTGTAAAAATACAATGAAAGTAAGTATCACACCTTCAGAGATGCATGAATTATCCGTCTGTGTGGAAGCTTTTGGAGTAGATTTGTAATATCACTGTCATATAAGGTAACTCCAAACAATAAGAGCATGCAAGAGCATTTTAAATAATTAGTTTACAGTTATAATTTTTAGTTATGAAACATTATATGTACTTCTTTTATTTATCTGGTAACCTCTAGAGTGAATCCCTCTTCCATTCTTGGAAATACTATTATGGTTCTTCCGAACCTGGTTTTAGATGTAAACCAAAAGTAAGATATTGTCTTCAGGTCCATATTATAACATTATTTAAAAAAAAAAATATTCTTTAAGCTTTCCTCAGTGAAATATTCTTCTAATGAGGAATAAAAGCAGAATTAAAAAAGAGTATTTTTTTAGAATGTCTGTTCTTTCTCAGAGTGAGAGGTTTTATACATTGTCTCAATTATTTCTTAACTCTAAATAGTTTGTCTATGAAAATAATTCTGTGTTTCCTACATTTAGATGAGTATTAATACTTAAAACTAATTTTTATTCATTTAAATACATAAAAATAAGTTAAATTACCTGCTCTGCTTTGCTTATCAGTTAGTGAGGGGTTTGCTTATTTTTTTGTGTAATTTCTTAGGAAAAATCCAGCAATGCTTTAGCAGCTTTAACTTTGCCCACTGGAGGGAGTGCAAGGGCACTTTTCCACAATGTGAGGTAATGCCTCGTGCTCTGCTGGGGAAGTTTTTCTCTTTACAGGTTGTACCTATAGAAATAAACTCTATAAAGATAAATATACATGAACAAGTGAATTATTAAAAAAAATCTAATGAAATGCTGGTTTTCCTAAATGCTAGACTTTCCAAAACAATGTATAAATAAATGCTAAACTTTCCAAACCCATGCCTATGCACATTTATAGACACCATTGAAGTTTCTAATTTCATTTCCCTCAATTAATAATGTCAACTATTTGTTTAAACATTTTTTCTAGTAAGAAGGGAAAAAAAGGAAAGGAAAATGAAAAGGGAAAAAATTAGAAAAAGAGTAAAAAGGGGAAAAAAGGGAAAAGGAAAGGCTCAAAGTCAAGATGGAAAGAGACATGGTATTTGGAGATCTTATTCTATATGCAACAGAATGTGTAGGTCATTGCTAATATGAGATCAAAATGCATATTTATGAGGGGAAGTGTGTTCTTCTGTATATATATATCAAATTGTCCATGTTTTACTACAAACAGAGATTTTCTTTGACATACAATATGTTTGTAAATTGAAAATAAAACAAAAATCCTCCTAAATCCTCATCACATTATTCTTCTATCACATAAATCTTATCAGTCCTCTCTTGTAGTCTTAACTGGATTTCATTTTCTTTTCTGCTCTGCTTATGAAATATTTCCTTCAGTTCAATGGAATTTTGCATGAGTATGTCTCAGAGGAACTCTTCTCTTTGTGCAGTGTACAGTTCTATTGAAATAAGAGTCAGCAACTCTAATGTCAGCAATTCAGAATAAAAATATTTTACAAATCAAGTATGGTAAACAGAGATTAGTAGGTGAATGCTAAGTTTGATAAATAACTCAGCCAAGAGAAATCAGAGTAGATTATGTTAAAAGAAAAGTGTCAGTCACAAGGAAGTTATTTGTTTTGAAATAGGTCTTAATATCTTTTATAATTCAAGTGAAGTATGAGTTTGATTTGTGGTAGTTTAGAGCTAGAGATGAGAGAAACTTACAGGGTGAACTGAAATAAAAGACTCTGTAGTGGGGATTAATAAGAAGAAAACTTCTATAACCTTGAAGCCTGGTAGAAGCACTATAAAAGAGAAAAAATCTGACTGCATCAGATGTCAACATGAAACCAACATGACAATAGCAAATATAGTTTACCAATCATCTCAGTCATATTGTTTACAAAATAACACTAATGCAATATTTAAGGCTCCAATGAAACTAAATTTAGAATACAACTCATAATGATAAATATGGATATTGAGAGTAGATTGACTAAACCTAAAAGAAACACAAAACAGGAGCCTCTGTCATGTTCACCAAAATTATGACTTAGCATGCACATACAGGCTAAAAGACTTTTTCAGTCCACAAATTATTGAAAAAGGGTAAATTTCTCTAAATCCACAAAAGACAAAACATTCAGGGTAGGAGATATTTATATTCAAATATTTAATACAGAGCCATCTGTTACCTTTTTTCATGATGTTTTTTAATGAACTGCTTGATGCAGTTCAACTGAGTTTTGCAAGACTACATCTTAAAGAAATATGGTTAATTATGTGATGCCATCAGTTAGAACTGGGCTCCTCATGAAGAAAACTTTTAGCATGATACTTGTCTATTACATTCTTTAACTGTAAAACATGAGGTCCAGAATGCTATTTTCACTGTTGCAGTGTCTGAAATCCTTATTATATCAGATGACTATCTGAGCACCACAAGCTCTGCTCCCAAATACCAATCTATGATGTAAACTTCTAAAAGGTCCTTACATTCTAATTGCTATGTCACTGTTGGAATGAGCTGGCAATGAGATTTTTCTGCTTTGCCAATTTGGGCCAGACAAACTGCAGTACGTATTTAGTGTAACTTCTCTGAATCTTAGATAAAATACCTTTACACTATATGGTATTACACTGTGTAGTTTAATGTAATACAGTAGTTTTTATTGAAAGAATTTTTCTTTAATGTTGTCGATAGAAATGCCTTAAATGTCAAATTTAGTTCCACCTAATCAGTAGATTTTATAATAAACACAAAATAAGTAATGTAGTTATTTTCGTGAAACATTATTCCTGTTACCTTTTAACTTTTCAAACCTTCTCTTCTATAACCAGAATTCTTTCAAAAAGAACATCCAAAGGGATAATTACCATCATTGGTTCTACCAGCTCTGGGCAGTCAGAAGCACAGCAGGAGCTTCTTAAGGAAAGGACTGAAAATAACACCACTGAAATGCATTCTTGCTCATACACACAGGAAGATACTCAAGCAGTGAGTTAATATTAATTGTCTATATATAATGATTGCTGACAGGTAAGCTTATCAGTCAATATACTATGCTTAAACTTTTTGTATAGGTATTCCACTGATTCACAAGTTGTATAGTTGCATTATGTAATGTGTGTGCTTTCTGTAACATTCACCATGTTAAGAGGTTGAAGAATCAAAGGTATTTTTCCACAAGAGGGGGCTAATACTCCTTACTATGTCCTGATGGTTAAGTTTTCTTCATCAGAAATCTGAAACCTAGGCATGCCATAGGGAAAGAGGGAGGGAGGGAAGGAAGGAGGGAAGGAGAAGATGAAACTAGAGTTACATTTATGTTATGCCCATTCTAAAGTGTTAAATCCCTCGTCAACTCATCTGTCACAGTTGAGGGGTGGCATTTTAACCTTGGAGAGACTCCATTCAATGCAGGATCAATAAAATTTTGTTAGCAGTAAATTGTTTTTAAAGAAAGGACTACGTGGATATGGTCCATAACTATGGTCCATAACTGAGTTATAATTTGAAATGAGCGAATAGCTAGCCAAAGCAATTATGAGGATCAAGGAGTAAAGAAGAGCTGATAATAAAAATAAACTGATCAGTCCTACACCTTGATCACTTTCAGAGTAGATTCTTAATCATAGACTGAGCTGAAATTGGTGATAAAGCATTCAGATTTGATTTATCTTTGCACTGAAAAAAATTAAGTATACTTTATAGAAATGAAATTCATAGAGAAAGAAGGCTGGCACCTACTTACATAGGATTAGTACATTGATAAAGGACTTAAAGTATTAGTAATAGACTTTAGCAAAGGGTGAGAGGGGATAATAACACTTGAAATTAACAAATCAGTGTAGATAAGTTATACAAAAAAAGACCAAAACAGGAAAGTAGTACATTTCAGCAGTTTACAGACATGTTTTCATCTGCATCTAGAAAAACAAACTACCCTTTCTTAAGAACTTTTTTTTTTTTTTTTTTTGCTCATTTTAAACTAACATTAGTAATCAACAAAGCATGTAGTGACAGCAGTGACAGTAGCAGCAATGGCAAGTTCTGGCACAAAATACCTGAAGGAGCTTGAGGAGGAATTCCTGGAGTCAGGGAAACCTGAGAGAAAATGCAGAGACCCAGCAGGACCTGGCAGCTCTCAGAGTGAGGCTGGCATGCTGAGGGCCTTGCCAGAGCAATCATGGAAGGTGCAAATGACTCCAGGGAGTGCGGGCAACCAGCACGGGCAGTTGGGGCAAGGTGTGGCACTTCACATAGACGGAGTATGTAGCACACAGCCACCCCCAGCTCCTGAGGCAAGCCCACCTGGGACTTTTCACCTGCCCAACTAGAACATGCCCAAGGATGATTTCCACACAGCTGAAAGCCACCGCTAGAAGGAGCATGGTGATGCAGATGGAGCTCCCTCAGAAACATGCAGCTGTCCAGATGTCCACTTCCTCAGGCTGAAGGAATGTCTGAGCCTGGCATTAGTATCTGAGGGCAAAAGAGAGGACACCTGCACATGGTGTGACCAGGTAGATGATCAGCCTGGTGGCAGAGCTTATAGAGGAAGCAAAGAAGCTGAGGCCTATCAGGGAGTGTGAGAGAGAAATAGACTGGTAGAGTCACACCCTTCCATCCCCGAGAGAAATGCAGCTTATGCATTAATACATAGAAGTTAACTAACTTCTATAACATAGAACACAGTTAACATAGAAGTTAACTAACTTCTAACTTAGTTAGAAGTTAACTAACTTCTACCACACTTCTGGTTAATTCTTACCCTTCCTTGACAAGAGTCAGAAGAACCTGACTCCCTTGCTATAAGGCAGAACAAGGTACCAACATCAACTCTAGGAAAGAAAGATAAATTTTCCTCAGAGCATTTTTCTTCAATACTGAACAAAAGAAATACTACAGTAAGAAAAAACAGTTATCATTTCTTGCAAATGTTTTTAGTGCTTGTGTATTGCTTAAGGCTGAACCCTTCAAGACATTTTCTGCTTATACAAAAACATACACTTTCATTTCACAAAGTGTATCTAGCTTCTGCAGCTGCTAAGATAAGTTGCAATACATGGCCTCAGTGAACTCAAAAGATTCCCAAGCAGGGAGCTAATTAAAATTCCATCCACTTCTAGAGATTGTTTGCTTGCTTGTTTGTATCTGACTATGTTATGCCATCTCATGATTTCTATGCAGCCTTAGTCATGACTCATGAATGCTGGAGATTAGCAATACCAGAGCACTTCTATTCCTAATGCGATACCACTACTCTGCACCACTGCCCAGCTCCTGCTGAGAATCTTTTTCAGCTTTCAGAGATATTTTTGGCAAAAAATTATGCCTCCTACTTATGGCTGTAGTGAGGCATGAAGTACAGCTATACCGCTGTTGTCCTTGCAGTGTGAATTTGGAATAGGATGAACAGCGATCCTATCCATATTTCCTGTTGCATGTCTGTTACACTAGCGGTTATACATGTTATATGTATATATATATATCAAGCTAATTGGATTGTTTCTTCATCTTTCAATTGCAATCAGGGATTACTTGATGACTCTATGCAGTTACCGCTCATTCACACAGTCCATCATTCCTATCACTGATTGCAGAAGAGTCAGTTTCCAGGACACAAGTGATTTCTGTGTTGTTTTAATAGTAGTTGGATAGATGGAAAAGATACATTTTGTGTAATAGTGCATTATTCTGAGCTGAAATTTCTAAGAGGAAATTTACATTGTGTGAAATTATGAATTCAATCAGATACTGTAATTTTGAGATCCTTAATTTTTTTTTGAAAAGACCTCTTTTTTCTCTCTCTTCAGTTGATGAGACATTAAGACATCACAAAAAGCAGATCATCTAACAATTGCAAATTTCAAGAGGTTGAAACAAATGAGGAATATTTCTCATGAAATTCAGATGTTGAGAAATGGTCAATTCTTTGAAAAGTTGGTTAGACAAATGTATTTTATATTGAGTTTGAAGGTCAGCAGTCCTCATAAGAATGTGAACTGAACACGTGAATCTTACTTGCAAGAGGAAATACTTCAACCATGTTTATAAGGTCATTTTAGAGAAGTGTTTTGGTTTGTTTAAGTAATCTGATTAACAGTTCCAATTTTTACATTTGGAAAGCACAACAGTAATAGTCCATAATGTCCAATACCTCATTGCTGGAAACAGGCAGTCCCTGTTTCAGGTTACAAATCAAAGCAAAAAAGCATATAGTAAAAAATTAATATATTAAAAAAAAAAAATAATAGAATTTTTTTGTACCCAAAACCTGCCTTTGAAAATAGTTTATCACATTGGTCAAAACTTCATATATTTCCTAATATATATTTCTCAATAATTTTCTTTTTTTGTGTCCACTGTTATAATTATTTATATTTTCCATAAAGATTTAAGTACGGTTAAAGTAATTAACCTGAATAAAATGCCATGGTTTTCTTCATGGTTTTCCTGCTTTGTCAAATTCCAAAACTCTCATTCTATAAGACCAAAAGTTGCCAATCATATTGTTAAAGAAGATCTTATGGTAATGAACTCTTTTTCAGTTTTAAATCCAGGCAAAAGGCTTTCTTTAGTCCATTCTGTCTCATATTATGACAGTTTTATCATTAATATTTTTCTCATCTTGAACAAGAAGACCTATCTATTTTTTTCTATTTTTCTAATTTCTTCTTTTCTTTTTTATGTAATAGTGAAGCCCAGACTAAGCCATTTTTAAAATTCATCTGATATACTAACATTTAAGAACAGGCTTATAATTCCACAAAAAGAGGGATTTTTAAAGATGTTGTAGTAGATGTTGGATTTGAATCAAAGTGAGAATATGGCTCTACAGTCCCTTGAAGTTCCATGCTCTGATCTCAACAAACTCAGGATTCAGAGAAAGACTAAATTTTTTCTTTTCTTTTTTTTAATTTAATCTCAGGAGTCTGAATTGAACCATATCCAAAGTGCAAGACGTTACCAATTTTTATTTTATCCATATCTACTCACTCTCTATCTATTTATCTAAATCAAAATACTTAAGACCTAATTCTATGATATGTTTCTATTGTTTTATAAAAGATGAATGGTATGTCTGAAGAAGGAGTCTGAAGAAGAGCAGGAATAGCACCCTGATGAGAAAATATCTTCTGTACAGAGCTCTTATGTAAGATGTCCACCACAAATTGCTCATATTCTCTCAGACAAAGAAAAGCCAAAATACAGAGCTGGGAGATGGAGAAGACAAAGGAGATAGATGAAGAACATGTCACCGTGAGCATGTCACACTTCTTGTCCCATGGCAGAGTAGGAGCCAGTTTCAGAGCCTTGTCATCAATGGCACACATCCGCTTGCAGTGCAGGCCTGCATGTCCTGCAGTTTGAAGGCACAGCTACAGCAGGGTTTGAAGAGAAGAGACAACAGGTGAGCACAGGCAGATGAAACGAGGGTCTATTTTAATTCTCACACCTGACATTTGTGCAAGGAGGTCAAACAGCCTTGCATCTCACTGTGGATTCATTTGATGTGTCTCATAGGCTCACTCTGTCTTCAAGAAGAGATACATCGAGGCGCAGGAGCTCAGTGCTGAGGGGATTCCCTTTGCCTATGGAATCCTGCATGCTCATCTTCCTTTGAACACTATCCCTTCAACAGCATTTTTTCTGTGTCCATGGGTGACTCTTGTGGGTTGGGTTGATTTAGTTAGGGATTTTATTAATGTTAGTTAGGTTGGTTCTCTGTACCCCTACTTTCCCTCACAATGGTTTGATCCAAGTTGTTTACCACAGGAGCTCTTTTCACTCAGACATGTCAATCTTTTCACCTTCTTCATAAAAGTTCTGTAGCAATCACCCCACCTTTGCAATGCTATTCATCCCAGAACGCTGTACCCACCTCTGTTATGTTCCCATAGGTTGTTGTGATCCATGTGTGCCCTCATAGGGCGAGGGGGGGTTTCCACCCCTGTCCGCCCACCCCCTACTTAACCGAATGCTTTCTTTGTCCCATCGCCATTTTGCCTTACACCGCACTGGGAGCAGTCGCTCCAACCATCGCTGCGACCACGCATGGAATAAAAGCTCTCAGGCCCGCAGGCAAAGCGTCCTTCTCTTGTCCCTTCGCTTCCTCTCAGCGTGAAGCTACCAAAGCTGCATACCCATGCCGGAGCCCTCAGCAGGGAGGCGAACGCCATAACCCCAGAGCGCTCGTTCACGTGGCGGCTACGGTCTCACAAAGGCAGCGCTAGCCGGGGCTTTTCGACTGCTTGAGGCCGTAGTGGGTAAAAGCCGCAGGTGACTCCTTGGTATATGCTTCACCTTTCAAAGCAAGAAACAATGCAGGAGGATCACTCCTTAATGGATTCAACTCTTCATTTACAGGCCTGACACTGGGGTTTATATGCTATTTTGTTTACTAGCACATTTTGATTTCATTGGTAACATAACCTAAAACATACCACATGATTGGTGTTTGCACATTTTGATTTCATTGGTAACGTAACCTAAAACATACCACATGATTGGTGTTTGCACTGTGAGCACCTGAGACATTTCCACCTCTCCCACTTTTCAGAATACATCTGGTTAGTTCTTGCCCTTCCAAGTGAGCAGCCATATTCAGTACCAGTATTTTTTATCAGTTACTGTTGTCTGCCAGCAAGACAAATAGCCCTCTGCCTCCAAGCAAGATCAGTATAAAAAGCTTCCTAACAGTGATAAAGAAAAAAGATTTTTGTCAACATAAAGATTACATATAGCATTTAAGGAAAAAAAAAAAGCAGCTAAATAATTATCATATTGATTACAGAAAAATACAATCATGAGATTCAAATATTTCAAAGTAGAATCTAAATATTTGGGAAAAAAAAAAGCCAGTCTAAATGGCATTATTGTAGAAATTATTTTAGAATTGCATTATATGCTGTTTTCTTTACTCCAAATTAAATATATGAACTTAAGCTTTTTTAATTAAATAATTTGGACTTGAAAACTGTATGCTGATAACAATTTGCTTTCAAAGCACTTTTGTGTGGGTTTGTTTTTGTTAAAGAAATGTATAACAAAGGTTTTTTAAAACAGGGGAAAGAATTGTCTGGTAGTGACAGGTTGTTTGGTAACTGCAATTTGAAAAGTATCTTTCATAATCTACGATAGTTGCCCTTGCAAAAGTAGAATTTCCTGTTCCAAAACTTTCTGTAAAAGCTATAGAAAATATAACTGAGGAAGAGGAAATTGTTTGTGAGATGTTAAAAAAAATCCAAATATTTTTAAAATTTGCCTGTCACCTTACTTAAACAAACAAAACATAGTACAGGTTTCAGCTGAAAAGCTGAAAGCAAGATGCAATGACACTCTTACAATTAGCTAAACAGTTTTGAATAAAGAGTTTTTTTCTGATGTGATGCACTCCTTGAGTGTAAATTATGACCATGATTGAGCATGTGAGTAAATATATGAAAGCAACCTACACACTTCAGGAGAGTAAAGATTTTTAAAATTTCTTTTCAAATTACAAGTCATTTTTTGTATAATTAAACCTTACAAGTAATATATCAGAAACTTCCAGTGTATTTTTTGAATCCTACAACAGAAATTATGTGAATTCTACATTTAGTTGTATTTCTTGATTAGTTACAACGTTTTAATAGTCCAGTTCAACTTTTTCTGAAAGCACAGAAATAAATAATTCATAGAGGCTTTTTACTTAAAGGTCAATCTTTTGTGAAAACAGTCCTAAGTTAATAGAGGTACAGACTGTCTGAAAACAACACCTCAAACCATTTATGGCCACAGAAATTATTTATTGACTGAGAACACCACCTTTCTCTTCAAAGGTTCTAATGAAAAATTGACAGCTGCTATGAGGGATAAAGGCAAAGGCATTGCAGAAGAAAGTATATACACATAGGACCACTAAAATGATTAAAGGATTGAGCAACTGTCATATAAGGACAGGCTGAAAAGAATGGGAATTTTTAACTTGTAACATAGATGTCCTGGGGGAGGGGGAAGCACTTATCAGCTTGTGTAAGTACCTGATAAAAATTGATGCAACCAGATTCTACTCATTGGTACATAAGGAAAGGACAAGAGGCAATTGATACAAACTGAAACACAGGAAATTCCACTTAAAAATAATATATGGTAAGGGTGATAAAACACTGGGACAGGTTGCTCAGAGAGAATGTGGATTCTTCATCCTTGGACATGTGCAAAATTCAGCAGGATACAGTCCTGGGCAATGTGCTATGGCTGACAGTAGTTGAACTGATTGGGTTGGACTGTAGGATCTCCAAATACCCCTTCTAACCTTGCTAAAGCTAAAACCTGAGGCATCAACCTCAACCATTCTGTGATTATATCCAGAAACTAGTGGGAAGAACTGACTAGCAAGTCTTAGTTAAAACACAGTTTGGCAAGAACTTATTTCTGCTGTCCAGACATACAGATTGAAGAAATGTAGTCATATCTGTCCTGAGCAATGAGTGAAACATGCCAGAAACTTGTACAATTCATAGAAAGGGGGTTTCTGGGCCTTGGCAAAGATTATGCACTTGGACTCTCACAATTGCAATAAAATCACTTACTTGTATTTGATGCTTACACCAGATGGGTAGAAAAACTTGGCTAGTATACAAGATATCAAGTCCTTGCTTGTGATAAACACTTTTCTAAATTTAAGTGTTTAAATATCTTCTGAGGGTGTTGCTTAATGCTCATAATTTCAAGTCTAATCTCACACTATAAGATGTGAAATCACAGAAGTACAGTTTGGGAGTCAAGCACATAGCTGGACATTAAGTTATAAATTGGTGTTACAGTCTGATTCACCATTCAGTTGACAGTATCATCAATCATGTGGCAGTCACTTAAGAGATGGACTTGATAATCCTTGTAGGTCTCTTCCAACTGAGAATATTCTGTGATTCTGACAGTGACAATTCTGTACTAGTCACACTCATGAATCACTTGAAGCAGCCTGAAACCCTTTCTGACTGCCACCAGTCAATCAGGCTGTCAGAGGTGGTGTCAAAACATTTTAAATTCTCCCCATTGAAGTACACAAGAGATTCAGAAGTGGAAATTAGGAGTCTAAGTATTGTGAGCTGAAAAGTTACTTCATTACTCTAGAAGGAAATCCAGTTTTAATTAAATTCACCAAGTAAAGAAGAAATAACTGTATCAATGATTAATTACTCTCATTGTTTCATGGATACAAGCAATTCTGAAAAGAAACTTTGTCAAAATGTGAATTATTTAATACAATGGTTACTGCAATCCTGGGGAAAAAAAGATATTTGCACAACTTGTGTTTTATTATTAAGACAACAGAAATGGCTGAGGACAAATTATGCCAATGACCTGGATAGAAAAATTAAACACTCCAAAGTGTACCTAGACAGCATTTGATTGGCAGAAAGAGAGAGTTCTATACAGAATATACTTTGAAACTCACCTACTTGTTGCCTCTTTATTTACATGGAGTCTCTCTTGCTCTCTAAACTATCCTCTAGCCATGCCTGGAACCATGCCTACAGGGCTATCATCTATATGGCTTTATATGTTCCTGATCTTTTGGACCACCTTAATGAAGTCCCTAAGATGAAGTGCAGCTGTATCCACTTTTACTGTCAGCATTTGTTTTTCAGCATATTCAGAATAAAGAGTTACATCTTCTAGAACATAGCTAGGTATAAGACCACAGATGCAAGACCCAAACACATCCATGATGGTGAATTTATACACCATTGTTTTTTCAGAGATCTCGGAGCCATGCCCCAAAGCAATAGAGAAGTGCTTTTAAGACTCCTTCAGTTGCAATATATTGCTTATTTTCACCCTATCATGTGACTTCCAACTTGTCACACTCTTCTTACTGAATGCAGCTCCACCAGGAATAACAAAAATCTGTTTAGTTCATATCATTACAGAGCAAGTTTTGGTTCTCATGTTGAGGAGTTCCTTCAGGACAGGTATCTCAGAGAGCAGCTGCAGTGTGAGCTGCAGGCTGAGCTCTGGATGATGAGAGCCCAAGGCTCAAGGCCATGTCCTGCTGACCCTTTGTGTAACAAAGGGCACAGGGACCTGTGGCCCAGCCATGGGACCAGACACTCAAAGGCACAGCAGGGGCCCACAGCCCCAGACTCTCCCATGCTCATTGTGAAGGTGTAAAAGCCTGGGGGTTCCTCTGTTCAGAGCCCCTCAGAGGCACCAGCTTGAGCTGTTACTTTGATATTTAGTTATTGCACCATGATCAAAATATTCAAAGGATCTGGATATCTGAGACTGTTATGGGAAGCCTGGGTTCAAGCAGGTGATGAAACGTTGTGTGGCTGCATGAGAGCAGGAGGTGTATCTGTGAAGGAACCTCAGTACCAACTCAGGTGGTGCAAAAGTGACCATGCCAGAGGGCTCCTGGATGGTCAGACAGCGTTGTTTCCTAACACTCAGTGGACAGATGATTCAAGAAAAAATTCCAGCAACAACTTCTTTCTTTCTGCTACTGTTTTATGACAATGGTAGGGTATTTTTTGTTTTCACCAGGATCATTACAATCACCATCTGAAGTGATAATGGTTGACCCTGCAATATTCAGAGAGGATTTGGAATCCTTTATGTCCTTTGATACAACTCTTGTAGCTTTCAAGCGTTCATCCTGTGTCATTTACCTGCCCATTTTGATGAATATTCTTTGCATTACTTATGTGCCTAAATACAACAACTACATTAGCATGCTGTGAAGCACGTAGTCCTTTTCACAGGTCTTATTTGGACTGCATATTCCTCTGCATAACTACTGGTTCAGGTAAAGAATGAAATTTTGCCTTTTTGCTGAAATGACATTAGTAATGATATTTTTCTATTTTCATTTAATTAATTAAATAATATCACTTCTCTGTTCTCATGTCACTATTCTTCTATTCAGAATGCCAATATTTACCAGTGGCTTTCTAATTTGCACAGTTTCTCTTCTCTATTGAAAAATTATGTTCAGTTATTCTTTTCATCCTAAGTGCTGATAATTATAGTTCCAATATTCAGAAGCTGACTAGGTTATACTGAGATGGAACTTTCAAAGCTTTTACTGCTGTAAGATATTTGATGAAGGAAATATATTTTTTTCAATTAATTTAATGATTTTTTTCTTAGCAAACACATACTACCAAACTAATAGTCAGCTTTAAAACACAGAAAGCAAAAAAGCACAGTTTTGTTTCCTGTATTAATTAAATTATATAATAGCCTCCAAGGACATCATTATGATGATGTTAACATTGATACTGTTTTGTAAACATGTAGAAATACAGTGATGTGGTTCCACTTTGATATGATTGCAAAAAAATAAGGAAAAATGAAAAAAATTGAGAAAACTAATTTCTTACAATATAGTGTATAATATGAAGATTTCACAGTCTTGTGAAATACATTATATTCCAGGCCTTAGTGATCTTGAGCAAAACATTACTACTCTATTGAGACTTTCACTTCAGATTTGAGAACCCCATTAGCATGAGCAGCTGCTGAGCCTGCAGCATGAGCCTGCTGGAACTCCCTGGGCAGGTCTGTGCTGAGTGCTAGTGGCTGCTGTGGCAGAGATGGCATTCTAGCTCATCAGGAGAAGATGTGATTTTTTTGTTACGCAAAATAAAAGTTACCACAATATCAGAGGAAGGAGAAACCTCTTCATGAATGGAGGGGAAAGGTCATCTAGGGCCTGACTGATGCTACACAAAATGCAGGATTCCCAGCCTCTGACAGGATATAAGACATATTTTAATATTCTACTTTTAAAAAAGTGGAATTTTCAATGCCATTTTTGTCAAAACTTTCTTATGGAGGTCTGGAAAGAGCCCAACACCATCTCTCTCACTCACCGTCAGTGCAGAACATTGATGAAGGGAGCGGAGATGACGCGTTACAGTCTTCTGCATTATTATGATGAGTTTTTGATTAATTCTGTTGACTCTGGGTTTTTTGCTACTGCATTAAATATATTAATAACTACACAGACACTCACTGTTGTCAGGAGGAAGAATAAAAGGAGATCCTAAAGTATGCTAGTGGACACTTCATAAAAATTATTTACATTTGAAGCTCATGAAAAAGAATTTGTAGTGAGTGACCACAGAAACAGGTGCAGGGATAGCCATGAGTCATCTAAAAAATGTACTGGTGTCTGGAAAAACAGCAGCTGTTTCCCCCTTAATTTTACGTAATTTTATGCACTCCTGGACTCTTACTTGACCATATGAAGAATGAGTAGCTCAAAGTAGATAAAATGCCCCATGGAGAAGAATGATTTTCATTTGGTGCTTTCTTTTTCTAAAGAAAAAAAAAAAAGAAAAAAAGTTGAGAAATACAAAAATTAGCATAAAGAATAAGATCAAAGTGTTATGCTCTGAAAAACTTTATTTGAAAAATAAACAGGAAAAAATTTCTCATCTCTACAGATATTGTCACCAGAATTTATTGGAATCTTCTAATACTTCATAATTTGGCTAATGGCCAGCACAAGTGATAGTAAGAAATCTGGAAAAGTAGAGGAAGAGTTAAAAAAGTAAAGTAGATGGATCTAGTAAAGAGCAAATAATAGGTATATAGGCAGCATAATTTGCTACTGAGAGAAGTAATAAGGCAGAAAACACACTGAGTAAATCAGCACTCTGTCAGGTTAGATTGTCAGATGAAGCCCAAAGGTGTGTACACCCACGCTTATACTTCTGGTAGCAGAGTACAGTGGAATAGAAATCTTATTTAAAGTACAGTTTCTATCAGAGATGTGTTTCCTGGAAAAAAAGAAATTAATGTAGAGACTGCAGTATTCATTAAGTGTCCAACCTCAGCAGTCTGTTAGGGTCAACTTGAAATTTTACAATTCCATTATACTCAGAAGTTTCCCCATTATTTCCACATCATCTTTCTCCCTCTGCATGCAGAAATTACCTCTCTTCTATATTAGATATATAAAACTGCAATGTTATATGCAGTGTAGGAGATAGATGCTGCATTATTAATTATAAACTGTTATCTAATTTTTCCCTGTAAAAGAAAAAACATTATTGAATGCACCATTACACTTGTAATTAGACTTAAGAGAGAGCTGAGAGTTTTCTTTGTGGGAAACATTCATGTTTTGAAATAATTTGGTTCCAAATTTGTACCAAACATGCCTCTGAAAAAATATTTAATCCTATTCTATGTGATATCTGCCCATCATTTTTTAAATTAAGTAGACAGAAAAGAAACTAGAATATTTAAATTCTGCTGCACTGGCATGACATGATCGATCATAGGATGTAATGTGATATGATATTTGCTAAATGCATTAGCTACTAAAACATCATGAAGAAAAGTAAAAATGGTAATGATAATACAAAATAACAAAATATCTGCCCAAATAATGTGGTTTTCAAACAGAAGTTTTCATTTTTTCTGGGGCAAAAGTTTCCTAAGTAGGTTTCTAGTTATCTCTTTTAGTAGACTTATTGTAAAGAATATTTTCTTTTTCAAAATAAGTATTGCCAAAAATAATAGTTCTATTAAAATTTTGTAACCTTTATTTCGGAATTCAGTTACAATGGTTGCTTCAAACAGTTGCTGGTGAATAGATTGATAATCATTCCTTGCCCATATGCAGCTAAAAGTTATTTGCACTACAGTGAGAAAGGACAGTGATAAATTGATCAAATCCAATAAAAGAAATGCTGAGTGCAAAATTATACAGAATCTAATTTCAGCAGAAAAGTGACTGAGTACTAAATATTGAGAGTACTGAGAAAATCAATGCTGGGTATTGAGAATATACAATTAATCCAGTGAAAAGGAACATGTATATTTTACAGTCAAAGTGACTAAAAATTCAAATACAAGGTTTGGCTTAGAGAGAACATTCATTTCAGAACCACTTCAGTAAAATATTTGATATTGAGAATTGCCAGCCTAGGTAAAAAGCAATTAGTTCTCTTTTCTAGTAGCCTTCTTTGTTTTTTTTTTTTTTTTTCCATTTAGTAAACTGATATGATGCAAAACAAAAAAATCATCAACAAGCTGAATCCGGATGTAAATGCAAAATGTTGTCTATAAACTCTAAACCCTTTCCAATGGAGTCAGGGTGACAATAACATATTAACCACCAATGCTGCAAGGTAAACTCATTTATGGAGCAGCATGCTATAAATGTAAAATAGATTTAATCTGTAGAAAAACAGTGTATTCCCCAATATTTTATTTATAAATGTCCTAAAGCATATGGGTGGACATCTTCCCAGGTATTTACAGTCTTCATCCTTGTTTTGGTAAAGCCTAGCTCCTTGTAACCCCTTTGTTCCCTTCTGGAATATTCCCTGTCCTTCATCCCCTCCTTGAAGCAAGACTGGGGTGCAGGGCTTGGTCTTTAGCATATTTGGATACCTCCTGAAAGCACCCACTTGAGATATCATGTCCCAGAATCCCTTTCTGCTTCTTCAATTTCCACTTCTTTTGCAGGAATCTCTCATTTTCAATTGCCTAGGAAAGAAAGTCTTCCAAAGATCCCAGAAGTTCATGAGGTTTGATCAGAATAAATCCTTTATATAGCAACTTGGATGAATAAATCTTTTTTCGTTCTGTAAATATGAATTTGACATAAGCTAGTCTTTTATAACAATTTTTTTTCTTTGACAGAGGAGAATATTACAGTTTATAGATGTCGGAAAATAGTACTTTCAGAAATCATTGAAAATGTCTTCTGAATTTCATAAACAGTCTTGGGTTTGTTTTTTTTGTTGTTTTTTTTTTTATTCTGGAGTAAAGGTTTCATTAGAAATAAAAACACATGTAGACTTACTTTTGATTTTAGTAGAAGAGTACAGGGTTTTTTTCCATTTTTTAGTCTCTACTTCCAAAACATTGCAAAATAAGATAAAATGCTAATGTTACTAAGCATAAATGTAGCCAAAAAAGCAGTCCTTTAAGAAAGATGAAATGACAGGGATCAAAATAAGCTATTCAGTGAAAACCTTTCTGCAAATTAGTCAATCATCTGTATCATTTGAGTTCCATCCAATGAACTCCATCTGCTTTCAGCTTTCCCTTCTTTCACAAAGCCCAGCCTTCTATATGCCCTAAGTTTCTTGGTACATGATGTCAGAAGTTCCTTTCTAATGTGATTAACTGTGAGCAATCCACATTAAGCACAGGGCCTTTGGTTTGAAGATCAGATTCATCTATCCAACTCCAGCTCTGTACATGTGTCGTGGTTTGATGCTGGCATGATGCCAGTGCCTCCAGGAAAATACACTTTCTTTAAATAAATGCTGTGAGATGTAATCAGGAACAGAGCAGAGTAGGCCCAAGCTTAATAACAAAGGGAAAAGCTTTATTAAACTACTACTACTATAAAAGATACACACACTAAATCTAGGATGAAGACCCTCCAAAACACTCCTCCCCCCACCTAATTTCTAAAAAATCGACAGTGAGACACCAGCCGGGATTCTTGATCAAGTTGCGACTTTTCACATAATCAATACTCAGTCCATCAAGGGAGAGAGGAGTCTCTCTTGTACTATAGACCCCCCAGGAAACACAATTGCTACCCTTGTGTTTCTATGTCACACGTGGCAACCACACGGAGAAAAAAATTTGCTAGTGTGACCCTCTCCTTTCCATGTCACAGTGCTCTCACCACCGTGAGATGCTTTAAGGATGCTTTGCCATGGACTAAAAGAGACAACAGTTCAGCTTCTCATCTTGGGACTACAGTCCCCCCCATTTCCTTCCTCCCCTGGGGCCAAGGGTCTCAAGAACAGAGATCATCTTCTTCATGAAGACAGAGGGCATCACTAAACTCCTTTTAGCTTTCTTCTGTTCTCTCCACTCCTGTGTTGGTAGTCACTGAAACAGGTCTCTTGGCTCACCACTGCATCCCCCTAAAATGCAGCTCTGTTGCCGGAGAATTTGGTTCAGCTAATGGTTAACAAGAAAAGTCCAGCCACAAGCTACTCCATCATCTCCTTCTACCTAAAAATTTCCTCTTCCAGCATCTCAGATCTCAGACTGTCTCACTTCTACTTCAAATCAAGGAGGAGTAATATTTTGCAAAGCCTTCATTTCCCAGGAAAGGGTTAAAAGTCTCAGACTCCCCGGACGGCTGAAATCTCTGCCTAGAACTCTAACTCTCTCATCATCAACTCCTCCTCTGCCAGCAAATTTCCAGGTGCCATCAGGTTCTCTGTCTCTTTCCCTCTGGAGGGGGGAACAAAGGCATCTCAGTTTCTCTCCACCCTTCCATCCGCAGGAGCTGGCTCGGTTCTAGTCCTTCAGCCCCCTGGGCCTACCTCGACCAGGCCACATGGCTTCCCCTCCCCCACCCAGCCTGAGGCTGGGCAGGGGAGAGTCTGCGCTCTCCGACGACCAGAACCAAAGAGACAGTTCCCCTGGGAGTTCTTGCTTTTAACCCCCTGTGTTCTCAGAGGTGTGTCCATGCCTTCAGTGGTCACTCCAGGGGCCAATATCCAAACCTGATCACTGATTGGTTGGACCCAACTTCCTGAAAAAAATTACTTCTGTGTCAAACCACGACAACACGAGACTATGAAGAAAACATCTTTATGGATTTGCTTAATTGCATGTTTGTGCAGATATTAGGTATTTTAAAGTTCTATGTGTGGAGGCCAAAATCATAATATGAAAATATGCCTGGAGTATTCTTTTATACAAATGCATTATACAGATGTAGACAAGACCAAGAACAATGTATGTTCATTGTCTTTACAGTTCTCGAACATCTTTTAAGTCTTCCATGACTATGGAACATTTGATCATCAGCTCAACATAAGACCACAAAAGATAAAGAGAGAACCTTTTCTGCTCAGTCTTACCTAAGATATCAAAATATTTTTCTTTCCCTTCTTCAAAATCTTTTCCTTTTTCATTCTATCCTGCGTCAAGATTCATTTGTCTGCCTCATCAGTCTTTGTTCAAAAGGCTGTGGTATCACTTGATCTTCAGTGGCTTCAGTAAAAAGGTTTCTGAGGTATTCTGCTTCTGGTATGTTAGAACTCCACATATTTGGTTCTGAAAATCTTATTCACTCAACTTTAAAACAGATACCAGATTTCACCATTTTAAAAAATTATTAAGGACTAAATTTAAATATAAAACATAAGGATAAAACTAATCATACAGTCTTCTACAGAATTGCAGCATGCATGCCCAGAAACTTAACAGACTAGGTTATATTCCTGAAGATAATACATATATTCATCACATTTCTATTACATATCCATCACATTTCCTGAATACATGTAAATAGGCTAATTATTTATGTGAACTTATTTGGATATGAGTAAAGGTATTCTGAGGGTCTTTGGTAGTGTTTTGGGAACATCTATTTTTCTCAAAATTCCCCTTTATGGTCCCAGATCTTCTGAAGAATCTTATTTCCTGGAGAGTATCTCAAATATGTGGTTAGGTTATGATGCTCTTTTATCATTCTTTACTTCAGCACTCTACCTCTGTTCGCAAAACTAACACTTCTCTAGTGCATCTCAACCACTAATATAAGTTAATAAGGAAGCATTAGCTGGCAAAAGACTCATTAGTAACAGATGTAGGGAGCTAACACAAGGCCACATTAATCTCTGGTATTTGTGCTAAGCACTTTAAGGAACAAAACTAAGCATCAAAATGAATATAGGGATCCTATATTCATAGGATATATGTGGTAAAGTATTGTGGTAAAGTTAGAAGAATTTTCCAGTGTCTTCCCCCACTGATGCATAGATTTCTTCTTAAAGAAATATAACCTGTTCTGTAACATTACCTTTTGATTTCTTCAGGCAACATAAAGATTAAAAAAAAATCAGCAGATTGCAAATGTCATTGTATTGCATTAACATCCTGCTATTAAAAAAAAAAGAATCTTTTTATTATAGTGTGTGTGACAGAGAAGCTTTCCATTCAGTGAAGATGTGACAGGGTTTTTGTTAAATTGGCTAAAATGAGAAATGAGGCTTTACACCTTTGTTCCTGTCAGGTTGTGCTGTCAATGAGAAGTTGGCAGAAAGAAACTCTCCAGGTGGTATAAAGCTCTCATAGTAACAAGTCCATAAAATAGCTCTGACCTAACTGTTCACCCACATATGAGCATCAGCAGTATTGCCAGCTCCAAATGTCCAGAAATACCCAGTCAGTTTTAAAGGAGTTTTTGAATAGTCTTTTATTTTGCAGTGTTACACTTAAGATTCAATGTTGTTCAGTTGAACTTAAAGTTTCTAAAGCCAGGAGATCTGAGACAACATCTTTTTAATAAAGAAAATCTGATAACCTGTTAAATAAATGCTAGGAATTCTTAAGACTTACAAGACAAATAATAAGACTGTGAGAGTTTGCGATGCAAAGCCAAAAGGGAAGAGTTGTGTTACAGTCAAACACTAACAGAATATTTCTGCTCTAATGTTGCAGACATGAGGGTTAGGGATTTTTCCCAGAAAAGATAATTGAATAAAGCCCAGTCTTCTGTGTTTTTCTGGAACTATTTGTAAGCCCTCATGATAAATACATTCACGGAAAATATCTTTTTTTTCCCTCACCAGATGATTTTTCTCACCAGGAACAGAAATGTTCCCTGACTGCTACATGCAGATGTAAAAACTGGTGTATTAGCACAATGAAATGTATGATGCAGATAAGGCTTGGCAGGGGCTGAATCAGCTCTGCTGGTGAATCTGCAGCTACTCCCAATCATTATTGGCCAGTTTGAATTGTTATGGGTCAACTATTTTTGTAATATTTTAATACTGTAATCTTATGAACAGTTAGTGATGAACTTTGGTCTCATAATTTATAACACCATAAGTAACTGTACATTTAATCTCACTGAAGGGCTCTGTCAAACTATAACCTGTTAAGCTCTATAGCAGCTTTATATAATGCAGGTTGCTTTACGGGGCATGCATTATAATAAGATGAATAACAGATTTCAGACTCTACATCTTGTTTTTTCTTCATGTTCCTTTCTTGCTTATATTCTCTACAACTTCATATCATCTTTTACATATGTTTTACCTGCCTACAGTAAATGTTTTCAAATAAAAGAGAGGACAAACACTGGGCTTAGAGAATGTTCAATGTTAACTAATCTTTTTTGGCTCGAGAACACTACAATTCTTGTTTGGATATCTAAAACTGCATCAAAGCCCAGAGTGATAGGTAAGTCAGAGTGTAAGGTAAGTTTTAGTCAAAAATTCCTGCCTGTCAAATTTTAAGAAATCAACATTAAAAAATTAAAATATAAAAAATTAAAATACTAAAATTAATTAATTAAAACTAATTAATTAATTAAAACTAATTAAAATACTAAAAAATTAAAATATATTAAAAAACCATCTCTACTGAAGGGCAGGATTTTTCACAGGTTTGCTATTGTGTTGTAACAGATCTGTTTAATGAAGACCAATGCAGCTGAAGTAGTATTAAGAAAAAAAATTAATTTCAATGGTAAATAAAACAGAAGTGGTAGGACACATCCTGAATAAAAGGTGAAAAACTGGAAATCCTCTCTGAACTGCTTCACTATGCACGTTTAGTCCACTATGTGACGTAAATAAAAAACACCTGCAATAATAAATTGTGTGCAGTTAGGCCACTACGAAAATAAATTAATGCATTATTTAAGGAAGTCCGAATGTTACTGACATTAGAACTAATCAGGAATCAAAATGGATTTCCAACAGCAGTCAGCTAAATTTATTTCTGACTTTATCTGAATCAATATATTCCTTGGAATGTTTTTTTTTTAGTAAATCAGGAATTTCTAACAGAAACCTTTTCCAATGCAATGTTTTCAACCAGCTCTAAAAGACATCGTGATTGTTTTCAATGTTTTTTTCATCATAACTTTTTATTCTTTCTATTAGACTATTAATATTATTAATGAAAAAAAATGAAAAGGGAGATAAGAAAAGTCTAGATCAAAATCTAGACCAACTTGTAGCTTTCTAGTGTATGCAACACAAGCTGCAGTACAGTACTTGCAGCTGGGTCAGGCACACAGATAGAGAGATTTACTGAAAACACAGAAGTTCATTTTGTGATGTTTAAGTTGAAGGTAGCAGTAATGCAACAACTTAAGAATTTCATGCCCCAGAAGCCTGGTCCAGCAGCTTTACTGTGGGTGCTGGGGGTAGTTCCCTGGGAATTGTGCTAACTGCACACACCTATAGGGCTTCCTCAGAGTTTTAGCTGCCACTTCAAGCAAGGACATAAAATAAAACAGTAACCTTACATTTGCACTATTTAAGTGTTCTTGAAATAACTTGAAGGTAAGCATAGGAACCTGAATATGTATGATCTTGCTTTTTGTTTAAAGTTTACCTTGATTTATTTAAGAGTGCAGTAAGAAGCACTCATGCAAACACCCTTTATGAACTGAATTGCCTTCTTGCATGAAAATTTTATATAATAGCTTAAATGACCAAAAGGAGGAATTTCTCTCTGTGGAGAGGATATGTACAGCATATCCTGGGAGAGCCATGCAGGGTTTATCTGATGCTTTGTGCATATGGGTTTCTCCCATATGGGAAGATGTTGTAGGTTGGGTTGATTTAGTCAGGGATTTTATTAATGCTAGTTAGGTTTGTTCCTTGTACTCCCCTATTTTCTCCTCACAGTGTTTTGCTCCAAGTTGTTTACCCGGAAAGTCCTGCCACTCAGACCTGTCAGTCTTCTCACCTCTCCCAGTTTTCTCCTTATTTGGTTCTGTCAGTCAGGGGTTGTCACGCCTTGTTGGGGTGTCAATCTTGTAACCACCCCCAGCTTCCTCATGAAAGTTCTGTATCAATCACCCCACCTTAGCCCTTCTATTTGTCCCAGAACGCTGTGCCCACCTCTGTTATGTTACCATTGGTTGTTATAGTTGATGTCATTTCTCTATTGTTTGTCCCCATTGGGCGAGCCAGGTTTCCACCCCTGTCCGCCCACCCCCTACTTAATGTGTTGTCATTCTTTGTTCTCCGGCATTTTGCACTCCGTCGCTCTGAGAGCATTTTGTTCCGACCACACATGGGGGAATACAAGTTCTTAGGGCTTGCAAGCAAAGTGTCCTTCTCTCATCCCTTCCTCTCCTCTCAGAGTGTGAAGCTACCAAAGCTGTGTTACCCACTCTGCAGTGCTCAGCACTACCAGGGAGGCAGACGCCAGACCCCTGGCGTGCCTGCACACACGTGGCGGCCACCCGGCCTTACACAGGCAGTGCTAGCCGGCGCTTCTCGACTGCTTGAGGTCGTGGCAGGTAGCTGCCACAGGAAGATTTGTTCACAACCTGTATTTGCATTCTATTTTAACAGAACAGCTATTTTATTGTACCATTTATTGTTGGAATGTTCTTGTTAAGGTAAAGAAAGACCTCTGCACCATCCTTCTCTCCCTCTCTCACCATGCACCCCCATACAGAGCACATGGACTCACTGTGTTTCTTTCAAACTTTTAAATCTCTTTCTGTGCTTTGGATGTTGCTGTAACACATACAATTATGAGGAAGCACATATTTTTCCCACCTTTCTAGTGGCCAAAACTTTAAAGTTGCAGTGGCTATATTTTTTTTTTTTACTGCTGATACAGCCTCTTTGAGCAGTCCAAGATTTTTCTCAGCTTGATATGCTAACAGAGCTGTGGAGGAATTTGTTATAATGGGGTAAATTTTGCTGTGTAAATTGTTCTAGAAAACTGAAAGAAATATGATTCACCATAATTAAGGAGAAATTACATATATTCTCTTTAGTACCAGTCCACTTTCTTCAACCAAAGGCAGTTGAAGCACACAGAAAATATTTACTGTAGACTTACTTAAAATATTTTAAAGTGTTTGCATTATTTCCTACATAAATAGCACCTCCAGAGTTAGACAGCAAACAATGTCTCTGGCAACAGATAACCAGTAATTACTTTTTGCTGAAACCACATTAATGTCCTAAATAATGCAGTCACTTCTGTGTTAAAATTTCATGAGCTTGATTGTAATTATTCTTCAGTTTGTGTCAGTCTCAGCTCTGCAGTACACTCTGTGAGGCCTAAAAATAGCATCAGCTGTGACTGCTTTGTCCTTTTTTGACACTAGAAGACTGTAAATGTGGGTGGAAATTCTGCTTTGCATGTTCTTAAAAGGTTGCCAGTTATGCACAATTACCACATTTGATTTAAAGATATTCTCTGCTCATTTCTTTTCTATAAAATTCACAAAACAAAGAAGGGAACAAAACCCTCTAAACAGCCTATTAATAAGAAAAGATGACTTTTGAGAGTAACTTGGGGGCAGGGGAGAATTTGTGACCTCAGCACAGAATTGCAAGTTTACAGCAGAACCCCATGGAAAGCCTGCATGTCATGGACTTTACTGCTGACCTGAGAAGGGACAGATTTCTAGACTTTCATGTGGTTGGTACAAGTGTGGAAGCCCAGACCCTTCCTGGGGCACTGGACATAGTCCCCCAACTACAAGAGCTGAAATAGGCTGTAACAATCACTGTTGCCTGAGTTAGTTTCTTACAAGAACAGCCAAAATTCTGGACATTTCTCAGTATTTCAGAGTCCTTAGATGGGAAGAAATTAAATTTATCCAAGTCTTATCACACAGTTTTCTTCTTTTGTTCATGGAAATAGATGTTACACATTTGAGTAAGTTGTGTGTCTTGAGTCTTGAATCAGTTTCCATTCCAAAAGGAGTGGTGTGGGATCTCCTTTTTCCTTACTGCTTTAATGCTTTTCAGAAGTAAACAATTTTTGCTAAGATTTTTTATCTAACACTTAACTTGCTCCTTAAGTGATTGCTACACTCCAGCTACATTATTTTTAAAATAATTCCCTATGGTTGTCCTGGTTTTACCTGGAATAGAGTTAATTTTCTTCTTATTCATCACTGGTGAAGTGCTGTGGTTTGGATTTATATGAAAATAACGTTGATAACATGTTGAAGGTTTAGTTGTTGCAAAGTAGTGTTTCCTCTAAGTCAAGAACTCTAATTTTCCCATCCTCTGCCAGTGAGGAGGTGCACAGGTAGCTTGGAAGGGAGCACAGCCAGGACAGGTGACCCAAACTGGCCAAAGGGATATTCCATACAATAGAACATCATACCCAGTATATAGCTGGAGGGAGGTTGGCTGGGAGCCACTGCCTGGGGACCAGACAGGCATCAGTCAATGTGTTGGTGAACAATGTTACAGGATAGCACATGTATCTCTTCAGTTTTATTCCTTCTTCTTTTTTACATTAAAATTTGTAGTATCCAATTGTTATTGTCACATTTTACGTTTTGTTCAAATTATTAAATTGAACACATCTTAGCTCACATTTTCTTTCTAATTCTCCTTCCCACCGGGGGTGGGGAGGGCAGGGAGTGAGTGAGTGAGTGAGCAGCCATGTGGTACTTAGTTGCCAGCTGGAGTTAAGTCATGACAACAATTTAATCCTTTAAGATAGCCTTGGGGAAAAGAGCAAATAGAATCATTTTCTTACAGGGTACTCTGCAACAGGAGGTGCTGGTCCATTTTGATCACCCATAAGAAAGTCACTCAGACTCTGTAGGGTATCATTCACAATGACATTTATGAGAATTGAAAGTGTAAGAAAAAAAATAGCACAGATAATCTTACGTTCCCTTAGTTGCTTACAACCCACATGCAGCATGCAATGTAGATCCATCCTGTCCAAAGAAGAGTTTCCTATTTTGATCATTTGAGCTATTATTGGATTTTCTTACAAAGACTCAATACTTGTAAGATGAATAACTCAATCTATCATTTCTAAAGTCAAACAGAAGCAATGGTCACAGGACAACAAGTCACTGTCCTTTTAGCTAAAGGCAAGGCACACTGATAGTGCATTCACGTCCAGCTGGGGTCATCCTGTGGCCAAGGGTTTGTGCCACACTACACGGTCCCAAGGGTGTTCTGGATGGACAGTGTGGCACAGCATGGGCCTGGACATACTTGGGGTTAACTTTTGTGGATCACTAACTCCTTGGCATGAAATAATATTCCAGATGCGATGAAAAAATACATGGGGAAAGGTGGAGTTTCTGTTGAAAAGCTAAAGCTAGTGACAGAGATAGGAATACAAAAGAAAATGCCTAAAAACTAAAAAAGAAAGCATTCTGAGACTTTATCCAGGTGGAAAAATGGATAATTATCAAAATATCATTTTTACAGATACTGTTTTGCAAAATAGGAACAATATCAAACTTCTTTTAACTTGCACAACTCTTTTGAACTGGGCTTTTCGTTTTATTCCTAGAATAATGGATTGAGACTGCTTACTACAGAAAATCAAGTTACTTCATATGGAACAATCTGCCTTTAAAGGTTGATATAATCTTTAGGTTCAATTCAACAAAAGTGAACACATGTGCCTATCTTTAAACATGGGTCAAATAATCTATTAAACTTTTCCACCGCTGCCTTTCTGCATTTATTTCACCTGATACTTATACAGATAATCAAACTGAGCTTTCATTCCAATCACTGAAACTTCAAATGTGTTTTGCTATTCATACATTGAAAGCTTTGTTGACTGGTAGATCAGGTATATGAGATAATGTAAAGGAACAAGTGAAAGTAATGATTTCAAATCCAGTAAGGACAATTTTAAAGGACAGGAGAGCAGTTCAAGTTAAGCAGCTTTGGACCACATCGTGTTTAGCTTCTCTGTAAATCCATTCTAAGCACGTATATCTTCTCTACACCTATTATTACCTTGTCTTTGTGGTGGCTTGATCCTGGCTGGATGCCAGGAACCCACCAAAGCTTCTCTATCACTCCCTCCTCCACTGGACAGGGCAGATAAATAAAATGAAAGGCTTATGAGTTAAAGTCTGAGAGAGAGTACTCAGTAATACTGTTATGGGCAAAATTGACTTTACTTGGGCAAATTAGTTGAATTTATTACCAATCAAAATTAGGGCAGGATAATGAAAAGTAAAACAAATCCTAAAAACATCTCCTCCTTCCATCACATGTCCAACCTTATTCCCGATACTTTACCTCCTGTATTCCTCCCCTCACAAAGCATAGGGAGATGGGGAATAGGGTTTAAAATCAGTTCATCACATGAGGAGGAAGCTTCTTCCTCCTCAAGGAGGAGCCATCCCCCTTCTCCAGTTCCTTATGGGATACTATGTTGCATCCAGGGTTGTATTCAGATTAGGGGTTCTGATACGTGTTAGTTAGCCAGTTCTGTGTACCCCTTTGTACACTGCAGCTCTGTGTTGTTCTTCCCCCAGTCCCAGGTGGCTCTGGAGACTGGTAAGGGCGCTGCTTCTTTCCGGGACCGGCAGCTGCCACTTGCTCCCAGGCGCTGCTTCTGCAGTGCGCTGGTCAGGGCTGGCTGGGCTCTGTCACCCGCACAATGGGTGCGAGGCAAAGAGGGAAGGAATTGTCCACTCCATCCTCGTGGGAGGCTGGAAAGCTTTAATGGCCGTGGGGAGCTGTGATGGAGAAGCCGCGGCTCACTCTCCAGTGCCCGCGTGGAGGAAATGGCGGCGGGACTGGGAAGGCGCGGGGTTTTATCAGGGGCGGGGCGAGGGGTGCAGGAGCTGTCCTCACCCAATGGGGGCAGGCTACGAGGGAGTGACGTGGATCGGGGTAACCAACAGGGACGCAGCAGGGGTGGACTGGGCTCCAGGGCGAATGGGGCTGGCAGGAATGGGGTAACAGACACCAAACCCTCTGGAGGGGGCAGGGGGGTGGTTACAGGAGTGGCGTGGGCCAGCTCCAATAGTAAGAGACCCGGAGCCGACCACCACGGGGGGGGGAAACACGGGGGTGCACGGGGGTACACAGAACTCGGCTAGCTAACATAGATCAGAACCCCTAATCTGAACCCAAACCTGGGGTGCAACAGTACACCCCTGTTCCCTCCATGACGGTTTGCTCTAGGCTGCCTGCCATTGGAGCTTCCCTGAATCACTCCAGTCACCACCCCCTGTTCCTTCCTGAAACTTCCCCGTCAGTTACTCCATCCTCGTGTCCCCATTCGTCCCAGAGCCCTGTGTCTGCCCTGTTGCGTCCCTGTTGGTCACCGTGGTCCACATCACCATCACAGTGCCTGTCCCCATTGGGCAGGAGGGCTTCTGCCCTCCTCGTCCCACCCCCTATAAAATCCCGCGCCTCCCTGGTCCCAGCGCCATTTTGTCCACACGGCGCCAGGGAGCGAGTCGCGGCAAATAAAAGCTCTCCAGCCAACCACGTGAACAGAGTGGACAATTCCTTCGCCTCTTTTTCTCGCCCCTCGCGCCGACGGTAGAACGCGGCCAGCCCACCCCGGTGCGTGGAATGCAGAAGCACCTGGGACTCGCGGCAGCCCCCGGTCCTGCTGAGAAGCAGCGCCCGTGCTGGGCTCTCCGGAGCTGCCCGGGACTGGGGAAAAACAACGCAAAGCTGCAACACTATCCTCCACAAACTTCTCCAACATGAGTCCATCCCATGGGACTGCATTTGTCGCAAACTGCTCCAGCATGGGTCCTGTTTCTTTCCACAGACTGCAGGTGGATCTCTGCCATGGACCTCCATAGGCTTCAGGGAGACAGCCTGCCTTGCCATGGTCTGCACCACAGGTTGCAGAGGAATCTCCACTGCAGTTCCTGGAGCACTTCCCTTCCTCTTCCCCCTCCTCCTGGATCTTGATATCACCAGAGTTGTTTCTCTCACATGTTCTCATTTCTCTCTTCTCTGGCCACAGTTTCATCTGTGCAATAGTAGGTTTTCTTCTTAAATATTTTATCACAGAGGTACTGATGGTCTTGGCTGTGGCCAGCAGCAGGTCTGTCCTGGAGCCCACTGGCAATGGCTCTGCAGGACATGGGAAAAGCTTCTGGCATTTTCTCACAGAAGCCACCCCTGTAACCACCCACCCCCACCAGAACCTTGCCATGCAAACCCAGCACAGTCTTGTAATTCATCCTTCAGAACTCATCTTCTCTGCTATTATTACTGGATCTGTACTGGCTTAAATTATATATTACCATTAATTATGCATATTATGACAGAATGTGACACCTTATTTTGCTGTAAGAATAGAATAAGGGTGAAGAACCCATTCAGAGGCATTTAACATGTAATAAAAGCACAGAGGATTAGCTCTTACAGGTGAATTACATGACTGTGTTGGTCAGCTTTCAAAATCTCAAAGTTACAAGTTAGAATACTTCTTCAGCCGTTGATGGATTTCACAACCTCCTACACTGCAATAGCACAATCTTTCACAGATTATTAAAATTACCACATTTAGACATACATATGATAGATTAGTTTTGCCCTTTTGAGTAGAACATGAAAGAGGAAATTATTCTATTTATTTGGAGAATTAATCCAGATAATCCAGAATTAATCCAGATAATCCAGAAGTGCCACCAAAAATTCCTTTGAACAAAAATAATATTCTGTTATAATGCCCTAGTATGTGTTCAAAGTGTGTGGATATTTAGTAGATGATTTTTAAAATATCAGATCATTTGTTAAAATGCTATACAACAGAAAAAGCAAATTACTAATACAATCTTTTCAAACTAGCAAAAGGCTGATTCAACTCTTGTTTCTGTTCTACTCTGAGCAATTGGTAAGAAAAAGGCCACATTTTTCAGCAATTTGTCTTCACAGAAACTATTGGTTTATAGTACCATTTAATGCAAAAACAAAGTTTCTTCAGGGTAGCACAAGACATTCTATTTGCTCACTCTGGAGAGAAAACTTTGTATTACCTATATTTTTACATTTCTCTTCTATAGCACATGGTAGGAAACAAAAATCACAATTTCATACACCATATATAATAAAAGATCCTGTACAAGCAGAACACATATGAATTTATTGTGGCACTGTTCCAGATACCAAACATGAGTAGGCCTATTGTAGGCAATCTATAAATTCAGGAAATTAAAATCTAGCTTTGTATTAATTCCTCACACCACTAATTTATGACAGCTAATTCCTTTATGCAGTCACCTTTCTCAAATTAATTGCAGTACAAATTACAGAGGAAAAAAAGACTATTTCACAAGGATATTAGCATTCTGAGACTTCAGAAAATTTAAATAATTAGCTTGATATGACATACTAGTGGCAGAACAATTATTTTCCATTAATATTTTCTGAAATTTCAACTCAAATTGCAATTTAGCAACATTTGTTATCTACGCAATAAAAATCTGAGTGACTTGTGAAAACAAAATATCTGCATAAAAATAATGCTCTGCCCTTTCACTGTCATTGCATTTTGTGATTTATAACATTTTAATTCGTAAATGTTCCTAAATAACTTGAAATATTCATCTGTTTTATAAAGCAAGCTCTGTTCTGAATAAGATAGCAAAAGTACCAACAGCACCTTTCTCCTGTTACCTGATATATATATATATATATATATATATATATATATATATATATTCATTGCATTTTGTAAACTTCAGTAAAATTTATTGCCTGGAATAAACTGGATTATCCAGAGTGTACACATTTAAATTGAGTATTTTTTGATCCACACTAAAGTCAGTGAGGATGAGTGGTGCACTTATTCTGTGCAACCACAGAATAAACAAATATTAACAAAGAAGGAAAGTGCTATTAACAAGAGCAAAGAAGAACAGAATGGCTGAAGTAAATTACATCCACATTTCCAGGGATGAGGCTCTGAAACAGGTTTCCCAGGTAAATTGTGGATGCAATCGTGGAGGTCAGGCTGGATGGGGCTCTGAGCAACCTGATCTAGTGGAAGGTGTCCTTTCCTATAGTAGGGGAGGTTGGAACTAGATGACCTTCAAGGTCCCCTTCCAGCCCAAACCATTCTATGATTCTGTGATTTTCTGAATCAAAAAGCAAGCGTTTTGTTGTTTGAGTTTAAATTACACACCTTTACACCACCCATGTCAATTTTGTAAATTTAATTTTCTTTCTAGTTCAACTTTAAGGAATTTGAATTTTGGCCATTAAATCTGTAAACACTTTGCATGCTACAAAGAAAGTTCTACAGTACTAGTACCTTCTACTATGAAAGTAATTATAAACTAAATAAGTCATCTTAACCTTCTTGCCTTTGAGCTAAGTAAACTGGGGTTTTTTCACTGTGTAATTAAAAATTGAGAGCTAGACCACAGACCAAACCTCTGGTTCCACACTGTAAAAAGAAAAGTCTCTTATTTTATATAAATAATTTAAAATTTTATTTTCCTAATATAGCAGTTGAATAGACAGTCCTTTGTGTTTGCTCAAGACTTCATCACACAACTGGAACCAAGTCCTGACTGCAGACTGAAAATCAAACAGATTATTAAATAATTGATCCTTACAAAACACTTATTTGAGACACACTAAAGACATTGAACAAAATGTCAATAAAATATATCAAATTTAAATGTCTTCTTTTTCTTCTCACTTCTCAAACATGCAATCCAAAGCACATGCATTTGATATACAAGTGAAATCATTATCTTTGTATGGCTATCATAATCTTGCTGCCAATCACTAGCACTGCTACCAACCTCTTAAAATATCTATACTTGTACATTCTTACTCTTTCAAATTTTATTTTAAGAAATTTACATTTTTAAGAAATATAAATTTAATAAGTAGTAATTGAATGCTGAAACTATCTCAAAGTTCATTTTAAGCTACAATGCATTTTACAAAATCTGTATTCAAGGAAAGTAACTATAGCAGTCTTTTTTTTTCTCAGGCAATGAACTTTCAATTGCTTAGGCAAATATTTTCTGCAGAAAGCACTTACCCAGCATCATGGTTTGCTTCCTTGCAACTGATGCTTTGAGTCATCTCTATAGATCCACTTCTGGAAAAATAACGCGGGATCCACTTTCTCAGCACCTGACTTGTGGTCTCTGTAGGCAATCTTACAGTTGCACTGTGATGTTTTAAACTTGTTAGAAGTCAAGGGTAAGGGCAGGATGTTGTAGGTAGACCGTTTGTGGTATTGGGAGCAGGGCTGTGGCTGAACCTCACCCCCAGTGGGCACAGCTGTGAGAAGCCGGTGAGCAGCATTGAAAGCAATGAGCCATGGAGTGCCCAGGTACTGACCAACCACCAAAGGGAACAGAGGGCACACAGGTGCAGTGCATGAACATGAGTGGTATAAAAGGTTTGGCATGCCTGGATAAATCAGAATCATTAACAGAAGATGATGAATTGTCTGGTGTCATGTTCAATAACACTTTGATCGCCATTCCTAACTATAGCTAATTGGTGTGACCTAGATTAAAAAGAAAACATATGTGAGAAGCTCCTGAGTGAAAGCCAGTGGCTTATTAGTATCCTTTACAATTGCAAGATAGTCTAAAAGCTTCAATGCTGATAATGAATTGATGATAATACACAGCAGCATGTGCATTATTAATAGTTATCTATGTATGAATATAAGCACAGCCAGGCTTGTCTGAAAGTACACTTCAAGGACTGCTCCTTAATGTTACATCTGAGGAACAGGTTTGTGAAGATGAACGTGACATTTATTATTCATTTAAGAATTGGCAATTGGGAAAATCTTATTCCTTTTAAGTATATTTAACCTTGTGTAATGGTAGTATAGATCCTTCAAAATCTAAAAGACTGTCCTTGTGACCAAAAGTGCTCAGACAGCAAGCTGCCCTAAAAATTTCAGGAATGTCAGCTGTGGAAGTTATCTTTAAGCTCTTGTACTCTGAGGAATCACCTTGGGATTTCAAAGGAATGAGAACTTTTCCTAATTCAACATATTCACAATTATTTGGGAACAGTAAAGTGGTAATTTTTGCTGCTGCTATCAAATTATTCAGACTAATCACTTTAGGTTGAAAATGAAAGGTTGCACTGATAACACTTAATGACTGACAAAATGACAGATGTTATGATGACAAATAGAAAGGAACACTGCTTCCTGGTGGTGCAGACATTTTGTGGTAGACTTGTTTGATTAAATGTACTTACAATTTAAACTTCCACCTCTAATTTAGTTTCCTATTTCCTGTCAAAGGTGCTGTCCATGCTATCTTAAAGCAGCTCTTGAAAATTCACATTTTTCTCTGTTGAAAAAAAAAAATAGAATAAAATTCTGAACCCCAAGACTTGTTCAGAAAGCACCAAACTGCATTACTAAAATTTTATACCATCCTCTTGGGCCAGATACACTGGAGGTTACTGATGCTTATAGCTATACTGCAGTACAAACACATTGTGCTATAAAACACTTTAAACTCACACTGGCTAAAAAAAAGGTTTTTCACTGAATACTTTAATCTTTAGTTTTAATAAAATGGGTTGAATTTTACTGAAAACTTTCCTTACTGCTGTTCTAAGTTGAGTTAGGGAAAATACCAATGACCTTTCACCACCTATTAAAGCATTAAAGATATTTACATTGATTCAGGAATTGCTATAGATCAATAAAGTGTTTCTTTGGGAAACAGGCAACCACAAAGTCTCAACATAATTTTTATCCTTTTTTTCTTATGTTTCCAGTGCACATTCAATACTTGTGCAATATCCTGGTTAATGAAAACTGACTGTAGGTCTAATGGACCAATCATAATGAAAAGTTTTCCAAATTCAGAGACTTTTCACAGGTCTTGAATCCCTGTTGTCACAGGTACCAGGCTGTTGTGTGGCTGTTTCTTCAAAACATGAGCAAAATACAGGACAATACATTGCACTTGGTGACTCAATTGCCATCAACAGGACTCAGGACAAGCCTTGTGTCAGCACTTACACAGCTGTCTGCCTATCAGCTACCCCTCCTCTCAAAAGCTGGTAATACCTCTGGTTGCAAAGAGGGACGTCTCTGCAGACATGACAAAAATCAGTAATGACTGCATCAGCACCACAAGTCTCCAGTGCCTATAGTTCTGACCCCTATTGTTTTCCTGGATTGATTTAGTTTTTCCACTCTTCCAGGTAAAAAAAATGGATATTTAAACAATTATAAAGCACCATATATATGCTAATTATTGGAGAAATGAAACTGATAACAGCAGGGAAAAAAGGAGGTCTAGAGAAAAAAAATAATAAAAAATTTAAGTATGTCTTACACATGAGTGCTGAAAAGGACAAGGAAAAAAACATGTCTAAGTATGATGAAGAAAAATGAAAGGGAAAGAACAAAAAAAATTGTCATGAAACATACACACAGAAAACATGTGAGAACAGAAATGCACAAAAGAGTAAAAGAAGGTCAGAGAGCAGAAAATTTTAATTTTTAATTCAGTTGTCACAAGCAATTGTAGATGCTAAAAGTTTTAAAGAGTAAAAAAAACCAAAGATTGCATTCATGGAAGAAAAAATAATTTTAAGCACTAGTAGATATAAAGAATTAACTCCTGTCTTTGAATGTCTGAGCTGTAAAGTGCTGAAGAAATGCAGGAGAATTTTCTGGAGAGCTGCTAGTTGCAATTACTATATTCTTACTCTTTCTCCATGCTCTCCTGGCTATGCACTAAGCAAGCAAGCAATGAAACTACTGTCATCACTCCAGACACTTAATTAATCCTAAAGATAACAGAAAGAGCTAAACATTTTTAATAGTACTGGAGTTCAGCTCCTAATCAGCAGCAAAATTGTAAGATAATTATAACATTTTGGTCAATATGACACAACAAATCTTACAGAGAATCAGCTTATAGATTTTGTTATAAATTCTGTAATGCAGCTGATTTAAAGATTTCATATAAAGAGTTTTCAATATTTCCTTTAAAAATCATTGATTTAACAATATCTAAATCTTTCAGGTAGAAATAACTGATTTTGTGAACATTTCTACTAAATTTATCCAAATTATCTGGTTTAGCAAGTTTGAAATCTATTTCAACTGTGTTGTTGGACTTTTATTATGTAATTTTTACAAGAAATAAAAGTGTTTGGATTTCATCATGAGAAGTAGAATTAATGTGAAGCAAAGAAGCTGCAAGAACCCCCATGTTAATAACCCTGACATTATATTCACTAGTAGTCAACACATAAATGAAACTATCAGGTTTTGCAGATATTAAATTGCAAACACTTTCTGGTTGCATCTTCAGATTTTATTTTACTATAATTAAATACATGTGTTGTTTTTTTTTTTTTTTTTCCATAGGATACGTCTGCACCTGTTTTTTGGACGGGGCAGAAGAGAATTTGATCTGCATGCCTGTTCAATCTACAGGGCTACATGGAGAAGAACAATTCTGGGTGAAAAAAAAAGGCAGAAAAAGACAAAGGGCTTATTGATACCCCAAATCAAGAAAGCAATTGCATCTCTGGAAACCTCAGAAGCCAATGCCTTATTCTGAAGTCAAGCCCAACCATCTAACATTCCATAATTACCATGGACATAAGAAGATATAAGCTTCAGCTCTTATGCAAGCCTAAATTCATATCATATAGAACTAGGGATAATATTATGCAGTATTTGAATATCCATGATGGAAATTTGAGACAATATTTTTTTATATTTACTTTGCAGCAATGCAGAGGTTCATAAATTATCTTTTAGAGATAATTATCTTTTAGAGATATCATTTTAGCTCATATTTAATTCTGTCACCTTGAAATTTATGTCCCACTGAAAACGAACTGCAATGCAACAGATCTGCCTGAAATATGCTATGGACCATGTTTTATTCAATATTACCCCTGATGGTAAATAAGATGTTTACACAGCATTCTGCAAACGACTTGTACATTGGAAAAAATAAGTCATTGGGAAAATGGAAAGACAAATCCACTGAGATTCCTATAATTGAACAGAAGAGGGAGGTAGAGGGCCAATGTCAGTACAGTTCCAGCTATTGGACTTCATCAGGGCTATTTTCAGATTACACTAATGAGTCAAAATACCTGGAAATTATTGACAGTTTCTGTGCAGCAAAGGTTGCACCTAAACAATACTGAAGTGAATTTGAATGAGCTAGGTGACAGCAGAGAATGGAAGAAATGTTTTAAAAGATCATAGTAGTTTCCCCTGCTTATCCATCAGATATCTCAGAGAATAGTTAAGTAAGAATGATTTCATTTTTAAAGTAGAGTTGTGATTGCCATCAAGAAGCTGAAGACAATCAGCAAGTGTTAATCTAGAACCTAGATATACACTATCTAGAACATGATGAAAATCCTAAAACAGAAGCCCTAGGGGTTTTATAAAGATATCCATTTGAGAATTCATTACCTCATAATCAGTGTGGAGGAGAAATAGCTTGGTGTAAGCTTCTGTCACAAGTGTGCCAGACACTGCATAACTACATCATCAGTGCTGGTTTCTTTCTGATCAGGTTTTCAATCTTGATTATAAGAGGGAAATCAGAGCAGCAAGGGTGAGAAAGACAATCACCATGTCAGCATGATGGGCGTTGCCTTAAACTGCCTAATAATTATCTAGTTTTGAAAAATGTCTATGAACTATTTACAGACTACCAATTCATGTGGTACTCTGAGTACTGTACACTTGCTATGGAAACAGCAATGAAAGAAAGTGCCTCTTTGAAAACAAGAATGGTAGCTGAAAGCTAATGGTAACACAGTTCTGAGGCTGATCCTTTCAGACACCAGATTGCAGAAACTGCACAGAATAACATACCTTTGCCTTCTGTTAGGGATGTCCAAGTCACAAAACATGTTTTCAAAAGGGAAACCAGACAACAGCTCATTAGAATGTTTTAAGGTAATTTTTTGAGTTCTTGCTAGAAGCCTTGCTTTTTTTAATAAAACCTGTCAAATTGCAAAAAATTATTTTTCCCAGATTTTTTTAAACTCAGTAGTTGTTTTTCACTTACTTGTCTTCAGTGACTTTTCTGGAGTGTGGAAATAAAGTTGACATTCCATTTCATTCATGTTTTAGGATTAAATGAATATACATAATTTCTGACCCACTGCATAGGCACTTTTTGGACCATTTTACAGAGTTTCACAGCATGAAAAGATGTAGACTGTGGAAACAGAGCTGTCAGCCTAATTTGAGAAACAGCAACAGCAGCAGAAAAATAACAAAGCCAACTAACCCTTTCATGCAAGGAGTGAAACTACAGCAGCAGAAAATTCAATCTCTGCTGTGAGGGGACATTTCTTGTGTATTTCTTTCTTGACTCTTTCCTATAAGTGATTTTTTTATACAGGGGAGTTATTCCTTACTTGATTTACAAAGAAAATAATGTCAATAGAACTGAACCAGCAGCCTGAAAATATACTACTAGGTTTCCTTAAAAATTCTTATTTAATCACTTCTCCACATTCACACTGACTTTGTAATTTAATGTGTAGGTTTTGGAACTTCTGCCTTGAGTTCTTCCTGCTTCTCTTGAAATTATCCTTCTGATTTTTGGATCACAGTCACTCTTAATGAAGTTCCACTGCCAGTACAAAAGCAAAAGAGGGAATATTAAATTTCACTGTCCTGTGATTGCACAGACCAATGAATTTCCCATTCCTGAACATGGAGTGCAAAAGACTGCCCATTTTGATAATTCAGTGGGAATTTTGTGTAATACTGAATCAAATCACTATCTTGCATGCTATTCTTTGAACACTGATAATATGTACAACCCCTATATGCATATACCTATGAGCTTTTGAAACAGAAAGCATTTGAGCTGAAATACAGGTCTTAAAGTTGTAGAAAAGGACATGTGGTGTTTTCATGCTCAGGCTGAGCATGAAACAAGGTCTGCAGTAGACAGTTACAAGGTCCCTCACAAAAAGTAATTGCATTTTTTTGTTTTGTTTTCTGATAGGAGCTAAGTACTCTAATTTTTGTCTTGATGATTAATAACCCATATTGTTCTAGTTTTGTATATTCTTCTCTTAAGCCTCTTGCATAATACACACAAATATGAATGCATGTATCCGCTACAGAATTTTCTGTTGAGCTCCCCACCAACAAAAAAGCTGGGGCCAGCAATGATGAGCTGTGGTAATAATACTGCTGTCACAATGAGTACAGAAGTCTGTATCCTTTAAAGAGTCTGAATTTGTGAAGAGAAGAATATATATTATTAAACCAACTAACAAACATGGAAAACAACAGGCACTTCTGAATGCATAGATCTCCTGCAGGTACCTGCAGAACTTTTTCCTATAAAGGGCTTTTCTTCCTAAAACTATGTCTAAATTATATCCTCCCGCCTAATAGAATATTTCCACTCATGGTGTATTTTAATTTGGGGACAATATGGTATCTAAATCAGTTTATTGGTCTGTAATTCCTTTCTCAGGAATATTTTCTTTCTTTCAGCCTAGATAGCTTCCAGCCTATGAATAAAATATTTATTTTTCCACACCACTTACATATCCTACAGTCTTGTCATGGATGATCAAAATTACAACAATATTTCCATGCCTGTGACAGCAGTAAATTCTGTAATATCCAACCTTACTTGAGCATCAAATTGTCATGTATCAAATTTGGCAGCTTTACTTAACTCAGAAATGGTCTTCAAAGAGTAATCTGCATAAAATTTGCAAACACAAAGATGAACGTGATGGTCAGAAAAGAAACGTATGTACTGGTCTATGCTCACAGTTCAGAAACTGCAGTCAGCTATATTAACTTGTAGATAATGGGCACTCTGGGCAAAGCAAGCCATGATCAAAGGGGCTTCAACCCCACCAGAGGCTTCAACCCTATGGTTCCAAGCTACAGGGCAGCCCTGGTCCCAGGGGGAAAAGACAGCACCTCCAGCCCCACATTCAGTGGGACCACACCAAGCAAGCTGGCCAGACCTGCTCCCCACCTGCAGGGAGGCAGGACAGAAATGGCTCTGCAAAGGAGGCCTCTGGCATCTAGTTTGGTCCCTTGTCCTCTGGAATTTGAAAAAGTGTATTTGAAAATCAGGTTTATTTTTAGACTTTTCCTGTTTTAGATAAAAAGATATTCATCTCTCTTCATCTATGAATTTAAAATAAATAGTTAATGCTGATTGGAAAGAGTCAAAGTTTATTTTCCTGGTCAACAAAACTGTGCAAAGCATTTATGCAGGGCAGGCAATTTCATCAAAATTGTAGGCTTTCTCGAGGTATATATAATTATTGACATTCCTGACTCAATTTGTACTTCTAAATTATCAGAAATAATATTCTGATCTTTACAGAAGACTTAATATTTTTCATATTGTCATTTCTCTCCTGTGGAGAATTTTGATGCATTTTCTAGAAGAGGGTATTTTGCACCAAAGTTGGACGCTTTTGTTTACTCCCCCCCGAGGAATACTTGGTCCCACATGCTCAAATCTCCTGTTCTGTAGCCAGCTTGACCTCTCTGATGCTAAGCAGCTGGGGTATTTTCCCTTAAGGGAAAAAGTGTCTTTTGTCTTCAAGTACAAAAATGTCAGTTTTCCGTACGTTTCTGTGTCCTGTGTATTATCTCAGCAGAGGTACAGTGTACATGATTAAACTCTGTAATGTCAGACTACATTTTCATCTTGTGGCCTGTGATGTTCGTTTATCAGGAGAAAAAGTATTGACGATAATTCTGTTTTCATTAACTTTGCTGTTTTTTATTAACAAGTTTCATGCTCTGTTGTTTTACCAGCTGATAATACTGATACCTGTTCTGAGTGATACTCCAAATTTTAATCTTCTGAACCTTGGAGTAAATATAATTGATAAAAGCAAAAGCTTACAGATGCTTTTAAACTTAATTGCAGATATTTGAGAAGGAAAAAATTGCAAATGTAGCTAAGAACTTTCTTTTATAAGCATATGCCACTCATTCTGTGAGCAGACCAGAATATTCACAAAACACATTTTCTTGGGAGTTACAATTTTAGTAATTACTTCTGTCAGATAGAAAAAAATCAAAGTTCATGCATTTAAAATATATATTCTCTGTAATCAGCACCACAAATGTTGGTCCACAGTTTGAAAGAGTAAGCTTCTAGAAATGCGTAGAACCTATTGTAAGATTATAACCTTGTTTAGTCTCAAATGTCAAAAGATCCCTATAATTTACTTTTTGGGGTACCACAGGATAAAAGAATGAATTCAAAATAACAGTCCATCTCAACTGCATAATTAATTCTTCACAAACCAATACCTAATGGGACATAATGACTCTTTTAATTTTCTGTTTTAACTGAAAGTCATGGAGGAAATAAAAATTATGCAATTATTATCCACAGAATACTGAATATACTTCTCTTTTTAAAGACTTTTAATTTTTCATATGTTTGTCTCTATGTGAGATGTGATATTGATCTATGGGAGGCTTCTAGAACATCTATAGTAAAAATAGTAAGATCAGAATGGGAAAAAGAATTAACAGTCACACCCATATATCATTAAGTTGTCATAACTTTGTATTAGATGCTCTTGCTGAAACAAAACAAAACAAAACACACAACAAAAGAGCAAGAAGACTACTGCTGCCTACTGTGATCTTTCAGCCTTAGTCTTGCCTGAACTTCAAGTAATAACAAGCTTCTCAAGTTTACTTCGAAGTATATTGCTGTGCTGTTCATAATTCAGCTACTGAGATTAAAACAATCCCTTCAACCTGGTGTAAAGATGTTGGAATCAATTTATTCTTTCCAGCTCATAATTTGCTCTTACTTGTCCCTCCAAATGCGAGCAGAAAGCTATCTGCTGGAAACTTTGATGTGGATTCCCAATGCATTAAGGTAAGGAGAGTAAGAGAGGTCTCCTGAATCAATCAGATACTGGGAGGAAACTGTGGGAGGACACAGGGTGATGATGAACAATTAAGTGACTGAACTTTTATCTTCACTGGGAGAAGGATTTGTTAATGTGAGGGAACACAATCACTGAGGTCCAAAGCATACACTTCCAAGTTTAACAGCAGCTCTGGGTTCACAGTGCAGCCAGCGCAGCCAGGCACAGAGAGCCCTGCGTGTGAGCCCGAGTGACGAGTGAGGCAATAATGGAACTAATGGCACCAGAAACAGACAGAAGAAAAAATCCCTATGGGACTAATCCTTCTCCAAGATAAAATGGTACTGTAGTAAGGAGTTTTAAATTATTCTATTTCCTCAACTCTGTAAGAAAAATCTCATGAAATAGGTGACCGTGCTGAGAATGAAAATTGATGTGTTGACAGAAGGGTGCGTCATGAAAAAGACAAGGTCAAGGGAAGAACATTTGAGTAAGTCTTTTTTACATACTTTTCTATTTCTCCACATCTCACATTGTTGTCTTACACTATTTTATTCCCAGCAGCACAAAATAGCCATTGGCATTAAGAATCTATTCTCAGACTAAGTATTAGCTGATGTGCTCATAATTAATTCTGTGAAGCAGTTCAGTGAAAATTAGTTGTAATCTGTGCTGTGGGCTGCCACAAAAGTATGCAAATTCTAATGCTATTTTATTATTTTCTACTGCTTTGTTTCCTTATGCTTTCGGAAACTTCAAACATCAAGCTGTATCTTAACTAGGTGTTCGCTGAGAAAGTAGTGCTGAGCTTTCAATTAATGGTGAAACTTAATCACTAATGACTCGGTACTGACACTGTCCACTTATATTTGCAAGAATATAAAGAATTAATTCCTCTAATAGGTCAATAAATAATACACAATGAAGTAATCTCTCAACTTTAATTCTAATAATCAAAGAGAAGCATTCTTGGACAAGATCTTTATCCCACATCTAACTTATCTTTTTATATGCAAAATACAAACCAGCGTTCAAGATACTGCTTGGTACCATTAGCATGATTTTCCACTCCAGAATGGTAGGTAATTTTCTTGACAAATTATCTATCAGGAAGAATTTTAATCAGGAAAGTGATTGCCCAGGTATTAAGGCCTAATATTCAAACTGCTATCTAAATGCTAAATACAATTACTTATTTTCACTGAAACAAATGAATCTGTTTTTTAACCTATAAAAAGAACAAAAGTTCAGGCTAAGGAAAGATGATTTTGTCAAAATATCATAATATTGTACTTTCTTAGGAAAATTATATTAATTTATCTTACAATATCAAAATGTTTAGTGAAATCACATAGGAAAAACCACAGAAATAAAAACAATCTATGATAATCCCAGAAATCTTCAATCCTAACTAGTTTATAAGTGCAATGCTTTTAATCTCCAATTGAGCAACTGTTTAAAGAGGTTGAAAGCTTTCTCAGAATTATAGCATTAATATTCTTTCATCCCAATTAGTTCTCATGGTTCATTTCTATTAGACTAGGCACTGGGGTTTTTTTTTTAAAGAGCATTCTTTTCTTGACAGAGTCCCAGTGGTATAAGTAACATAATTCTTAAGTAAAAAAAATTACCAGAAGGATATAGAAGTAAAAAGTATAAAAGAAGGAAAAAACACTTGAATTAGCATGAACTCCTTTATGTATTTTTTTTCTTTTTTTTTTAAATTTAATTCAATGAGTGTAACCAGTCACCATCATTATTTTACAGGGTTTTTTTTTTTTTTTTTCTATTAAGGGCAATGTCTTAGTTCCTAAGAACAACTCATATTACATGTGTTCATCTGAGAAGAAATATGTGTTAATATGGTTGATGAATGTGTCCAAACCTAACTCTCCAAAGAGCAAATAATTCTAGTATCTCTTACAACTGTCATTTAAAATGAAACTAGCACATGTAACATACCTATTGAAATCCATCCTTGAATAGATCCATTCTTTCCATCCTTGGAAAAATGCAAAAGCTGTTTGGACATAGTGCTGGGAAATCTGCTACAGGTGAGACTGCTTGAGAAAGGTGGGATTAGGACCAAATGACACCCAGACATTCCTTCCAGCCATTCTGTGAGTTTTTGAAATTAGGCTCAAATGCATTTATTTGTTTATTATTTATTTATGTGTTTCATTTTAATTGTTGGAGGGGGAGCATTTCCAACATTTATTTCAGACTGAAAGTGGCGAGGACAGATGAAATAAACTATTACTGGGATTACCCAATTCTCCTCATTGATTATAAACGGTTTTGACTGGTATCTTAGTCTTCAGGTATTTTCTAGATTACAAAAGTTAGATAACAGGAATAATAACCTGATTTAATGTTGTTTAAAAGAAAGTCTCCCATGTTAAATATTCAAGTGAGTACTAGATATCCTTCATCAAAGAACGTGACAGGAGCAATGAGACAGTGTGAGTACTAGAGATGTTCATACTTACACTGTAAACTTCTATAGTTGGGTGAGATCCATATGACTTGTCTTTCTACACCTAAACCTTGCCAAAAATGTCAAATTCCAAAAATGCCTGCCTACTTTCTGATACCTGGCTTCAGCAATGCTTAAGATAAGACTCTGAATTTGCCATAGAATGAACTGTGATAATGATGTAACATGGTTTGGAATTCCCAGGAAACACATGCTTTGGAACTGATGGGCGGTCTCACATGAACTCGTAGGAGAAGGGCTTTTCTGAAAGGTTTTGGATGTCTTAGGCACCTGGACCTCTGAGTTCAGTACATGCGTGAGATTGTAGTCTACCTCATGGAACTGCCTTTTTGACAAGGGCTTTCTTCTGCATGGGCGTGGTAGGGAATGTGTGCTAATGTATGCACACATACAACAATTCTAGGGGTGAAGGTATGGGTGCTAACATCTTTGAAATGGGTCTTAATGTCTCTAGAGCTTCAAGCAGCAGATTGGTTACAAAGCCCAGACAGCTTAGCTCTTGAAACAGACCAGGCTCTGCAGAAGCTTGAGCTTCTGAACTTTGGAGTAAAATGCCAGGTTCAGGGGGGGAATAAGAGGGGAATATGTGGTAGACAGTTCAGGAAGGCTGTACCTTCCTAGTGCCTCATCAACGGGGAAAGGAAGAGGGCAACAAGCGGCCAGGAGTTTGGGATAAAAGGAGGCTGCGCCCTCTAAAATGTTGAGAGAGAAAACCCCACGGGCGTGTGCTCCAGTGGACTCTCCTCCTTTATTCTTATAAAGTTGCAGGACTCCTCTGTCTCCTTTATGGATGTTGGCTTTTCATAGCATGATTTTCGGCACAGGGGTATCTGGCTTTCCCCTTGTAAAGTCAGATTTTCAGCTGCAGCCTCTCAGCTCCAGGTGATCTTACCAGTATCCCAACAGCCCTTTAATTTACACATCTAAATCTCATCTAAAATACTTGATCAGAGTCAAACTTCTCATCTATATTCCTTTAGGCAAAAGATGATCCATTATCATTAAGTATCAAAAGTATCTCAGCAGTATAGTGGGAATTTCAAACCTAAGGTTTTTTACGACAAGACAACAAAGTTTTAATAAACTTTTGGGGTTTGACAAAACTTTCTTGATTGTGAATTTGCATGGATGATTGTAGCTTGATTTAGTTTTTAATAAAATGGACTGAAATAAAGAAACATAAAATCCTCTCAGAATTCCAGATAAAAATTTAGAATATCACTTATGTCACATTTCATGCAAAAGAGTGTCTCAAAAAATGCCAGAAACATGCCATATGTTTTCTGTTCCAATTAACAGAAAATACCTCACAGTCCTGCAGTCACCAAAGTGAGATTTATTGCACTTCAAAGGCAGACATGATCATTCATACCAGTTAATACTGTTGTGCTAGTGTTATAGTGTAGAATATGGCTCCATCCTTCTAAACAAGTATGTGAAAACACTTTTAAGACCTGAGATGTAAATTAATACTTTCGTAGACCATTAATTCAATATGGTGCTTAGGGACATGGTTTAGTGGTGAATATGATGGTGCCAAGGCTTATGGTTGGACTCAATGATCTTATAGGTCTTCTTCAACTTACATTATTCTATAATTTTGATACTATTTTTAAATGTGACTAAGAGAATATACATCCTTAAATAATTCAGACACAAATTGTCCTCGTCCTGGACAGGGCAGGCTAATTTTTGCAGTACCTGGGAGAGGTCACAGCCAGGAGATGGAGGTTATTTTATACCACCTCACATCATTGCCAGGGGTGCGGGAAAGAGAGTCTCTTCCAGGGAGAAGGGATTCCTTCCAGGCAAGAAAATATAGGGGAGGGAGTTGTTGGTGTTGTTTATTGTAGGGGGATTATTGCGTGAATCGTTTCTTTCTGCATCTTCTCTCATTAGTACTGTTGCTGTTACTCTTTGTTTTCTCACCTCATTGCTGTTTTCAGCAAATTGTCTTTATCTCAACCTTGATTGCAACCTGTGATCTTCATCGGTTGGGCCTCCGTTTCTGTCTCCAGCCCAAGGAAGGGGTGGGGGAGCGGGGGAGCAAGCCATGTGTGTGTTTTAGTGGGAGCGTTAAATTGGACAATATAATTCCTAAACCACCACACAAGTCCTACTGAATTTTATCGGGGCTTGGGCCAGCACTGCAGTGTGCCTGTAAGTTGCAAACTTACTACATCTCACCCTAAAAACCCTTGTGATTTTAAAAAACTTGTAATAAAATGGCAACACATTGCCAAGCACACAGGAACGTGCTGAGAATCAAACATTATGAAAGCTTTCATCCTGCAAATGTTCTTAAACGTCAGTTTCACTTTCAATTTTCAGACATATGGACTCAGTGCCTGTTTCTTCTCCACAATTAATGTTTCTATAAGACAGGAATCTTACACTTTCTGAGACTCTCTGAATCTCACACTTTCATCTCCTGTGAGTACAACACTAAGGGAAGATAAAAAGAACAGAAGAGGGTAATATTTATCAACATCTGAATGTTTTCTTCAAGTTAGTAGGCATATCATGTTTGTTCAAATACTTATATGGTATTGGTACTGTCTTAACATGAACATACTTCAAAAGAAATCTTTCCTGTTTTCCATTTTCAAAAGTCTCAGCCACTGAAATATAAGCCAAGGTTGACTCAAAATCTAGTGATTCTTTGCTTCCAGAATGTTTGTATGGTGCAAATTCTATATTTTGTATTTCTATACTTGGGAAAGTATATTCTGCAAATTATTAGCCATTCTAGAGGTAAAAGAACAATTTGTGGTTCAAATAAATTTACAGTAGAAGGACCTGTAGCGTCACATAATTTTGTTTTTTAAAAGATCTGTGAAACATTTCTCCTTAAAGTCAACCTTGTATACTGCAAATGTTTAAACATCAAATTTATCTTCTTCATTGTGCCATTATTCCCCAGTAAAATTCCATCATTAAAACTTTGACCTCCTTAGACTTTTTGATAGTTGCTAGATGTAATTTCATATAATTAACAAAAATCACTTTGTTAGCTTAAGTTTTACACAAAAATTCAATACCAATCTTCCCAAATATCATGTCAAGTAATAAGTAAGGAAAAGTAAGCCTATGGAGTGGAGAGATAAGTGAGGAAAAGATGAGGGATTTGTGATTTTGCTGGTGTCTGGAGTTATATTTTGGTGTAAGAAGTGGAGAAAATGTTCTGGGAGACAGATAGATAGAATAGGCATTAAGTTGCTACCTTTCTGTAAGTGTTTTTCAGCTCTGAGATGAGGCAATATTCTCTTTCACTCTGAAGTGTTTTGTAGTGAAAAACTAAAAAACTGGGAAATTTATCCTCAGGATCTGTAGACAAGAAGAAGCATGATTGCAGCCTGAGTGTTTAAACAGGTAAATCTTTAAATGTCATTTTAGCCACCTTCTGAGCACTAGCTTTTTATTGTTTTTCCTTAGATACACCACAGAGAAGCCACAGTCCTGTTTTGCTGGCAGTGCATGAAAATCTGCCAAAGTGACAGGTCCCACAGCAGAAATCCAGTGTCCTCAAAGTGCTGCCTGTGCTTCTCAAGTCTGCAGCCACACATGTTCAAGGACCAAATCCTTATCTGATCAAATAAACTTAATGCTTCCCCACTAAATGCATTATTTTCATTTATATCAGAAGGAAGGACTTCTGTGGTTAAAGAAAAATAGAGAATAATGTGAGTACTGAATTTGAAGAATTGTAAATGTGGTTAAAGATTTCCTTGCAGTGGAACTTAGGGATTCGCAAGGCATCCTTGAATATAACATTTTGGAAAAATGGGAGAGAAAATCAGTTGGAGACACAAAACATAACTTTGCATTATTCTTTGTCAGAAAAATACAGACCTGATCTCTTTTTGAAGATCTTACATTGAGAAGCTGCATTGTTAGCAAAAGCCTTCCTTTCAGCAGCAGTAGTTTTAAGTAGCAATTTGGACAATAGATTTTCTTTCCATTCCTTGTACATTACCTTAAGTAGAGATTTATCTAAAAGCCATTTTTGGACACTATTGCAGAGCACAGGCTTCCTTTTTCTTTATTGGTACTACTAAAAAAGCAGTGGCAATAGCTTCACTACACACCTCATATATTAAATACATTCAGCATTCCCCAAATTTTAATGGTGATAACTGAATCTAATGTCCACAAATGGATTTGCTTGACTTGATTGCAAAAGTTAATTTTAGAGGTTGAAAACATTTATGTCTTATTTCAATGAGCTTTTAAAAGCATGGAACATAATGACTTTCCTGCGCATTTCTTTTAGTATGTTGCTGAATATTAAAAATAATTTTAATGGATAATAATATGTCTCTGCTATCAAGAAAAGTGACTCAGACTGGAAATGTTTCTACTTAACATAATAGATTTTCTACAATAGTACTTTCTTCAAAAGTCACCACCAAAGAAGTGGTGTTTCTCACACTAAACTACTTCTAGTACGTAACTGAACCAAACTTACAGGAAATAAAGCATAATTTTCATGTGAGTCAATAAACAGGATTAACTGGTGGAGATTTAATTATTTCTTTTAGAGACCCACCATGTGGGAAAAAAAAATAAATTACTTTTTTAATTACTCCTATTTCCTCAAGCTGTTTCCTACTGAGTTACCAGACCTACAGTCACATCTCACATCAGGGAACAGCCAGTTTGGCAGTAGCTGCTACATCTGCTTTTACAGACAAGAATGCAGCAATATTTTAGATATTAAAAATAAAGTGCTGCTGTTGGGCCACAAAGAAAGATTCTTGTTTACTAATGCAGTTCATATAGAATTCTGTATTCAGTTTCTCATTTTCATAAGGTCTATGAAGCAATAGCATTAGTTAAATCAGGACAGTTAGTTAAATTAGTTAAATAAGCAGTGGAATAAATATTTTAGGAGAAATAAAAGAACTGTTTTGAACTTTGATGAAACCTTTATCATCCTAAAGAGTTCTATTACTTGAAGCTGCTGCTGGCCAGCTGTGATACCAGATTTTCATGCAGCAATTTCTTCACGTGTGTGAGAGCTTGTGATTAGACTTTGGGTGTAGTTATGTGTGTAAAAATGTGATCAACAACTCATATCCCATCCGTGTCTACTAATTCCTCCCCATCTGTGCTCAGTGTGAAGCTGTACCGGTAAAGGTGGTGGACAGAATGCCCATCACTGGCTGTGATAGTACAGAGGGGACTGGCTGTCCCTAGAGCCCGCAGTCTGTCCCTGCAGGACCCCGCTGTAACACGTGCATAAAGCAGCCCAGTTGCTCTTGCAAATTTCTAAGTGCTGTGGTTTTCCTTTGATCTTTTCCTCACAAGGTGCTTATTGGTTCATTGCTAGACAATTACTTCAGACAATTCAATGTCTCATTGCTAACTATGAGGCTTGGAGGAGAATTGATCATGCAGCATACATCCAACATGCTGAAGAAAAGGTTTCCCTGATTGCTTTTTGTAGGTATGTTCCTTGCCCTATTTAAATTATGCACATAAACAGGAATTTTGTTAGGGAACAAGGTAGATCTTTAATTTCATTATCCACTCGCAGATTTGTAGTATATCTTTAGTTCAATTTTCACACAAAAGAAGTTTTTCATAACAGCTATTAATTCATGCATGTCCTTTTGGAAATAAATGTCAAAACATTTTTATCCCACTGTGTAGTGGAGCACAAAAGTGACATGAAGTGACTTGGCCAGCGTCATACAACAGGTGTGCCCAGTCTTATCTTTTGCAAAATGCTTTCCTATACCGAGTAAAAGAGAAAGAGAAATCCACCTCTTCAATACTTTGATTCCTAGACAAATGCATTTTCTCTAGAAATGTAAATATAATTTTTCTTCTTCACTTCTAGTTTTGAAAAGCAAATCAATCTTCCATTATTGGTTATAGATATCTGCAGCTAATAAAATGCTTTTTAAAAACTAAGTACCCAGATTTTAATAATTAATTTCAAATATAATCTCATGCAAATTTGTTTGCATGCATCAACCACAGTTCCAAACTATCTGATCAAGCAACAAATAAACATTTTCCTCTGATAGCTCAGATCAGCTTTAGTATTCCATGCCTACAGAAAAATTCTTTCTCAAGAATTGTCTATGCTCATAAACCAAAACAGAATATCATTTTCTTTGACTCAGCTTCCTCTTCAAGCACTTTCTGCACAGCACTGAACATAGTTCTCTAAACTAAACTAAATTAAACTAAACTAAACTAAACTAAACTAAACTAAACCAAACAATTTATTTGTGCATGGAGGACAAATACATCAAAAAGTATGTGCAATAACACCATGAGCGAATTATCACCATAATATACATATACATAAATTTCCGTGGAAATGTACACTGATGCAAATTTCAGGATAACAATCTTTGAATCTTTATTTTTAGTTCTAACTGGAGCTTATTAATCAACATATTTAGTGTGTCAATAAATACTCTAGGGAAATTTTTTATGTAGTTGTGCAGCAACCTGGAGATTTATTTTTAATGCTCTGATGCATTTGTTCAAAGGTTTTGTAAGGAGCTGTGGTGAGTCAGATGGTCTCCACAAGCAGAACTGTTAGAAAAGCTGAAAACTATGTTCAACTGCTTTTCACATGGTGAGTTAACTGGCTAAAGGCCAAACTCCCGCTTGGCTGCTCACTCCCTCCTCCTACTCAGCAGGATGAGGAGAAAATAGGATAAGAAAGACTGTAATAAGATAAAGATAGGGACATAACTTACCAATTACTTGGTAATGGTAAAATGACTTGGGGAAAATTAATTTAATTTATTGTCCTTCAGAATATATTCAAATAATAAGAAACAAAGACAAATATTACAACAAGTCCAATTCCTGGCCCTGCACAGAAGAACCTGGAGAATCACACCATGTTGCCTGAAAGCATTGTCCAAATATTCTCATTTCTCTCTGTGATAATTTATGCTATAAGATAATCAGTACTCTCATCTAAGGAATGCATCTATTTTTTTTCCCCCATTCCAGGGGGATGTTTTCCCAGATTTGATCAAACTTTAAAGAGTTTCTTAAATTAAAGTGAACTTTGAAATCCAAGTGCGTAACAGTAACTGCAGTAAATGGACACCATTTGTAGCACTGTAAATAGAGCTACCAAAAAAGCAGAACTATTGAGCCACAGACAGATGGTATCTAAAATTCTGTATTCTGTATTCTGTATTCATTTTGCTGGTTACCAGCAATTTTATAGTTTTTTTCCTCCTGAATATAATAACAGCTATATGTTAATAAAATGGCAGTTTCATGATTTGCCTTGATATCTACATTACCTAGCGGGTTTTGGATTTTTTAACTCTCTAGCACTTAGCCTCTGTGTTATCTTGGAGCCTCAGATTTCATGGCATAGAGGGTAAGGATCTTGTCCCCATTAATTCAAGGAAAAACTTCAGAGTACAATCGATAAAAGGTAAGTTAAAAAAAATAAACAAAAATAGAACCCCATCTGGAACCCAAACAGATTTGTAAGACAATTTAGCAGTTTTAGAAAGCTTTGGGGACTGGTAATACTAGATGCAAGCTTCCACAGTACAGCTGTTTTGACTTTTTAAAAATTTTGTTTGTTTGTTTGTTTTTTCTTTGCGGGAGAAATTATGATTTTATCTGATTTAAGACATATTACATTGAAAAGAGCACTTCTGAAACTGAGTAAGAGATTTATCTCTGGAAGTTATTCTTTGAGGAGGTTCAGCAGGTAATGTCAGACAGAAAAAAATCTTTTGTTCCAAAGAAGACAATAAAACTCCTAGAATTCCAAAGAAATTGGTTGTTACTGCAAAATAGGGCAAATTATGCATCATATATTTTCTCTGAATCTTATTGTATATTAAAACACATGCTGTATATGTAGTTTCAATATATCAATAATGTTTGGTCAGTTTGGTCACTTGTATAATTCGAAAGTTTTTTGACCAAAATATTGCTGAAAATGTATATAAGAATAGAGTCAAAGCAATAGTTAAATTTTACATCAAATTTACTGAAGAGTCGGCTAGGTTGTTCAATAAGCACTTTCAGCAAATGTAAGCTGGCACAGATACTGGAAAAAGCATTCCTTACCACCACTAAAAACATGCTCCTATTCTCATTCCTCCCATCCTTATACCAGCACAAATGATTGTGCATATACAGCATACAGCAAGAGAGCTACACAGATAAAAATGGAAAAAAGGAGAAGAGGCAAAGGAATCATTTTCTGTCAGATCAGATCCTGCATCCAATTCAGTACTTTGACAAATGAACAAATTTTGGATACAAGTGAGCCTTGAGAGCGGGGAGCATACAGGTAAGGAGTGAGAAGGATTTCTCTGGTGGAAGAGGTGACCTGTAATTGCTGAATGGCTGCTGAAATTTCCTGGTGAGAAGTGCCAGAACCAGATTGTGGTATAAACTTACTGTACTGTTTGAAATATTTTCTAAAATGACGGTCTGAGATTTTATTAGCAGCATTTATTTGCTGCCAGATTATATTGACAAGTGAATCAGACAATATGCAGTAAAGATCAGAACAAATAACCTACAACATTCTTACTTTTCTCTTACAGTTAGATTTCTTTTCTACTATGTTACAGGTTTCCTTCTTATACTTTAGCCTGGATTCCATGATTTTCCTCTATTCAGTGATACTCCCATCTTAGGATCTACACCTGGTCATACAGAGAAAGCAGTAAGTGAGGTGTTAGGCCATTTACACTGAGGTGTGGGTTAGTCTAGACTCATTAGAGTTCATTCTGCTATATGAGGAATGCTCTTTGCTGAGGTGCTTACTGGAGCTAAAGTACTTCTTTAAGTCTATTTTCTACTACTGGTAGAATGGCTGAGACTTTTTAGGAGAATTTAAAAGAGGATTTCAAATAAAAACTTGGCTTCAATTTCCAATTCTTAAGAAGTCACAGAGGACATACTATTCTGCTTTTTGTAGAGGCTGTGTTTTAAGAGATGTAAAACCATTTTCCTAATACTTGAAAATACAAAATGCTTCCATATTGTTGGAGCCTCCTTTCAATATCTTTCAGGCTTAGGCTAAAAATAGAATTACTGTCTATCTGAGGCACAAGGTCTTCTCGTGTAAAATACTGTCCATGCATATATTTAGAGGTAAAGATGCATTGTAGCCCTTTTAGAAGGGTGGTGAACTTCTCCCTGTACAGCTTGTTCTCTCATAATATATGAAGCTGGGAGAGGGAATGATATCTGCTCCTTTTGGCAGTAAAATACCATGTTTTAATGCTGTCATATTTCAAGTCTATCATGCCTACAACTGAGTATACATAGTATGTAAGTCTGCAAGTGAGTAGGTGAAGAGTTGTTTTGTGTCCTTTGCTGTAACATCAACACAAGGACAGCTGCAGCTTGGCCCCCCAGGAGTTCTGGAAATTAATTATCCATTGGTTTTAGAGACAGCTGTATCAGCTGCAATATAAATTTTACTGGCTTGAAGCTTAAATATATAGAGAATAAAAGTGCTGGGCCATAGATGTGCTAAAGCAGAGCAGGAGTAGTTTCCAGAATACTAAACAGAAAATTTGGTGCTTGCAATTAAAAAAAAAAAAAAAAAGCAAGCAACAGACAGAGTATCTAGGGTTTGCAAAAGCAATTTCCAATCTATCACAGGAATCTCATTTAATATTGTGGAAAAATAAAGCCCTTAATTTTTTTTATTTATCACATCTTAATAGAAGGAAATAATGATAGCTTCATTAAACTGTACTGTGTCTGGTTCATTTTAGTTCTGTGTCTGGTATATTTTAGTTCTTCCAGGGCTGATAAATGCTTATATTTTTTATGACCAATGAGTAGCAGCTGGAATGGGTACTGACAGTGATACCAGAACAACTAACCCATTCATCCAGATGTTTACTTTCCAGTGAGGGAAGGAATTATCCACCTCATTCTTCTGACTACTGTCATTTGGCCATTTCTCTTACCAAAATAGCCTTTGGTTGAAAGGCACCTCCATCAGCATTTATCCCAACCCCCTTCTCAGCGCAGGTCTAATTTTACCAGGTATCTCCAGGCTAGGTGCAGCCCTGAACACCTTGCAGACTGGGGAGTGAGTCTGCAACATCTGGGGCCAACCTGATCCTCTTGGTAAAAAGGTTTCTTTACATCTAAATGGAGTTTTCCCTGTTCCAGCCCATGCTGTTTCCTCTCATCCCAGTGCTGTGCACCACCAAGAGTCTGACTGCTTCTATCATCCCATCAGGTATCTGTAGGCAGCAGTAGGGTGTCCCCAGAGGCTTTCTCTTCTCCAGGCTGGATAAACTTAGATCTTTCTGCTGCTCCCAGCAGACCCCATTCCTCAGCCACACAGCTACCCTGCGGGAGCCAGCCCTGGAGGCACCAGCCTGAAAGCTGTGCCCATCCTGCCCATCGGGGGATCAGGTAAAAAGGTGGTTGAATGCACAGACAGGAGAGGAAATCGGATGTATGGCCCTTTGCTAGATCAGCCTTCTCTCCCAAAAAACCCCCAAAACGTGAGGGCCTTGAAATTTTATATCAAGGCTTGCATTTATTTTTGGTGAGAATAATGAAAACTTGTTCCCCTGGCAGTTAGACAATAGTAAGTGAAATTACAATATTCCTTGAACTGACTAAATTTTTTGTGGCTAAAAAAAAAAGGTGAGGTCAAAATGGAAGAATTGTGCATATTTGCAGAATTCTAGCCATTTGTCAAAGGCTTTTGCTAAATACAGGTAACTTTGGGCTGATCTTACAGTGATAGATGATCACTTGAGAAAATAAGGCTTGACTTTTTTTAATCAGTAAAATTATGAGTTATAAGAAAAATATTCCAAAATATGAGCTTTATGTTACACTGGACGAAGGGCATTCTTGTGTAAATGAGGAAGGTAGATTAGTTATAAAACTATTTTTAAAATTGTGCTGACTACATTTAAATTTATAATGTTTCTTGGAATTAAACTATAAATATTTATGAATTATGTTATTAATTTCTGTAACAAGTCAGAATTTATTTTAATATTTCTGAAGTAAAACTATTTCCTTGGATAATGGAATCCAAATGATTAAATAAAAATGTTCAGTTATGATAAACATCTAACATGAGAGTTTGCAAATAGTTGTTTCCTTTGGTTTTTATCCTCTCTTAATACGTATCATAATAAGCTGTGAGCTGAAAAAGGTCATTTGTAGTGTGACAAAACTGTTCAAGTGGTGAATTAAGCCCTTAAATTATATGGAATATTAGAATCATTTTTTTATCTGAACAAACCAAGTTTAATCCCCCCAAGAGGGCTGACTTTCTAGATATTAAATAAAACCAAAGGACATATCTTTAGAACTTGAATATCTTTTAATCTATTGTACTGAAACTAATGGCAAATAATTTCTTAAAATGTCCTTTTTATGAACTATTTTTGTCTGTGTAATAGGCTAAATGCTATGGAAGAAATCCGCAGAGAACTATTACCAAGCACCAGAAATTTACAATTGATTCATTGCAAAATTACAGCTTAATAGCTATTAGAAGATTGCTAATACTACATTAATCCTTGTTCATAGAAGGTATTGAATTACATATAAATGAAAGCTGTTTATATCCACTGATATAGAGAGTTGATATATTAGAGGACAAAATGCAGTTGGTTTCAGAGTCTTTCTAGTTCACATACCTGTGATACATGCATTATATACTATTGACAAAGTTAAAAATACAAAGCAGCAGTTTTAGACAGCAGCCATATTTTCCAAAATGTCTATTTGAGGCCTCTTCTCTTCTGTATGCAAAGTAGACTGAGAAAATAGGCTGAAAAATGAAAATCTACAGGCAACATTTTGAGAGCATGGGGCTGTTAAAAATAGGTAAATACCGAAATACACAAATGTACCTTTTCCCCAGGAAAAAAAGGGGAAAATTAACAAAAATACATAATCATAAAATCTTTTGGTACTGGGAAAAAAAAAACCTGTTGGTTTTTTTTTCTGTTTTATATGGAGGTTTTTTTTGGTGTTGTAGTTTTATTTTTTTGTTTGTTTGGGGGGGGTTTGGTGGTGTTTTTTTCTTTTTAATTTATCCACGTTCCTAGGAAAAAAAGCTTTTTTCCTATATGAAGTAATTTTAAAAGGAATATTTTTCAACTTGAAGTGGCAAAAGCTTCCATTTTCTAGACAAATATTGACATATCATGAGAAAAAATTACATTCCTTTCTTTTTTTTTTTCCAAAACCACCCAATACGTGTGGTTCATCCCATGGTGGTTCAGAAGGTGGCACTATTGAGTTTAAATGCTTGTGTTGCATATTGGAACAGGGAACAGCTGTCATTTAATGAAGTTATATGAATTCCTTCCTCATCCATTAGTGCATATGTCAAGCAGATGGAAAAATAAAATGTATTTTAGTATTTTTCTTATTATTCACTGATATGAGTCAAGTAATATCCTGTTACAATTCCAATTATATCTCTTACCTGCCTCTCTGTGCTTATAGTATGTAAATAATTCCTGTTCACACAATGGAATTACAGACTGCAGAATTTCATTATGACTATCTTTTCTTAATTGTTTTTCTCATTGTCAGACATTTGCTATATGGTCTATTATGTTCATTCTGCCCACATGTATATGCCAAACACAGTAAAGAGAGTAGGCCCTGATTACCTCTTAACTCACCCATGTAAATTATTTTGTTTTCTCTAATAAAGAAAAGAATATTTAAAGTTTTCAGAAAGGAAAAATAATCCACTTTCCAACTGTAATACATTAACCGAAAAACTGTAAAATAACAGATGTCAGTGCAGATTGGATTTATTTTTCCAATATGTTTTCAAATGAATGAATGTGAAACTGTTTAATACTTGTTGTATCTCCGAAAGTTGGTTATATTTACATGATTTTAATGTCTGTTTTTTTTTAATGTTAGAACTGAAGCCATGTATGTGGGAGGTAACTGGCACTTTCCCAAAAAAGGCTAGCTGTATGAGCTTGTCATGTAGGATGACAGACGTCTTTTCTTTCCTAATTATTTTGTGATTTCATAAATCCGATCGTTTTTTGTTCTTGTTGTTGTTGAGTTTTTTTCACAGTTAGATACTGAGTGCATATTTCTACTCATGGTAGAACTCAATCATCAGATTGAGTCCAACAATGCTTTATGGACAATCAGGTCTTACAATGCTCTTTGGGCAATGAAAAAGGCTAGCCTTTTCCAGGAAGAAAGAGATTGTAGTCTCCTACAGTGGTGTTTCTTGTACTGTTGTTGAAGCTGTACAGAGACGTTTTCTTCTTGATGCATAAAGATAAAGGAATAAAATCATTAACGGTTCATTACTTGTCAGCATCTTGAGAATGTGATAAAATGGGATATAATAATAAACCAATCTGCAGAGCTTATGGTCAGGAAAACCAACACTGTAATGTTATTGTCCTGTTACTCTAATCTACACCCTTGAATGCTGTGGAGTCACATGTACTTCCATTAATGACAAAGACATTTCTTTCACTTTTGTGTTATAGTATCACTACGGTTATGGAAGAATGAGCTGAGTTGTCTGCAGCTTTCCTTCTACATCATCCACACTGTCAGCTTAGCTCTGTCTGCAGATGCCTCATTAGAAAGGAGAGTGGAAGGAATGAACAGATTGCTTTTTTCAGATTCCAGATGGAGTTTGTAAATCTGACAGGTGAAGAAGAGAAGTGAATTGGAAAGAAAAATTTTCATATTGTGAAATTACAAAAATCTGTCTAGAAATTATTGAGAAAATGAATATTGGAAAAAATGGGCTTGTAAATTATACGCTTCCTGAGTATAACAGTATCTGAGAGGTTAATCATTCAAAAATGCTTGAAACTGACACCCAGATAATCTGTAATTGGAAATATGTCAGATGAATGCCAGCTGAGATCCTTGTCCATGAACAGATTACTTTGCATAAAGACTTGTGCTATTAGGTATTTCTTAAAAATTTACACAACTTAATATGCTTGTCTTTTAATACAGGAGAAAATTGTGTTTATTTTTCACTTATTGTTTTTTACCCTCCACCTTTATAGTAGAGACTGAATCAAGATGACTGTACTTTCTCCTAAAAGAGCAGCCCCAGAAGCTGTGAATCCATCAAACTATGTCAAAGCATCTAGAAAAAAACTGATATGTAAAAAGCTATTTCTATAGTCTAAAATGGGTTATTGTCAGGGCTTCAAAATCTGGATATAAATTTCTTCTGACCACAGAAGGCCTGCATCTGGGTCAGAGTAGACCAAGTGCTCTCAAGGAATATGAGATTCATGATTTTGCTCTCGGTGGAGTATAAACTGCTAAAGGCTGCATTCCTGCAGTCTGTATTCAGAAAGAACTCTGGTTCCTTTGTATCCATCGAGGGATATCAGACTCCTAGATATCCTCTGGGGGAAAAATATATATATGCTGGGAAAATAAAGGTCTTGTCTTTGCTGCAGGAAAGTGTTACACTGATGCTTTTATAAACTGTGGAAGTATATTTGTGACCTGCTATGCTGTCTTGTACACCATAAATTCTTCAGGTTTTTGTTACAAGATGTTATTTTTGCTTTAGTTCTATTTAGAAAGAAAAAATACCTTTTAGGCTAGTATTTCACACCTCTACTGTCTGTAAAGTATGCAGAAAAGAAGGATTATTTAGTAATTGAGTCAAAGAATTCTAATTTCTCTTCCCATTTTTTGTCTTTATGTCTTAATCTAAGGTCTTTAGGAAACAGCCATATTATCTATTCTCACAAAGGCTCTGGGCAAAGATTTATTAGCAACATACTTCTGAATTCTTCAGATTAATTTATGACTGAAATGCAAAGTACCCTGACTGATTATAGAAAATGGAGCTTATATTGCCAGAATACAGCTTTTTTCATTGACTTAAGGTATTCTGCTGTATTTCTATCCAGAGTGTGTATTAAAGTTAGGTAGTAAGAACGACCAGAGTCTCATTTATTTTGTTTCCAACCAAAAAAACATGCATTCTAAAAATATACTTAAAATATTACTTGGACAGCCTCTAACAGTGCTTGCCTTCGAATTAGTCACCAAGTATTGAGAGATAATTATAGCACTTAGAGTGAGTGTGAGGAATTGTGGTTCTAGTTGCTGAAGCAGAGATAATTGCTGTGAACAGACTCTCTACCTGTGCCATTCTATAAACACTCAGTTTGGGAGAGTGGTGAAGAGATTGCTAAATGTCCACGAGTTCATAGCCTGGAGCATTAAGAGGAAATTTGTTTCCTTTGAAATCAGTGGTATTTTTTTTCTTCCATAGCTATGTTTTATTCTACCAAACTATCTGAGGCTCAAATGTGTTTATCAGTCCATCTCCCCAGTGTTAGTAGCATCCATCTGACAACAGTACCTGCTTTCTGCAGAAATATCCCCAAAGGCTCATGACCTCCTCGTGACCCTCCCCTCTCTTTCCATTTCAGTCCCAGATGTCCTTACAACCACCAGAAAAACCACACAGGAGCTGAATGGAAAACAGCCCTCTCCTTTCTGAAGCAAACCTCCCATTTCTGGTATCTAGCAGCTCACTGGCATGCACCGGCCTTTTTTTCCCCTCAGGATATTAATTCCTCCATTCTATACCTATATAGGAACATTTGGCATGTAATAAGTTTTTAGGTGGTCCCCACAGATGCCTTGATCACCACCATATCTTTTTTTCTCCAACTTTCACCAAAACTGGAACTGTACACAATAGCAATCTGCTCTATGTAGACTGCAGATAAAAATGCATCCAAGGACTCTAAGGTTTGATGAAGATGTTACCTAGGCTGGTGCCAGAACATGTTCTAGAGAACTTGCTGTTGTTTCTCTGTCCCCTTGTCAATCCCACAAACCTTTTCATGTTTTTCTCAAGATCTATCTTCTCTCTTTCCCACTTTCAGATTGGCCAAAACTCAACTCTGAATTTGGCAACAATTCCGTAAGGAAAGAATTCATCCAGATTTTTCTCCAAATGCAACAGAGTGTGTGGGGATGTTCTGAAAGAATGTGGAGAGGGATTTTATGTAGAAGGAACCATAAAAAATGCATAACAACTGAAAAATTCCCAAGTAGTAAGTCATATATGTGATGACTCAGCTGGCCTAAGGAGCTGAAGCACGCAAAGCCCCTCTGTTTCAGGTACAGACACTTGGACACTGATGTCAGGTGTCCTTTCCACAATGGCAAGAGAGCAAGGAGCTTGTGAAGAGCTCACTATCCATTCTCACTAGGACAAACACAACAAATTAGTAGATTTTCTTAGACCAAGAATAGAAAATGAAGGCACTTCCTTTCCTCTTTTCCTATACTTACATTTCTCAGCCTTTCCTACCTACCTACCTAATGGAATATCTAGCATAACCGCACTCGCTCCTTCAGAAACCTAAATCTCCAATGTGGAGTTCAGGTGCCTGGAAGACCAGCATTTAAACTTCCTTCTGTAAATAAAAATAAACCCCTGTAGTCCCCTATCATCATCTAAGAAAACATAAGAAACATTTTCAAAGTATGACCACATACTGAAATTACTTTTGTGTCAGACACAATAGCCTATGAAGATGTTTAAGAAATACACTTCTGATTCAAAGTGTTCTTCATTACCTGAGTATGCATTTTTAACTTTTTGTTTTGTGATTTTAGTATCATGTAAAAGATTCTATTGTTAGACCTGTTTCACCCTGAAAACTGAGTTTGAATTTGTGTCCCATCCTTCATTTGATCAGGAGAGTGTACGTTCTTTATTATAGACAGAGTGTGTTTTTAAGGCAATTGCATCTTACTTGTAGATTTCCATATTTTGGAAAAAAAAAGCAAAGCACAGGCTTAGTACTCTTGTATGCAAATTAAACAAACCATATTTTAAATATCTGAGAAAGAGCTTTCATATATGATGTAATATCAGGAAGTGTATTCTTTCAGCCCAGTCAGCAAAATTAAGTTCTAATGGAATTAATTATCCCCCACATGAGAAGCAAGTGCTGGAAATATGGCATCTTAAGAAGCAGAAGCATATCTTTAAATATGATTTTGATATGTTTTAAAATTAAAAATCACATTACATAATAATATTTATTGTCTGTATACAATTTTTATCCTAGACAAGTTGTTGTGACACAAAATGTCAATTCCCAGCTGTTAAAAACATGAATTCTTTGTTTGTATTTTAAGTTGTTTCCCCTTGAAATGACATTGCTAAAAATATATTTTTGGGAGTAGTTTTCAGTAGTTTTCAATATTATGTGCTTCTTCTGTGGGGTTTTCACCTAAAAATAACTACCTGCTTTGATATCTTCACACTCTTCATGCTGTCTATTTTAAATATTTTGTGCACACTACAAAGTGGCAGTATATTTTTAAGGAAATACACCTATGGTCCTTCGTTGCTATATTCTGTTTGCAAAGATCTGTAAATAAAAATTACATAAAACTCAGTTAAGTGGTTTGGGTTTTTTTTTTTTCTTATTTCTTCTAGCAATTATCCAAAAATATTGACATCACTATCTGTACCATTTATGTAAAGTACTTCAATAATTTTAATTTTAGGGAACAAGCTCATTTTAATATTTAATAGATAAAAGGTCAATTCAAAACAGACTCTTTGTTCAGCTTGCTTTGAATTTTCAACTATTAGTTGATCAGTTGTGGTTTTTGAAAAATCTAATTACAGTCTCAGAGCTGTAGGACATCTTGGATTTTTTTAGCCAATCCTTATGTATTGAAAATCTCTTTACTCATAATGAAATCTGAATAAATATTAAATAAAAATTTATTTTATTATAGAATCATAGAAAAATTTACTGAATCACCTTAACTAACATCTTGAAAATAGAAAGTGCAATACATATTGACTGATTTTAATGTTGCTTTGCTTTGGACTCTCAGGATGACTAGCTCTTTAAAAGAATTCCTTCATGAGATTCTGGTGCATTTATAAGAAACACCAGAACATCTGGGTTAGACCAGTTATAGTCTGAGTAAATTGTTAGGTTTTGAGTAAGTGATTCTTCTTCTTCTGGGTGCTGATTGGTGAAGAATTGAGAATTAGAATGAACAGATATGACAGGCAGCATCATGTTCGTAACCCAGATACAACTGGGGTGAGAAACCACAAAGATGATCCTTTCTGTATCTGTCACTTACAAAGATGATGGGCAAAAGCTTTTGAACTGGTGAATGCCACCTCCTGAATTTCCTTGTCAGATGATAGTCAACAGTAGGTTTTTTGACTGCCAGAAATGTCAGCTGTCTACCTCCTCAGCTGAGGGGGGAGCTCAGCACAGATTTATGTACATGGGCATCGACTCTCTCATCTGGAAGCTGCCCCTTCACTGATGGCCACACTACAGTGCTCAGTCAGAAGTGTCCCCAGGCTCCAGACACGACTTGGTGTTGGTGTCTGGGTGTTTATGGGAGAGACATCTGGCAGTCAGATGCATCAGCTGCACTGCCAGCTCTGTTCCCTGCCTACCACTCTGCAGTTTTTGGAGAGCTGGGAGCTGTTCTTTGGCTGCACAGCTCCATTCCCAAAGCCCAGCTGCTCTCAGGTTGCAGACCAGAAAGGTTTCTAGACAGTACACCGAAAATCACTGGGCTGAAAGGTAATGGTGTCCTGATAGTGATGTGTTTCTTTATCAGGGGCTATTTTTGCAGGGCTGAGCTAAGAAACAGAAGAGCCCAGGAACCAGCTGCCAAAAGCCTCCTCAGTGTGCCATGCAGATAAGCAGAGGAAAAACACCAGGCAAGCTGGAATGGCTCCCACATGCCCACAGAGCGTGCAGATGTAAATGGCATAGTATGAGCTTTTCTGCACTCCTACCTACTCCTATTCAAATCTGCACTACTTAGTGAGCTGAGGGCATAAGGATCCCTTTTAAATCAACATGACTTTATGGCCCTAGGTACTAACAGAATCCTTTCTCTCCTAAAAGTTTTTCCCGAGTTTAATTTAGTTTTTTTGTTATGTTAAATACTCCTTCTAGCTAAAGCTCCCTAACTCAGAGTCCTCAGTATTAACACCAGAGAACCAAATCACAGATCAGTATTTTGAAATCAAATGTGTTCTGAAAACTGTCAAATGATCCATGATGTTTTCAATTTGTTTAGTTTAAACTGCATTAACCTCTAAAAGGACACAGTGAAGTCATTTGTATATCATTCTATGTATTACTGCAGTGTACTCTGATATCTTGGGGAGAAGGCTTTACCATTTTAAGTACTTGTATCTGCACTGTTGCACAGAAGAATATTAAACACATGCAAACAAAAGATTGAAGCTGAAAAGAAAAAATGTCTTTTGAATTTAGTTTACTGACTGTAAGCAGTAGAAGAGTGTTGGGGGTTTTAAAATAATATATATATATATATATATGTATGTATGTATGTATGTATGTATGTATGTATGTATGAAAAACAACAGCTGAAAAAAAGGTTTTTCCAGTCATAGAAAGATGTGTTACTGGTACACAAGCAAAGTATTTACCTTCATGAGAGAAAAAATGGACGATAAAGTTTGAGAAGACTACAAGATGAAACAAGAAGTAACTCCATTGAAATTAGGGAACTACAAGAACAGAGCAAAGTCAAATTGCACATTTCAGAGTAGGGCCAGCACATCCTGATTATCAATATTGATATGCAATGGAAAAACACAAGTTAGCTGCAGTAACATTCTCATTCATAGAACACTAAAAACCAGCGTTCAGATGTTAACAAGAGTGTATCATTTCACAGTTTTCTCTTCCTCAACTGCCCTTTTTATTTTAGGTATTTTTAGCCTGACTATTTTCTTCACTTCTCTTTAAAAGGAAGGGAAGGCAGAAGTTGCACAACATGGATATTTCATTTATTTTCCTTTCACTTTAAAAAACAAAATTTACCTTTGGATACAAAAGCAAAAAAATACAACAAATATCCACACTTCTTTCACTTTTTTTTCACTTAGATAGGATGGAAAGCTCCATCAGAGCTGCTTATTTAGACATAAAGAGCCCATAAAAGAGAGAATTTATCCTGTTTGCCAGAGATATGAAAGTTAAAAATAGCATGGCAGTGAAGCAAAACACATAATGACACTGTTCCAGATGACAACAAAATGGCCTAACAATGGAAAAGAAATTAATTCTATATACAGTAAGTTTTTCTCAAGTGCTCTTATTTTCTACACAGATTTTGTCTTCTCAGTTAACCTGTCTTAGTAAGACTCAAAAGCAGAATACGTAACAAATTTAAGTGTTAGAGATATGCTACTAGATCTTGGTGTTTGGGGAGGTGGGAGGGTTTATTTTGCAGGAGACAAATTCTAGATTTTATCCATTAACTGTCTTCATAATTATTTCTGTTAAGTAACAACAGAATTTGTTAACAAATTATCAAACAAAAGGCAATTCTACTATTTTGCATATAATTAGTTTAAATGCCTCACAGGAAATATTTCTGGTAACAATACTCAATGTACTTTGAGAACTGAATTTATTCAAGAGCTTGTTTTGTTTTCATTTTAAGTTATCTCTTTCTTTTATAGGCAGAGGATGTTTTACTAATTTTTTTTTTCTTCTCTTAGTTTGTAAAAGTAACAGTCAGGGAAGAGATATAATTTAGAATCCATTTTTTTAAAAATCATATCATTATTAGAAATGTTAAACATAAAGCCTAATCAAGACAAAGTTTAACGTGCAAAGAGGTTCTTCCTAACTTACACTAAGAAATGTTTACATCAATAATTAAATGAAAGGAAATTAGTCTATTGTTACTATTATACAGAGACCAAAAGCTTTTCAGAATAAACCACACTTTAAAATTACATGAATATCCAGAAGAGCAAATTCCAAGTACTTGGAGAGTTTATGATCCTTCTTGGGAAGTTAACATTAGTGGCCATAAATGGGTGTGCAATTAAACTAATTTTCTAATACTAAGGAAAAGTATTCTTTTTTAAATTCTCCAGACAATAAATTTTTAAAGTACATATCCATTACATGTGCTCAAATCCCTCAAATGCAGTATTGTCAATACAGTAACTTCTCTCTCCCCAAATTGATTATGTCTCTGTATATTGATTACAGATATTGAATTAACATTTTTAGTATTTAAAGAAACCTTATGGTGTTATCAGTTGTATTATTTGGTAAGAGATTTAGGTCAAAACCACAGTATTGATCAGACTCCGTCTTGGAAAGAAATAAACAGACTGAACATCTATTGCTTTACCTTTCTGTGCATGTATATGTGTGTGTCTGTGCACATGCATAGCTGTTTATTTTGACAAACATTGTTTTATTTGTCCCCAGAGGAAATGGTGCCATTAATCAGCTAATTATGGGTGCAAAACTATCTAGTGGGCATTTAATTAATTGTCAGAGTACACAAAGCCATTTCACCTAACTGATTCTTTTAATGGTTAAAGAGACTGAGTACTATCTTATGTCCGGGCTGAAAATTGATTGTCTTAAATACAAACTCAAAAGTTATTAAGTATGCACGCTTGCTGCTTTCCTTTTTTTCTATGCAGTGAAACCTGTTTAAAGTGGGAGATGGAGCTGACTGAACTCCAAGGCTCTTCACTCTGAAGCAAGGATTGTGCAATCCCTATTGCTCCTCCAGGGCTGGTGGGACACAGAGAGGATGCACTTGCTTTGCACTGCTTCAGCCTCCCTGCGAATGGCTTTTTTACCTCTGTTGCAGAAAGTCTTTTGGCACTTGTACTTAATCTTCAAGAACTGTGGTTATTTCAGAAAGGTGACAGTCTTAAACAGTATCCCCACAGAAACATATGCATATGTAGGATATAGATACATAAACATTAAAGAAAGTTTATTAAATAACTTATTAATTTCCTTCTTAAGACCTCTGATTTGTCTCTTTCTGCCTCCAAAGACAAGATTTAATTTACTGTCAGTAACTGGGCAATGTATCTTACAGCTTTCAGATTGTAAGTGGGTTTCTACATAATAATCCTTACTATTCTAAAAAACATTCTCTGACATTCTCTTACTTTCATAAATCCCTATCCAAGCAACCTGTCCACACAAACTAGGTCTAATCAAATTTCAGTATAACCTCTGGAATTGGCAAACAGTAGACATCTTGCCTTAATAGAGCCTGTGGCTGATTTTACCACAAGCAGACCCAAATCTAGCCCTGAATTTAACACTATTATATATATTAAGTCTGTAACAACTTTGAAACTATTTTCAATTTAATATGTCCTCAGAAAAAGCAGACTTAAGGTCAGTTGTAGAAAAACAAAGATGAAACCCCAGGAAATCTATTTCAATGTTAAAAATCTGTATTAGAAAAAAAATTATCAACACAATTCAAAGAGCGATGACGAATAATTATTTCTGGAACAAGTTTTTGTATCTGCCTTCTTGTGTTTTATTCAGACTGGTTGCAGTAAGTAAAGTCATTAAAACAATAAATCTGAGGTCCAGAGAATAAAGCCTGGCAAGATCTTGAAGCTTCTCAAAGATTTATATTCTTCCACTTTTTGACTGATGCTGAATCCACTGCTCTGTAGATATTGATTTTCTGATTTTTTTATGGTTTAATTTGATGATTCTTTAAAAAAATAAAATATAAGGAGAAATATTGGTGAGTGAAAATTTTTATAGTTCAGTGTGTAATTCAAAAGCATGCCTTTTCATTCTGTTCTGCTTATGATGAGTATTTATAAGCAGAGGTTTCAATTTTTTTTTACAAGTAAGAGAGTCCTTGCAATTTTTCTTATGCCTTACTCCTGCCTTGAAGATTCAGAAATACACAGGTTGGAAATCCTTGAAGGATTTTATGTTACAAGAAATATAAGAAACTTTCTCAGTCTCTGAGAAAGACATCTGACCACCACAATGACAGAGCAGAGCTTTGCAGAATTTATCGCAGTCCAGGTTCATCTCCTTGTGCTCCCCCCACCAGTGCTGCATTGAATGCAACCCCCCAGGTTGCATTGAATGCAACCCCCCAGGGGCTGCATTCAGATTAGGGGTTTTATAATGTTAAGTTAGCCGGTTCTGTGTACGTCTTTGTACACCCCTGTTCCCCCCGCGATGGTTCGCTCCAGGCTGCCTGCCATTGGAGCTTCCCCACATCACTCCAGTAACCACCCCCCATCCCTTCCTGAAACTTCCCAGTCAGTTACCCCATCCCCGCGTCCCCGTTTGTCCCAGAGCCCTGTGTCCACCCCTGTCATGTCCCCGTTGGTTGCTGTGGTCCACGTCACCTGCACAGTGCCTGCTCGCATTGGGTGGGAGGGCTTCTGCCCTCCTCGGCCCGCCCCCTATAAAATCCCGCGCCTCCCCAGTCCCAGCGCCATTTTGTCCATGCGGCGCTGAGGAGCGAGTCATGCTTCTCCGTCGCAGCTCCACGCAACAATAAAAGCTCTCCAGCTAGCCACGCAGAATAACTGGACATTCCTTCCCTCTTTGTCTCGCCCCTCGCGCTGGCAGCAGAACGTGGCCAGCCCCACCCCGGTGCGCAGAAAGCAGAAGCGCCCGGAAGGAAGCGGCATCCCGGTCCCGCCAAGAAGCAGCGCCCTTGCCGGGCTCTCCGGAGCTGCCTGGGAAAAACAACGCAAAGCCGCACTGTGTCAGGATAAAACCTTCTCAGGCAGATTTTGAATGTCTGTGCTAGCCTCAGACAGATCCTACTCCCAGTTCCTCAGGTAGACACTTGAATCTAACTCAGTCATGGAATGTCAGGAAAATATTATTAGGTCGAGACCTTCAGAGGTAATTTTGTCCAAACCCAAAGCAGGGCTCACTTGAAAGATAAATTTGCCCACTCTAGTATTGGCTATTTCACTGCTCCCCTGAGCAACTTCTCCCTTGGTTCTGAGAGTGTATCATCACTCTCATGCCCAAGAATTTAGTTACAGATGTGTCTATGTACAATACTGTAGTTGAGGAAAAATTATTATAGTTACATCGGTGAATCTCATTAAGAAAACAAGTCCCCCTTAACCCCAAAGTTACAGAACAAAATGTACTGTTTCAAACCTACCAGCTGCCTTGAAATCATGGCCACACTTTTAAAATATACTTCTAACTTTACATTTCTTATTCTTGTATATTATTTTATGCATTTAAAGTGCTTCTTCAAGTCTAAGATGCAGTTTTTTGCATGTCTGGCCTTTACTTCTTTACTTGAAAAGATAAAATATACTTTATAGACTATTATGCATGCCATTTGTCACAAATTGGAGTAATCCTGTTTATTGGTTTAGAATTGTGAATTTAACCTGTCATTACCTGTGGATTTTCACTAAAAGCACTTCTTTCACCTTCAAAATACCTATAACTGCTCTGGAGCACATGTTATCCACAGCTCTCATCCATGGCTCCAAATATATCAGAAAGTCTGTTAATCTCACAACTAAGAAGTACAGGGTGCTCTTCTAATTCTGAGTTGTATTCAGACAAGAAATATGAGATGCCTCTTTTTTAGGTACAATGTATTATTAAGTATGAATTCCTTTGCATTGCCAATTTTCTGTAAATATTTGTGTTTATAGCTTTGACTGTCTCAAAGAATTACACTTTAAATGGAATGTAAGACTCTGCCTAACATTTTTCTTTTAATTGAAATTCAGATTGTTTTTACATATATATAAGTATGAATTAGTTATGAATCCAGGCAGTTGCACACACAGGCAAAAGCATTCAGATAGCTTTCAAAGCCAACTGAAAGACAAGGTGGTTTGGCCTTAATTTTGTCACTTGTATATGCAATAATAAAAGTCAGATTGAGGCAGCTTTGAAAACTTGGCATCTTAATAAACAAAAACCCAAAATAAACAAAAAAAACCAAAATAAACAAAAAAACAACAATATGATATTGACAAAAATACTAGTTTCCAGAAATCGATTTTCAATGCCTTCTCTAGCATATAGTAGCACATGTCTTCAGTTATCTACGCATATGGTCTTTAAAACTACCTCTCATTACCGTCAAGCTATTTCAAATATACTACTTAAAAAATAATACCTATTTGAGGAAAATATATTTAATGTCCATTTAATATTTCAAATATAAAACCATATAATGGTTTACACATTAAATAAAATTAGGGTAAAAGAACACAAAGTAACGGTTTTCTAGAAGAACAAAACTTTCACAAAGCAATCAGATTTTTCTCCTTTTTTATTCACAGCTGCAAGCTGAATAGAAAAATAAACTTGTTTCTTTCATTTGTATTATCTAGTCTGGGACATAATTTAGTAAAGAATACTATGGAGCTGATAAAACATTACACAAGTGCTTTGTACAGGCATCACAGTAAATTATGCAGTGCTATTTGCTTTTTCTCCCCTTTACCAAGAAGGGTATTTTTTCAAATAATTGCTGTAAACTTTCTACAAATTCTTGACTCTAAAGCAAATAGTAAAATGTAAAAATTTTTTAATTATCTGTCATGAAAGCATATTTCTAGCTGTTCTAAAGTCCTTGGATGTCATACTCAGACCCATGATATTTAACACCACTATCCACATGGCTATGATACTAACCATTAAGTGATGATAAATAGTAAGGCATGCTGTGCAAATGATATATAATTTTATGTTGCATTCCCCATACCCTATTAGAAATCACAGTAGAATTTCTGTGGTTAGGTCATATACTGTGCTAGGCCAGGCAGCACATGATGTCACTCCCCTGATAATCATAAGCATTATGTACAGATTTTATCTGCTGGTCAAAAGAAACCTGTAATTAGTGACTAAGCCAACCAGATCGAATAAAATGACAGGGTCTTTCCAGTCCTATAAGCATGGAAAAATCAAATCCCTTAAAAGCTCCCACTGCTGCCTAACACAGTGTATGTCTTTTCAGAAAAGTGCATGTTCTAAAAAAAAATTTAGGAAAATATCACAAACATTTCCAAGATGTCTGAGGCTTACTTGTGCCCCTTCACCCTGCTCTGCCTTGCTGTGCCTGCAAATCTTTTGAGTTATCATTGGTTAATGAAGGCAATTACTCATCTCATTTTCACATAGTTATTTTTAAACTGGTCCAAGCATGTTCTGACAACAAGATCCAGTACCTTCATTGCGGGAACTAGGACAATTTTAATGTATCCCAGTAATTAGGGATTTGGATTTTCCACATAAAGATACACATATATCTATGTCTCTGTAGATCTTGATATTATCTTAATTAATTTGAATTAAGGGCTATTTATTTTGGACAATGCTCCTACTTAATTAAACATTTTAATTTTCAATTGGCAGGCTTAGAGGAGATCTGAGTTTGCAGTTAGAGATATTGTTTTTAGTGTAAACAGGAAATTAATAAATATCAGAAGATATCAGTGAATAAAGACTGAACAGTAAAATGGTGATTTTTTTTCTTGTCTCATTTTGTCTGTCTTAAAGAAAGATAAAACCATCTTTCGAATGTAGAACGGCATTCTCCACATGCTTTTCTTTTATTGACATATCGGAGTAGTGAAACTCCCTGCCCTTGTTTTATGGTGCCATAAGATGAGCGGCCTGCAATGAACTTTCTTTGCTTTACATGTCACATAGATCCTGCTGTGGAATATCCCATATCCTGACATGGTTTTTCCTCAACCTGTCTTGCTCCCTGTGCTCAATCCTTGTGGCTGTTCTTTCAGCTGCATAGGAATACTTTCAGGAAGGTATTTGACGGGAGATATGTTTTTATTATACGGGAAAGGAACAGTCCTGAAGATAAGAGAGAAGGAATGCATCCTTTGCTACCTGCCAAAGCATTCTGCTGCTGAAAGAAGTGCAGAATTCCTGAATGCTTCCTCCATGGGTAAGAAAGAGCTAGAAGCAATTTGTCAAATGACCTTACTATCACCAAGAAGTCTGTATCTATTAATATAAACATTAATTTTGCAGTGCATAGATACATAATGCTTTTTTCGCAAACAGTAGTAAATCATATTAATTCTATGTATCAGGTTGTACTAAATTACTTTTTGTTAAGCAACGCTTGCTAAAACTGAGGACTTCTACAAGAAATTATGACTCAGCAAGGATCATGGGAAGTATCCTTTTATGTTAAAATTTTATTTGTATCTTTTACAAAAATACAGAAGCAAATCTATCCACTTACTTTTGTACGTGTGGATGCATTCTTTCATCATTAGAAGAAACAACACAACTTATTTCATTCTGAAGCAAAAAGAAAAACAATGGTGGTCCTTCAGATGAGACACTGGGGATGTGCTGTAGTTTTGCAGTACATATGCATTTGCCACAGATGAGTAGTTTCTGCTTTTATCTATGCTGCACAAGGTTTTACCACTCCTGCCATCAGCTCTTCAAAGGGCCCCCCTCCTTGACTCTTCAAGACTGGCTGCTTTCCCACTGGGCAACAGGAACACCGGCTGCCCTAGAGACTTCCCCTGCCACTACCCAGTCCCTGACTCTCTTTATTTTTAGCCATAGACTTGATGGCTATGAGGGGTTTTATGATCTGAGGACTAGAACAATTAGCTAGGGGGGCAGTGTATGCAGGTGACTCAGAACCCAGTGTTGGCTCCTATAGCACTGGAGCCTGAGAAACCCTAAAGTCCAGGACACAGCTCCCCTCTCTATATAGTTCATCAGTAAATTGCATCACACACTTTCTTACGATCTATTTTCTCCGTCTTGCAACTGTAAAGCACTTACATTGCTTAATGACTTTAGCTATGCACTAAGCATTAGGTCCAGCACTTGTCATTAGCAGCCTTGCACATTCAGTTTATGCTATGTATCTTTAAATAATATGTTTAAAAATTATTTCCTATATAAGACTTCAGGTGTCCTGCACTGTTAGTGCTGTGAGGAATTGTAGGTATTCCGCTTGTTAGTCCTTTATCAAGCGGCTTATCAGTGACATTCTGGTGGTTCAACTGCATAACTGTAACAGTCAGACTTCTGCTCTCCAGGTCTGCAAAACACTTCTTTAGTCTTAATTCTGAGGTCATATTTCTCAGAAACAGTTTATTATCTAATTGTAATTTTAAGTATCTTGCACACAAACCATTTCAGTAGCCTCATGAGTTCCTGGAGCAAAGGCTAAGGTTTGCTTTTGAATACTGAGGTGGGTCTTAGATCCAGATAACCACCAATATCTCTATTTCATCTCTATTCTGGTGGAACTGACGAAAAGGGAACCTTTCTGAGTCTGGACCTCTCTCCTGATCCCACAGGATAACAGGACATACAGGCAAGCTCTGAGTTTGTTTCCCAGATCTCACTCCTGCAAACACTATGGTTCTCAGAGATGTGCTTTGGTACAATCATTTAAAATTATTTAAAACACTATAACTTCCTCGGTTTAAGCTCTGCCTCCTGGCCAGAGATTGCTGCAAGGAATGTTTAAGTTAGAGGTGAGGTTTGTTTGTACTGAGATAACAGACTGAATTGGGGCAGGAGAGACACAAACATATCCTGTTCTACTATGAAGATGGTAAGCTCTGTGAAGAAGTCTGGCATACTGCAGTGGGCATTAACCTTTCAAATGCATTCATCTAACTGGACCCCTTAGGCACTCAAATAATTTTACATGTTTGACTGACACATTTTTTTTTGTGTTGTTTACAGCTACTTCCATGTGGAAACCCACTTGCTTTCCTAGACCTGTTTGGCATGAAGGTTGAAATCTGCTGGAGAGTTTTTGTATGCTAAATCTGTCTAACTAATAAATTTTCCAGCCTTAGGAGGCGAACAATGGCTGAGCCCAAGCATGCCACTCAGCCTGACAAGCCCAAGGACACTGAAAAAGACATTTTACAAGCATACATGTCACTGGAAATGACAGGCTATATGCTTAAATATAAACTCAAGACCATCAATACAATTTAGCATTTCTAGCAACACCAATCCAGTAACTCAAATTAAATATTAGCAGTACAAAAGACAATGGAAGCAAAAATGAGACAAATTTGAAAAGTCTTAACAGCTGCAAGAATAAAAGCTTGACTTTAATTTCTACTCTTACTTAAAACACATTGCCTGCAAGAACCTACAAGAGGAAAAAAAAAAAAAACAGAAAACAAAAGAAGAGGAAAAAAACAAAAATAAAACAAACCAAAACAAACCCCAACTAAACAAGAAAAAATCCCAAAACCCAAATCTCATCAAAACACACTGAAAAGAGAAGAAAAAAGAAGTGAAAGGTTGAAGGGCTGAAAAGCATCATTATTAGTGTTCATGAAGGCATATTCAGTTTTTCTCTTGGTTTCTGTAATCAGGCAATTAAATACCCATCATAATTTCAGCATTACTGGTCTGTATGGCTGCAGAAAAATTAGAAAATAACATTTTAAATGACTCGGTATTTAGATAGTAGATAAAAATGGACCACTTATCTGGATGTTCCCAAGTTTATCTTTCTAAAAAAAGGTCATGCTGAACTCTTTGAAGGTCTCAATGCCCAGACTCATCAGAAAAAATGAAAAAAAAAAACCATTGTTTCCAACTTTGCCTTTCCTAACTGTGGCCTGTCCTCTCTGTTTTCTGTTCATGGCTGTGCATCTGGTCTGAAGAGACACTGAACTCTACTGGCAATCATACTCACAGAGAAAAAGGGATCCATCTTTTGAAAAATTTGTTTTAATACAGAGGGGCAGCTGAAGGCCACTGGGGGTTGAACCTTTTAATAATAAGATAAGAAGGCATTTGTAGGAGGTTGTTGCCTACAACAAAAGTAGATTGACCTATTTCCATGATATCTGTGGAAAATTTATTTGAATTAGTATGAGTCACTGAATGGATTTCACAGCATTTCTAAGAGAGCTCTAAAGGAACAGCAATACAACTGAGTGTAATGGTCTGAAAAACTGAAGCTGTAGGGAACTGCCACTATGTAACATCAACAACCATTAGATTAAATGACAGGATCAAAATACATACCCCCTGAGGAAACAGTCAACTTACATTTCTATTCACTAACGGAATTGTAGTTGTACCAACTACAATTCACGTTGACAATCATACAAAAACTCAGGGTTAACCATTGTAAAATAGAGTACAAAAATATTTTGCTATGTCGTGAATGTTTCTTTTCTAACTAACCAGCTTATTATTTCCAAGCATTACATTCCCAGCATTGCAACAGTGGACGCACAGCAATGTGTGTGGCCCAGGATCTGGACACGTCACTGACACCCAATGTAGAAAATACAATAGCAGAATTTGTTTCCAGCCTTGTCCTGTGAGTGTGGAGAAACAGCCCTCTGTTATTCGTGTGACGCTTTTGTAGGAGACAATGCCTTTCAGGAACGTCGCTGGGGGCCTGAGCAGCCATCGCACACCTGACCGATGCCAGGCTCTCCGTGCTTTGGCTCGGCGTTATCCGCGGGCCGCTAGGAAGAGCCGAACCCGACTCCCGCCCCGCGGGCTTTCTGTGACAAGGTGAGAACGTGTTTCTGTTCCCAGCACGTTCAGCGCTGCAAAACTCGTCAGAGAACTGAAAGGGCGCTTTATACGTTAATTTTGGAGGTTTGCCCGTCTAAACTCTCAATCCCGGCGCCGGGCGCCTCCGCCTGCCCGAGCGGCTCCGGCGGGACTCCGGCCGCGGCGGAACCCGGCCCGCGGGAGGCTCCCCGGCCGCGGCGGGCGCACGCCTCTCCCGCGGAGCGCTCCCGCGCAGCGGCGCTGACACCAGCCCGGCTCCACGGCGGTCCCGCGGGCGCGGAAGCGGCGCGCAGCCCCCGAGCAGCAGCGTTTGGGCTTCCCTCCCTTCAGCGATCCCAAACTCTGCTCCAACGCGCTGATTTCCTCCTGCCTTCCAAGCCAGCTTCCTGCCCGCGCTGCCACCGCTTCTCCCCGGCATCCCGCCTCGCCTCGCCGCGCCGCGCCGCGCCGCCGGTTCGCGGGCGGCCCGGGACGGTGGCGGCGGGGGCGGTGGGCGGCCCGCGGGCGGCCGCGATTGGCGCAGCCGGCGCACGTGGGGCCGCCCTCTCGCCTCGGCGCTGGCAGCGCGGCCGCCGCCGCGGGGCACGGCAGGGCAGGGCGGGGGGCGCACCGGGCTCCGCTCCGCGCGGGTCTCCGCGCACCGCACGCGGCGCTGCGGCGGGGAGGGGAGAGAGAGAGGAGTCAAGCCGAGCCTGCGGAAAGGTGGGTGTGGGGGCGGCAGACAGCCGCGCTGCGGGTCGCGGTGGCCGTGGGGTGGGCGGGGGCGGTGTGCCCCTCGGCTCCCTCGGTGGCGCGCCTCGCTCGCCTCGTTGGGGCTGCCGGCTGCGCGGCGCCCGCGGGCGGAGCTCTCGGAGGGAGCGGGGCAGCAAGTTAGTGATCAACTCCGCGGTGGCGCCCTCCGCCCCGGCACGGCGCCGGGACCTCCTGGGCGCGCCGGGATGCCGGGCCGAGGCTGCCGGGTCTGCACCCCGGGGGGAGGCGGCCATTCGCGCGGGCGGGGGCGGCGCTGCCGGAGCCGCGCAGCTCCGCCGGGCGCCGTCTGCGGCGCGGCTGGGGCGAGGCGGGCGGTGCGTCCGGGCAGCCCTTCAGCCCTCGCCGTCGGAGGCTGTGGGAGCGGGGGTGGGGGGCGGCCCCGCAGGCACCCCCCGGCACAGGAGGCTTTGCTCTGACACCGGCCCCGAAGTCTGCGCTGTCTGGAGCCGCTAGTACAGCCCCGGCGGTGGTCGGTCCCTGTCGACCGTCCTCGGGAGGTTCTGCGGGTGGTAAAGAGCAGCACAGAACCGGCCAGTAAACGTTAAACTGATGTACTGGTCCCCTTCCAACGCGATGTTTCAAGAGTAACCTTGACAGTCCAGTGAAACGGCCACCACCACCTTCCCTGAAAGCTGTTTGAGCCAGCTTTGCTAATGGAAAAGTAAAATCTACAATAGCTGTCGTCATTATCCACTTGTCTTGTGCTAATGCTGATGAAATCTGAAGTTCAAGGAAATATTTACCATTATTTAGAGAAATGTGTTATTCGTTTTTCATCATATTTTGCTCCCTGTCAAACAGAGGAGTTTATGTTTAAGGAATTACATCACTTTGCAAATCCCTCTGTCTTTCTCTAAATATAAGCTGTCTTTTAGGATGTCTTCAACTTGGCTGTTTTCCTTTTGTGAGTCAGAGCTAGTATTACTGCTTTTCATTCTTGAACGGGCTCCACAGACCCATGACACCTCTCTTAAGAGTCTTAAGAGTTGTTGCTCATATGATGGGGATCATCTGGCAACTCTGCTTAACGTTACTGAGGCAGACAGGACCTTTTCCAGCCTAAAATACTGGAGGATGATGATATGGTATCTTGATTTTTCATTTGATTATGACATATAATCAGTGCTGCAGTGACTAACTGTAGGGGAGGTCTGTAACGTGTCATCTCTTCTAAGGGAGGAGTAAGCAGAGGGCAGGGAAGTTGCATCTTGCTGGTGATGCATTGCGTTAGCTACTCAGGGGTTTCTTTTTCACATCTGTAGTTTCCAAGCACACTTTACCCCTGATTTCTTCTGTAATTCTAGTAAGTTATTTTAATGAGGCCCTAAGAACTCAGAACATAATGAACACGGAAGAATACTTGTGGTAGTTTGAATGCAAGTAATCATAATGGGGAGCTGGGCATTATTTTTTTTTTCCCATGCTCTGTGAATAGAAATTTACAACTTCTTAACCTTAGGAAGACTGTTCCCTGTGGAGCTGATGTTAGTCTGCTTAGTAAATACTTGAAAAAATCACTTTCAGTGAAATGTTTAAGGCCTTTCTGCTTGAGGAAATGCAGTTACGTTGTAGTCATGCCCCCTAATTTCCCATCTATTACTCTTGATTTTCTTCAGGACTATGCCTTAAAAGTTGCATGGCACCTTTAAAAATGCACTAAGGTAAAACAATGAAAATAAAAAGTACTGTAACGTTTTGAGTGTAGAGTGAAAACACTATTTTGGAAGTTAGCCCAATCACCATTTTGTGATAGTTTCCTCAGGTGAAGGACTTTCCAGGTGGAAAAAAAAGGCTGTGAAGAATTGTGCGATGGAAAGTAAGGGGTATCTTACCCTTGAGTAAGAATGTTTGCTGTGGTAACTGAGATTTCTGTTAACTTGCGCATGTTGATTGCTTATCTCTATTTCATTTATTCTCAAGTTTCTGAGTGTCTCCTAGACATGGTCTGGATAGGAGCATGTAAAGTCAGGGAAGTGTGATGATAATAACATGGTGTTATGAGCTATAGAAGGGTCAAAAAGAAGTACTTTGTTTTATTTTTTCTTCCAGATTTGTCTTCAGATCACCTCGGTCCTGTGTGGATGTGGGATGTTTAGACAGTGAAGATAATAAAAGCCATTTTTAAAGTTTTCAGTATGAAGTGGTTTTTTTTTCCACCTAGCTGAATATTTTTTTTTGTGCTACTTAAGGCTACTTTTACTAGAAGTTCACTTCTTAAGTAAGATTAATTCATTGATAGGTACTTCTTGTGTTTGTAGTGTTGTTATTAGATTAAAGCATACATTTTAGAAAACTTAAAAATACCTTTTTTAAAAAATGCATCTTATAAGACTATATGGGATAAGATGTCTTCTGTTTTATTATGAGTAAAATTCTATTAAATGCCAGCTCTGTAAAATAGTAGCTGTTAGTCTCCTTTGGGGAGAAGCATGCTGAAGTAATAGTGTATTTGTTCTTTCTTTCTTCTTTCCTTGTAGCTTAATGTCTATTTGCAGTGTCCAGCTGGTAAGCTGACATTGCCAAGGTTGTACAAAAGTGTTTTAATCACAGGTGTTTGGATAATATGATGGTAAGACAAACTTGTTTTCTGCTTTTAACCAAGCAGGAATGCTATAGCTAACATGTGTGCAGAGAAAAATCAAGCCCTTCAAGGGAACACTTATTTTTCCTAGTCCTGGCTGGTGATCTACTGATGTTGGAGATTTGAAAAATGGATGAACTGAAAAGCCTTGACATTAATTTATATTGTATTCAGACATGCCAGTGAATTAATTAATACACTTTTGCATATGACTGCAGCAGTTAGTGCTAGTTTAACTGTATAGAAGCATGTTTAAATTTAGGCTTTTGGTTTTCCTATTTCTTGTTATTCTGAGTCAGGATATGCAAACTAGGATGTGTCTAGTATTTTATCAGTGCTAATAAACACTGTGTGATTGTTTACAGTTTCTTGTTTTGTAGCATTACAGATCTTTAATCTTATCCCCAACAGATTTCTTAAGCGTGGAGAAAAGGAGAGGAAAATAGTAATAATAATTCAAAACAAGAACTATGTTAACAAGAGAAGGGACTATTGGTTTTCCTGCTTAAATGATGTCATAGAACATTTAGGATGTGGTGTGCAGGGAGGATCTCTGGTTTTAGGGAAGTGGGAGGAAGGACATTTCATCTTACTACCTTTTTTTTCCTCCTCTGGGTAATCTGCTATCACAGAAAGGAATGATGATTTTTCAAAAGCAAATGCATTTCTGAAGCTATTTATAGCAGAAATAAACTCATGAAATGTATTCACTGGGTAACTGAGGGCCAAAAAGATATTAGACCATTTAACAAAATCATTGTATTCAAACTTTCAAAACTGCCAGTATTCTCTTCCATCCTGACAAAATCTTTTCCCAGTCATCCATTTTCTTTTTCCAGTATACATTTGTTGGAGGCCCAGTTGACTTCTGGCATGTGTTGTTCATTGTGGTGCTCTAGAGCTCATAGTTGAATATTAAGCTACCTTTTTCCATCTTAAGCTTAGGCAGACATCCTCTTCACCTGAGGTTTCTGACACAGACAGTGCTGTGGGTCTTCTTTGTCATAATTTAAAAGATTCCTTTGTAAATGGGATTGCATGACTGTGAGTTAGCTTGATATATTACATATTCCTACCTTCCCCTTCATAATTTTTCTTTGCAGATAGTTTTGGGAAAGTATTCCTGCTGTGCTGAAGTGCTGCAGGTCTGGGAACAGTTTGGACTCTAATGTTCCTGGAAGGATGGGCTGTGTTCTTTAAAAGACAGCAATTGTATTGGATTTCTGATGCTTGGAAGATCCAAGTTTCTCTATGTGTGTGTTGTCAGTTTCAGACTTTTATATGTAGATAACAGTGGTAATCTACTGTCAACAGCCCCAAGGGAAAAAAATCCAGACATTTGTGTTCTGTAGCATTTTCCTTAATAAAACAGGAGCATTGTGGGAGTTCAAGGTTGCTCAGTGGTGCAGAATTCTTACCAGTGGCTATGAATACAAGTTACTGAAGGCTTTATGTTTATGAACTGCGGATTAAAGTCCAGCACTGAAAGCTGAACTTGGGGTTTTTATGCGCTTTAAACTTGGTACTAGTCTTGCTGTAGACATGAAAATGGTGCCAGTTCCTTGCTGGTAGGCATCCACTGCAGGTGGGCTCTGCACCTGGGCCTTTGCCACATTCTTCATTGAATGAAAGTTACAAGATTCAGGGAGACAAGAAGTGTCTGGTGTCTTTCCACAAGAAAGGGACAACAAAAAAACTTGTATTCAGCTGCCCTTAGTGTCTTAAGGAAAGATTTAAAGGTGAGTGTTTAAACTCAAATTTACAACTTAGTTTTGTCATTTTAAAATCTAGATCTATGCTGAAGGGGTTGCCTTAGAGAAGCAGTCTGACGTTAAAGTACAAAAACCCCCAGAAGATCACAGAACCGTAGAAGAGCTGAGTTGGGATGGGACCTCTGGAAGTTCCTTTTTACAGTTTTATTATACCATTCTCTTTAGGAGAAGAGCTGTGTTAAGCTTAGCTTTTTTTGGACGGTGCTCTCAGGCCCATGGTGTGATTCTTGGGCTTGTCTCTGCAAGGCCAGGAGTTTGACTTCATGATCTTGGAGGGTCTGTTCCAACTCAGGATGTTCTATGATTTGTTTTGGGAGTTATAGAAAGGAAGTTGCAGCTTGTAAATATAGGGGCTCACTAGCATGAGGGGATGTCAAACAAAGAAGACTTTGTTTTGTAAGCAGACAGCTGAGTGAAGTCAGAGGCACATTCACAGATGGAATGGAGTTCTTGGTTACTGGAACTGAAATTTTCCTAACTTTCATTTTTTGAGCCTTAAATGGGGACCTCTTAGAATCATCTTACATTGTGCCCAAGCTATTAATTTTTGTCTCGATCAGTACAGAATTTCAGTTTCAGTATAAACACACTTTCAATATGTTCTTTGAAAAAGCATTATTCTTAACTGATTTTAGTAAAACTCACAACTTAGGAAAATTAATATGTCAATTGTTTAGTTAAAATGTTGGTTTTACTGTAGCCTGTGTGCATTTGCAGCTGTTCAGAAGTGACTGTCAGAGGAGCAAAGAATGATTCAACAGCATATGAGGTGCTGGATGCTTCCCACATCATTGGTAATGTATGATCTGTATTTGAAAAATGTAACCAAGACTGGATATTTACATGTTTTAATGGATTTTTTTTGGGCAATTGACTAGTTTGACTATAATATCAGACTGCATTTGTTCTAAGTTAGGGTATTTGGATCACTTTCAATTTACCAGGGCCTGAAATATACATACAGAAATTCACGATGGAAGTGTTTGTTTTGAAGATTCTGATTTAACTCCTGTGAAAGCTAAAGGCTGTAGCTGACTTCACTTGAGCAGAGCAGGTAGGCAAGCTTTGTCCCATAGAGTTGCTTTAATGTTTCTGTTTCCTATGTATCTAGTGAGGCTTCAGATGTTCCTTTAGTATGTAACTATAGGACTAGGTAATGTGTTTCTTAGATGCTGAGACACAGTTACAGTTTATAATCTACTGTTTAAATATCCAAATACAAGATTAAGGATTTACCATAGGTGATCAGTTGTACCTTGCAGAATTGTTAATTAACCTGCACTTAGACACAGACTGTGCTTGTGATTGAGTCTGGGCTTAAAACTAGAGTCTTTATGTCAGTTCTGCATTGACTTGTGAGTTAATGCTGTCTACTTAGGCACCTGATTGTCTTCTGACCTGCGGTGTCCACATTTCCTGTCAAGTTAGTGGAAGGAGTTGAAAGCCTTGGGGGCATGAATCACAGCATTTTAGTGTTTCACAAAATAGTAATGACATTACTTCAGTAAGAAGTATTAAAAAGCATGAACAGGAATAGCTTTTATGTGCGCTGGGAGTAAGGCAATACAATTTTGTGACTACTGTGTTAGCTGAAGGTAGCTGTGTCTGTTGGGTTACACCTCATTTACATATCTTGACACACCACTGTCCCTGCTTGCCCCAGTTTGCCAAGGTCATATTGAATTGTGGGCAGTTCTTGTCCCCAGCCCAGGATATCAGTTGCATGGGGGTGTCTCTTGAGAAAGCTTTGGGAAGGTAAGCTAATTGATTATCTGTGATTTTTTTCTGGAGGAAGCTAGGACTTAAGACCTCTAACTTACTTTAATGATTTTATGGGATCTGAAATATGACATTTAGTGTCTTAAAAGTAAATGCTTTGTGTCCAATATGATATTTTAACTCAGAGCCCTTATCTGACCAAAGGCTAATGTTGCAGCCTTTAAAGGATTAAGAAACCAGTGTGCCTATACCTCAATTAAGGAATTTAGTAGATAGGAGCCGTGTATAGGGCACCTTCAGATCCTTGAAAGAATGACATAAAAGACTAGTTTCAGGTTCTGCTTGGTTGCTAGATGATGTTTCATTTTAGAGGACAAGAAGTATGCAATTAAAAAATATTAGACTTCATTAACTTTTAATTTTTTTTGGGTAAACATTATGCATTTTAACCTCCTAAAAAGAAAACTTCAAAGATAAGCTCTGTAAACTAAGAAATATACTGGATTTCGTCATGTCATTTAAAACAACAGTGCATTAAACTGCCCCTTTTTTTGGTGGTGAAAGATACAACAGTGTTTTGGAGTGGGAGTGTAAGGCCTTATGATGGTTCCAGATGCCTGTGGACCCAATTCTACTCCTAGTTACTTCTGTATAAATCTACTCATTTATTCTTGTAGAAATGACTGTGTATTTGTGAAAGTGGGCAGGTCTGGGCTGAGGCAAGGCTTGATCCTGTTGTCCTTGGAGTGCAATAACAGTGCTTCTGCATTCCTCTTAAGGGGGTGATAAGACCATGTTTGCAGCTCTGCTTTCTGTTCCTCTTCACTAGTTTATTATGGAGCTGATTTGGTTTTCTGGATGTTTGGGTAAAGAAAACTGGGAATTCTCCAGTAGTATCTACACTTATTTATTTCATGTTTGTCCCCTATGGAAACTTGTGAAGCAGGATATAGCCAAGACGCTGACATAGCTTGTGATTAGTTGCTTATTTCAAACAGTAATAGCTGATGTCTTCAAATCTTGAGAATACTGACTGGTTTTGTGTGTGAAAGTAGGCTCGTTATTCATTCAAAAGCTAAATTTGCAGTTTTGTTTTTTGTTTCTTCTATTCCTTTTGGTTACAGTGGAAAGTGCAGGAATGGATTGTCTTTGACAGTAACCCAAGTACCACTTTGGGTGCTAAGTGAGGCTTCCTTACAGCTCTCTCTGAGCAGTGGTTAAGCTGAAGAATGCATTTGTGCAGCCCTGTAACACTGACCGGGTGGTCCCATAAGTGCTTAGCAGGTGCCAGCAGAGCATACATTCACGAGCTGGGTGTGGTGACCCCTCATTTTCTGCAGAAGGAAATGATCTTAAATGAGTTGTTCAAGGTGATATCTGTGGTAAAACTGTGATAATAATACATCTTTCTAATTCTGTTTTTATAGATTATCAGCATATCAGACCTCATCTTTTAAGCAATTCAATAAGAAACTTGTAATCAGCTCAGTGTGCATTTGAAGGCCTCTTAAAAATTTGTGAATTCATCCCATGGAGAATCTTGCCCAATGTATAACACAAACATCTTCCCTTTCCAGTTGTAACAAACCAGTTACTTAGGTTTATAGAGTAAAACAGGCAGTGATGTATAAAAACAGTGGACTGTTTTTCTGTCTCTTTCATGGTGCATCTGTTGTGTCTTCCTCTGTGTCTGACATAGTTTGTGCATGTACCCCACACATAGTCTGTGCATGTCTCTGCACAGAGGGAAATGAATTTTCACAGGTGGAGCAATAAAAGCCAAGGTGAAGTGTGTGAAGGTGTAGTGTCTGGGTGTTTCACAGGGAGATGGTTTGGTGGCTATGAACATTTTCTCACTTCCTGCTGGTGACAAATCAGTAAATCCCAGATTGTTTTTCTGTATGTTCCCCCCACTATGTGGATTTATTTCATGTTCTTACAGCACAGGCTTATCTGAACTTCAAGGGGTTTCCAGCTTCGACATGAGCATTCATACTTATTTTTGCCTTTTCATATAAACATTTCTCATCCCTCCCTTTTCGAAAGGGTGGCATGAGGTGAGGTGGTCTGTTATGACTAAAAGGGAGTCTTGCTTTTCTGATAGAGGGGTAAATACATACATATTTTAGCTTGTAGTAAGAGTCCTTTTCATTTCACTCAGTGAGCTATGCTGAGGAGGGGATAGTAGGGATCAGAAAAATGGAATTCAGACTGTGATATAATGTATTGTAGTATGTTATGTTGAATAAAATTTTCTGAAAATAGAAAAGAAATATTAGAGGACTCCCAGGAAGTGCAGCAATTCCCCTAGAAACATGTCTGAGATGGGAGGAAATAAGAGTTCAGTACCACTGAAACAAAGAGAGGTGCAATGAGTTGTCTTTTGAGGTGTGGGAGCTATGGGAGGTATTTATCTGATTAATGAACCAGTAGCACTGGCTCAGCTGTCTTCCATGGACAAGGATTATTGCTGTAACATGGTCTCAGCTGTGTCTAATCTCCTTCTAATCTCACTCTTTGTTTTCTGCCTTTATAATTTTGTCTGTTTCTTCCTCATTTTTTTATCGTAGAAACCCTTGTATGTGATTTTAATCATGAGGCTGTTCTCTTTCAAACCTCATTTAGCAGTCCCCAGGGACTTCTTAAGGGACTTAATAGGTGTGTATTACCCTATCATGTGTCAGTTTAAACATTAACTTTGGCATCTTTGGTCAAAGAAATTTGACTAGAGGTTGATTTCCTCTGTTTTCTCACCTTTCTTCATGTTCTTTTTTTCCTCATTTAAATAATTATACTTTTCTAGTTTATTTTAGAAACTAGGTAACTTTTGGGAAGAGTAAAATGTGACCCAGATGACTGGAAAAGGAGAAGGATTGTGCCCATCTTGAAAAAGGATAGAAAGGAGGATCCTGGAAGCAACCAACTTGCCTGTCTGAGGTCATGGAACAGATCCTCCTAGAAGCCATGCTAGGGCACACTGAGGACGGGAAGGTGACTTGAGACAGCCAGCATGACTTCACCCAGGGCAGGTCCTGCCTGATCAAGTGGCCTATGTTGGAGTGACTCCATCAGTGGACAAGGGAAGCTACAGATGTCATTTATCTGGACCTTTGACAAGGTCCTCCCCAACATCCTTCTGTTTAAATTGGAGAGAGAAGGATTTGCTAGGTGGACTGTTAAACGGATAAGACGGTCCTATTCAGAGGGTAGTAGTCAACAGCTCAGAGTCCCAGGGGACATCAGTGACAAGTGGTGTCCCTTAGGGATCTGTAAACTGTGTTATTTAGTGTCTTTATCATTGACATAGACAGAGGGATTGAGTGTACCCTCAGGAAGTTTGCAGATGACACCGAGCTGAGTGGTGTTGTTGACATAGCTGAAGGATGGGATGCCATCCAGAGGGACTGGACAAGCTCATGAATTGTGCCCATGGAAATCTCAGGAGTTTTAACAAGACCAAGTGCTGGTGCTGCAACTGGTTGGGACAACCCTTGGTATCAGCTCAGGCTGGGGATGAACAGATGGAGAGCAGCCCTGCCCAGAAGGACTTGGGGGGTGCTGCTGGCTGAGAGGCTGGACATAACCCAGCCATGTGTGCTGGAATTGGATATTCTTTATGGTCCCTTCAACCCAAGCCATTCAATAGTTCTGCAGTTGTGTGACTTACTTTGTAGTTTCCATTTCCCTATTCTTTCAATTCTACTCCCCTTTCACAACTTTTCTTCTGAGTTGCATGCTTGAAATGAAACAACAAAGTTATTGATGATAAGGGATGAAAGGTAAGGTTCTACGAATGCCACTGTGGTCTGTTCTGGATCTTTCCAGATGTGTTATTACACTCTGTGACAGGATGTGAAATATTCCACACACATTGAGTAAACAATAGCTGTTATGAATAAATGCTTTTAAATTAGCTGAGCTGGATAACTTGTTTCTGAACATCTTAAAATGAAAAGCCTGAAGAAATGTAGATAGAATAAGGAAGGACCTGGAATTATGTTAGATATCTAATTAAATGGTTGCTTCTTATTCTGCTGTGGAACAAAAGAAGCCAATGCTTTGCCAGTGCTAAAGGGTCACTGAAAAGAAAAAGACAAATTTGAAATTGTGGGTGGTTGTTTGCTTCAGTATGGTGCTGGCAAATCTAATATACTTTATTATGTGCAGAGTATTCTGTATTTAATTAAGCTTAAAATGTGAGTAGTGTACATTCAAAGGCAAGAGAAATGCATCTGTTATCTTTCAATCTTTCATTGAATGGAGCAGTTGATTTCAGTGTAGGATTATCTGTATTACAAGGTACAGGACACTGAAGGGCTGCTTCTGGTTGGCATTTTTCATTGTTCTAAATGGCTGAGCACTTTAAGTATGGGTAATGTCTATGTAGTACTTTGAATTTTCTATTGTGTTTCTTCAAATTTGTTGGTTAAAGGTTACCTTTAGTATACATAATTTGTAAATTAATTACATATTTATGTGTACCTGAAATTTTTGCTTTTTAAGAGGTGAATTTGCATCTATGCATAACCACAATATTTTTGGGTTTTTTTTTTTTTTTTGTTTTTTTTTTTTTGTGTTTTTTTTTTTTTTTTTTTTGTTTTTTTTTTTTTTTTTGTTTTTTTTGGTTTTTTTTGGGTTTTTTTGGTGTTTTTTTTTTGGTTTTTTTTTGTTTTTTTTTTTTTTTTTTGGTCATTGGCCTGAATGGACTTCTGAGAAAAAAAAAAAATTTGGAAAGTTTATTAATAGTAGATCCTTGCTTGATTCCAGATGGAAATCTCTCAGTTCTCTTGGGGGTCCTATGAAATTGTTCTTTCCTACAGTAATAAAATAGTCTCTCAAGTATAAATGATGCTAGAATTGTCAAGCTGAGTGAGGAACTAAAACTAATGAGTTGCAAAGAATTCCAAGTATGCATCTGGCTATTAGGGCTATACCCACAGTTTTGTGATATCTTTATTTGGGAAAACATCTCATGCTTTCTTTACTTGCTGTGCAGATGGCCATACAAAAGATTGCTCTTTGAAGAAAGACTGAAACATCAGTAGGCATAGTAGATAAAAGCACAGAATGCTTAACACTCTCTTTCTTAATTTCAGAATCTTTTTCTTATGAGGATTTAGAAGCAGCTCTTATAATGATGTAGCTTTTGAGAAATTAGTATCCTTGTAAAAGCTAGATGAAAGCTTTTTAAGAAGTTGTAAGAACAATATTTGTACCATGTGCTATGTGCCTACACTCATGGCTCTTGTATTATAGATGTTGGTTTTTACAGAGTTGCCTGTCCTTTGAAACCTTTCTGTATGAAATTTTCTTGGAGAGACAGAAAGTTCTAAAATACTAATAGATCTTGTAGTCCCTAACACGTGTACTTTGCAAATGAAATGCTTCTTTCTTTTTTCAGCAAATGAAGTAATGCAAATCCTTTTTTGAAGAAAAAACCAAAACCCTAAGCTTCCCTTTCCCTCCTTTTCCCCCTGCCCCAAGTATTTTGGGATATTAACTTTAAAAATGTAGTTGACTTTTCATCTTTGAAAACTTTCTAACATGTAGACAGGAATAGTAAATTTTTTAAATTACTGCAATCCTGATAATATCCCACTTTTTAGAAAGTGATTAGTTCTGTTGGACTCTTGAAAGCATATGAACTTGTGGAATACTAAGTTCAGCTACTTTAGTGATGAATGACCAGAATAAAGCACATGTAGCTTTCATTTAGGGTGCACTAAGACCCTAATAAGGATATTGCTTAGTGGGTCTCTTTTTTTGAAACTTCCCTGCCTATCTGTATATATTGTATTTCATTGGTGACCTCGCTGTACTTGTTAGGCTGAATAAAGGCTGTTAGTGTATATTCTGACTCAGCATCACCCTTGAAATGTATACTGTACATCTGCATTTTATGTAAACTCACTATTAAAAAAACCCCAAACAACATTTTAGTATTTCTTATATCTACCAAGGTTTGGATTCAGACCTTTGAGTGGGTGGGTTGTTTTGCTTGAAGACTGAAACTTACATATGCAGCCCTGAGAAACTGTTGTGATGGTAACATGATAGCTGATACTTACTGGGAAAGGATGAAAATGCTATTTGCAAAGTGAATGTGTGCAAAATCAAACAGGTCTGCCTTATCTCTGTGGGGTATGGGAAATTTTTGGTTTGTTTGGGTTTTTTTTTGCTTTTGTCTTTTGTTTATACTGTGTTTAATGTATTTTATTAGTGATAACATCCATCATAAAATGCATGGCTGAATCCTTGCATAATGGGAAAGCTACTGAAAGAGCTCTTAAGTATAAGTAATTATCTGTGAGGCTTTACCTACCTGTCCTGAAGATCTCTCTCAGGGATTTCTCCAGTTGTTGAACATAATGAGCACAGACCATCATTAACTTTAAAGATACTTGTGTGCCTCACAGGATTCTGGGTCTCCGTTGAATGAATGACACTTACTGATTTTATTCCTCTTTGAGGAAGACATTTCTCCTTTCTTTTAAGTCTGTCCTGTCACTGTTACACATTTGTCTTCATATAAAAATTAGTAGGGGATTCCCTTCTTTTTCTTGTTTCCTTCTTTCTTAAGTTTCTTTCTCAATGTTCTGGTGTTACATACTTGGATTGCCTTTCTTTTATCTTCTATTCCATCCCTTCACCAAATTTCACACAGGTATGGGTGATTAAAAAGACTGTAGTTGCATCAGGTTGCCTATTTGGGTTACAGCATGATTATTGTGAAAACTTAATGTTGAAAGGAGAAGATTTCAAAGAAAAGTGTTAAGCTACCAGCAAAAATGTAAAGCACCTTCATATTTAACAAGGTGTAGAATGCCGTGCACACTTCAGTAAAATGTACTGATCACAGAAGTGTATTAATAACAATAATCTGGATAAGATTTTAACAATTTTACAACAAGATCCTAGTTGATGCAAATTTGCTTAAAAATATTTTCCTTCTGACTTCAGTGTACATTTTCACACTTCTCTAGCCTTGCCACTGTATTGTAACAGGGCTTACATCCCCTGAGTAAAGCCATTTTTGATTCCTTTCAGGAATGAATAGAGGAGGGAATTGTGTTTCTGGTGAAGGCAGAGCTGTGTACAAGGAAGTACTGGATCTGAAGTGTTCGTATTACAGTTGTGAAAAGGCATCATAAAGAGCAGTAAATCGTTCTGTTGTATAGCAGGAAAGACAAAAGACAGTAAACATTTGCATTTGATCTTGAACCTGATTGACATAGTTTATTTAACAAGGCTATCTGCTTTGATTGTAGAAGAGCAAGAACTTTTGGTGATAAGGTGAGCAATTTGAGTTTCCTTTTATGCCTTTCTTCTGGTGTTTGCACCTTGGACTTACTGGGTGTCAGATACCTTGAAGCAGTTAATATATCTGCAAAAGCTAGAAGGAATACTGCGCACATTTGAATGCTCAGCAAACATATGTACATTATTCTAGGAAACCTGACAGGTCATAGAGTAAACTTAAAAGTCACCAAATGTGCTGGTACATTGAAAACACATCTCTTCAGTGTGAATACAGCTGTACTACCCTTCTGACTACTGGGAGATAAGATCCTGGGAAGGGTGAGTTCTCCTGACAGAAGGCAGAGAAAACCTGGTGATGTTTGAAGGACCTAGTTCTTTCTGTGTGTGAAATGCAGTTAGCATCGTCTTTGCAGCACAAGGGAAGAGAGACTGAGGTAGCCTTCTTCTGAAAGCTTCGGAGGCCACGCTGATTGGGTTTGAAAGCACTGTATGAAAATGTTCTGTCGTTTTCTGTCCCAGCAATAATATAGCCTGGGAATAGGCCTGAAGGCTATGGTTAATATCTTCGGGATGTTGACAAATTGCAAATGAATAAAGATTACATGGGCTTGAAGGGAAGATGAAATTCATCTTCTTGTCAATTACAGCAGAAATAGCCAGAATAACATGTTAATTTCAACTAGACTGCTCAGTGTAGATTTAAAAGCCCTGAAATACATAGAATCACATTTGTTCATGAAACTTGGGTAACTTCAAACAAATTGGGAATGTTGTTCTCCCTTTCACCTACACCCTTCTCTTCACATTTTGAAATTATATTGGGATTGTACCACCAATTTCTGTCATGTGTGATTGCAGTGTTGTAGGTTTCTGCCTCCTTAAATAAAGGTAAGAAAAATGACATCATTCCTATTTTCATTGAAAGTGTGTTGTTGAATGATAACAATGAGGGCATTTTATTAAAGCTGTAAAGTTGTCCTAGATTTCTCTCTCATCAAAACATTGTTCTTCAAACAAAACTGAAATACTCCAAAATGTAGTCTACCAATATGCGTGAACTAGAGGACACAGATCAGGCACAAAGCAGTGTAAGCTCTTACCGAAACTAAGTTTATGTAAAAAGTGATAGTAGGTAATTTCTTTTTATGTCTTCTTTGGGAAATGCACTCAAAAAGCTAATAAAAGCAGTGTTGTGTGGATCAGAACTGGTAATATTCCACAGTGATGGTATTCAGATCCAACACTTTGCTCCAAATTCCTTTTCTTCTGTATCAGCTGCATGGTACTGTCCACTCCTCCCCCCCGCAAAAAATACATACTGGAGATCCATAAATTGGGAAATGATTTTGTCTCCTGTAACCAGCTACGTTCATTATCACTTCTGTGTATTCAGGTTGTGGTATGAAATTTGCAGATTTGAATTGCTCAAGACATTCCTCAAAACTATAACAAAACAGTAAGCACAGGACAGCGTTACAGCTTGATGGAGTTGAAGTAGAGGTGTTGAACAGAATGTAGTACTGTGGTGAAAAATAATTATGTGCCTAGATTATCATAATAATTTTGAAGGATATTTGGGCTGATTTAGCATAGACAAACCTCTTTTTCTTAAACTGCATAATGAGAGGAAACACTGCAGTAAGAGACAGACGGTTCCTGCCAGACACTAGAATTAGAACTATATTGATAAAGTTAGTTGGGATTTTTTTTTTTTCCTTTCTAAGGTGGAGGTGGCAATTCCTCTCTTAGGATATGATTTCTGAGATCTTCTGTTAATGTGTGCAAAGTGAGACTGCCAAAAAATAGTTTTCTAAAAATGCAGTCTCTTTAAGTCAACCAAATGCTTCATTGCAATCAGTTTCTTTTAATCCACAAGTCAGTAGGCATCAGTCCTGTTTAGTGGCTTGAGTTTTAAAAGAAGAACATTGATGTCACACTGAAGCTTGCATAATGCCAGTGGTGGCTGCCTAATACATATTATTTCTATGAGCTGTTCTAAATTCTAGACTTTGCTGGTAGTGCAGATACTGTACATCATTTTATGGAAATAGAAATGGATGCTCTTCTGGATACTCTTTTCTGCATTATTTTCAATGTTCAAGATTCAGAGTGACTGAAGAAGGTCCTTTTGCCTACCATTTTCCACCAGTGGGCACAGCAATGTTTGTAGATATCTCCAATTTAGCAAAACAAGTTTATGAAGGTAATCAAAGAAAGGTAATTTTGAAAGAGAGCAGGAAGAGAAAGGGAACCTTCCCCTATGGATACTGTCCCTGTACTCAGATGAGAATGGTTTGGATACAATTTATAAATGTGAGTTTTCAAATCTAGTGTTTTATTTCAGTATACTTTCAGTTTGCATCTGTTTATGTACTTGGCACAGAATTACCACTCATTACTTTAGGATTGACCATTCAATTGGGTTTCTTTATTTTGTATTTTAGAGCATTTTGTATTCTTAGACCACCTAAAATGTACCAGTTTGTCAGTGAGGTTGAGAATATCTTTTGCTGCTTTGGCTTGAAGGAAGAGCTATGCTCTCTGCTCATTGATAACCTCTTTGTTTTGTATGATTGTGCTTGAAGGTGGTAACTGACACTTCGCTTTTTTGTACTATTTAAGAATGCCTTGTAGTTAATACCATCTGCTGTTCTTCAAAGTAACTAATTCACTTGTGCAGAAATGCAAAGGAAACCAAAAGGAAGTTACATGGAATTTCTCTTTGAGCAGTGCTTGGTAAGCATGTTTCATCATCTTAGAAATTCTGTTCAGTCAAAGCCTGATTTTGGAAAAGAAGTAAAATTGTCTGTTTCTGTCTGGAACTTGCTTGATACAAAGCAAGCAATTAAGCTTTCTGCCTAAAAACTTGTAATTTGTATTTGAAAAAATTAATAACTGTAAGGGAAAACTCAATAGGAGTTGGAATCTTAGGTTTTTCATTTGATTTCAACTGTCACTAAAGACTTGACTGTTTCATTTCTTCACCTAACCTCCTTTTATGAATATGCTCTATGTTTCTAGTTTATTCTCCTTTGGGAATGCTTGATGGCTGTCATTGTGGATTTTTATTTGAGTGAAAATGACAACTTCAGTATAAGTGACAGTTTTCAAATCCACTTTTAAATAGATATGAATTTTCCAAATTCCTTGTAGATTATATCAAACCCCTTGCAGTGCTTTTAATGGCTCTGTGGGATCTCTTCAGCAAGTGGCAAGGATAAAACACTTGTCAGGATCACCATATATCCTTTGCCCATTGTACTGTCTGTGGTTTTCTGCAAAAGTGCTGAGCTATCCCAGCATGAATACATGTGACTTATGAGTCTGTTGCATACCTTTATCTTGTGCATAAGCCCTGCAGTTACCTCATGCTTATGTGTCACAAGCACAGGCATGAACCTGGTGTGTAACAAGGAATGCTCAAGTAACAGAGGAATGCTTGGCAGAACACTGTAATTAAGCATGGCTTAAACAGGACATGTCCTTCTGTCAAATATGAGCTGTATATTCTGCAACCAAAATGTTCAAGTAAGTGCTCATCCTTTGCATGGACAGATATTTGGCGTTTTTGATCTGTCAATTGCTAAATAACAGGATTTTCATGTGCTAAATAGAAAGCTCTTACTTTTTTCAGTTTTAAATTTGAAATTTGAAGATTTTAATCTGTATTTCTTCTAATGCTGTTCAAACTAATTGTATCCATCAAGACAGGGACAATAGTTTCTGATTTTGAAATGTCAGATTATTAGTTTCATTACTACCTTTTAATGCATTTATTCACTCTGGCAGTGTTTGTGAGTTTGAAGTATTATGCAGATGCAGCTGAGGTATAAATTGTATAAATGACATTAGAAGTAAGTTAGACTAAAGGATATTTAAACAAACCAAGCAATTGCTTGTTCCATTTATTTATTTATTTATTTATATCTCGTATGCTTAAAGTGGGTTTTCTTTGATTTAGACAGATGTAGCTGTAGCTAGTTCTCTGTTCTTTCTGTTTCTAAGGCCTGCTTTCCCAGCTTTCTGAAAATCTTTTTACCTTTACTATTTCCCACAGGAGGTTACCTTGAGTTGGTGTTAACTGCTTAGAGAAATATCAGTTGTAAATAATATATGTTTGAGTTACCCCCATTAGGGACTGTATCTTTTGAAATGCTTTTGAAATCCTTTTCTGAGTTTCAGTAGAGTTAAACTTCTTTCTGAACAAAAACTTCCTCATTCTTCTGTCACCAGAATTAAGTTGATCCATTGTTTTTGGTGTTCTACTATGAGTAAATCTTAACTGAAATTTTGCCTGTCATTGGTATGCGTTTATTTAGGTTTTATTAATATTTTTTGCTTTGAATTTCAAAATGTCGCCTCCTTATGCAACAGAGGATGCTGTAAAGAATCTGTTTTATGTATAAGTGGATATAAGAGTGCTGGTTTACAATGGGCAGTTGTGCTTGTCATTTTATATATTCTCTGACCAAACAGGGAGCAAACCTGTGGAAAAACCTGTGGAAAATAAGCCTTTGAAATTCAGCAAGGTTTATTTTGAAATATTACCTCAAAATTTCTCATAACTGTTCAGGGAGAAGTTGCAGTCTTTTTTTTTATATACCCAGCATTTTGAAAGATAGACTTATTGAGGCTTGTAGCCTAGGGTCTTACAGATAGTTACATGTTCTAGTGAAACCAGAATATCTGTGAAACTGCTTTTACTTCTTTTGAACTACTGCACAAATTGCTCAAAAATCTGATTTTAAGTGTTAGTTCCACTCTTATCTGTACACAATAGCAATGCTAAATATTTGAACTTTTTTTCTTTCTGTTTAGATGTGGTTATAGGTTCAAGGGTTTATTTTCTGTTCTAATTTCAAGTTTACAGACTTTCTTAAATTCAGATGACTGCCTATTGGTGGCCCATATGGAACAGGAACCATTCTTAACTGTGAGCGAGACCATATTGTGCATAATTCTCTTTTTTGGCCTGCTCTATTTATCATTTTACTAGAATGGGATTATGCTCTCAGGATGTTGATAAATGTTGATGAGTTGTAGTCTGAGCACTGTTATGCATGAACTGTTGTATTTGAATAACCAGGAATTTTTATTGACATATAAAGGATGTGCTTGTCTCTCTAATTATCATACTGTTGCTGAAGTGGTTATCTTGTTATCTTGACTTAGAGTGGAAGAACTGTCAAGGCTTGGCAGCTCCTTTGCCTCCTATCAAATTTGGGTTTCTTGCCAGTGTCACTGAAGCAATTTTTAATGTGCTCTTATTAGACTAGAATTGCTTGTATCATTTTTCTTTTCTACTAAATCTCAGCTCAGAGTTTGTCAGCAGGATTACGTATGTCCTTGCCATGCTGGTGTTTTGAAGAACGTCATTAGTTACTTTGGCTCTGTGCATTGAGGCTTGCCTACAGGAGATGTAGTGACTAAGGGAGATTCTACAGCCTTTTTAGGTCATCGTCAAAATCAGGCTGCTGCTGTCATTCTGCAGAAGTTTTGCAGCCCTCCCTCTGAAGATCTCCATCTGCAGTTTTGAAGTCCTTGCTGCCCTTGCTAACCACATATAAGCAGAAAGTTTTTGATTCAGTGGTATAGCTTTCAGATGCATGTTGTCTTCTTTCCCACTGCTCAGCTGGGCAGTCTCTTGCATAGTTACCTTTTATTTGAAGAAGAAATAGCTCCAGCTGGCTACTGCTGCTTCATTACTGTGTGCAGGCGATGATTAGGTGTTCTGACTTTCCTTCCTTTTGCTTCTCTACTCTCAACGCTTTGCCTGTCCTTTGCTGGTACCTTCTGCAGTAGTCTCTCTCATGATCTGCCATCCATTACTTAAAACCTTCTAAAAGAGAGTAAAAATAAGTTTTGTTTGCTTGATTCCTTTGTTTTGCCTTCCCCTGTCCTTATGAATTTGGAATAACTGCAAAAGGCTTAAGTAAGCACAGGCTTTGGATCCTGTTTGCTGCTTATTGCGTTTACTCAAGCGGTTGCTGGTGTTCCTTGTGCAAACAGCTGCTGGTGGTTTTAAGTTGATCTTTTGTTTCTCATGTTGGTTAAACCTGCCCAGGTGCCCTGTGAACTTGAGGTTCCCTGTGGTTGTGGCACCAGGAGTGGTGAGGGCTCCCTGGGGTCCAGCCTGTTGAGTGGCCTCAGCCTGGGGCATGGACACCTCCCTGGGGATGGGGTCGAGCCCAGCCTGGGGTATCAGCCCACCAGCAGATGGTGGGGCTGGATCAGAAGAAGTTCTGCTGAGTGGAGCTGTGGTCACACAGGGCTGTAGAGATGGCCTGAGGCCAGGCTGGGATGTGAGCCCACAGGTGGGACTGGCTTGGTGGGGCCTGTGGCCACCTGGAGGGAGCTGGAGACGAGCCCTTTAGAAAAGAGTGATGCAGGAATATGACTGTCATGCTTTATCTTTTGTATACAAAGTAAAGCCTGATTATTTTTTTTATAATGAGCAGGACATACTGAAGGAATTAATTCATAAACAAAACATCTGTCTCCAGCAATTTTTTTGCTGGGATTGGAATGAGTCATGGGTTTGGGAACTGTGCTGGTCTCAGCGCAATGAGATCACCAGACGACTTAAGGATTTTCACTGTGCTTTCCAGAAAGAAAAAAAATATATTGTGAAGTTAGTAAAACTTACCCTCCTTTTACACTTGCACATGGCCACCTACTTTTATGCCTTTATGATATTGGGAACTGTTTTCCAGGAGAGCAGTTTCCTCTTATTCTCCAATAAAAGCATTAAAGGGACTTGGACAAGACTTTCTATACTAGTAAAAGTTAACAATCTGAATGAGATGAGAGAATTAAAAATGTCAGGAGTGGTAAGGAGTAGTATGTTGTTGCCAATTCAGTTTTGGCCTAAATTTATATATGGGTAAATACCATTATTGAGGGAAAAACATTGAGTTGACTGACTAAAAGTAGTCCAGAAATGTTTCAAAGAAAATGTTTCAAAGAAAATTTAACTGTAAATTACTTGAAAAACTGTATTGTGGCACTAGGAGATGGAAAATAGTCATAGAAATGAAGCTGTATTCTTCTGCACTTGCCTTTTCTGAGGTTTTATTTATGAAATGTTAGTTTATTTATCTATGATAAATAAATATCTATTTATCTATGATTTACTTACAAGAAGAAATTGAAGTGACTCAGTGCTTTGATGCTGCTCAGTCAAATTGAATTGACTCAGTTAAGTCCTTCTAACTTTTGTAGGAGTTGTGGCAGGTTTTTAAATACTGTCTAGCAAGGCTATTGCATCTGTATTCTCTAGATTTGGTTCTGTAGTTCTTAAGGTGAGAACAGTCAGTAATTTTGTTGGCAGAAATGCATGCAGTCATGTTAGCACTTTGCACTTGAACTTTCCTTCCTGACACTTCATAAAATTCTATAAATTTGGTTTTTATAGAAACTGATCCAGTCTCAGGCCCTTAAAAGAATCTAATATTGTACCTTAGCCACTGGATCCTGCGTTTCAGATATTTTATTACTGGTGGTCAGTGGCACTGCCTCCATGTCTCTTGCATATATTCTCACTCTGAGATTCTCTATCACAATCTATGACAATCTCATTGAGCAGTGGACTCCTGTGCTCCATTTATTAGTGAAAGGCCCTTGCATAGTTTTTTTCCTCTTTAGAGTGGGATTTTCTATGGGAGTTTTAATTTTTGAAGTTTATTTTATGTATGTTAATATATCTTAGATGCATAGAAATTGAGGAAGAAGACTTATCCTAAGACTTTTGGAGCATGAACTGTTGCTTTTATCCTTGGCAAGGCTACTAGGGCACAAGAGTGAATTGCTTGCCATGTCTTTCTGTTGTTCCCTTATCTAGGCAGCCCCTGGCGTAACTGTAGTCCAGCGTGGTAATGCCCAGTCCTGGATTTCACCACACACGCTCACACTCCATAGTACGGCCTGTGGGGACCACCTTCAGTGCTTCTGAGTGGAGAGGCTTGCTTCCACTAGCACAGGAGTTCCTGCAGTACAAGAAACATCTTCCTCAGTGCATGAGAGGAGACTTGTGGAGGCTGAACAAAATGACAAGATATATACTCCCAGTGCAATGTACTTATCTTCTGGTGTCATCGTAGCATTCTGAGAAGTGGGGCTTTGCCCCTCCCCTTTTTATCATAACCTATGTTATTTCTGTTATTCCATAAGTTATTACAAATAACTTATGTTATTAGTTAGTTTCTTCTGGTAGAGTTTGGGTCCTTTCTGCTCTCTGCTAGGAGATGGCTATGTTATGTGGGTAAAAGAAGTTTTACTCTTTTGCCTGGAATGCAAAGACATCTTTGTTAATCTCTTGTGGTAAAGTAGTTTGTTACTGTGTCACTTGCCAAATGCTTTTAAATCAAGGGCATCTTGTGCTTGGAATTGTACTTGATTTTTTCTGCTATTTCAACAGATATTCTCTGTGTCCCATTCCTTCTTCACTAGAAGCTGGGATTACTCTGAAGTTTCTTGGCTGTACCCATACTGTTTTTACAAACACATATTTTTCACCTACATCTTACTTTCCTTGTACCTGTGCTCATGGTGCCTATCTGGATGGCTAGTGCTTTAAGGCAGATGTAGTGAGCTTTTCATTTATTATGTACTTAATGTTGGCAAAGTGCTGTTTTCACTGAGGATTAACAAGACACAGAAATAAGCCTTAATCAGTTTCTCAAAGTATGTTGTTTGTCTTAATAAGTTCTTATATACCTTAAACACGTGAGCATATTTTAGGTGTTGGAAGTGTAAATGTGTATTGTGAAATTAAAGCCACCTGTGTAAGTTCTTAAGCTTCTTTGCCTGTCGTGTTAGCCATTATGAAATGACTATGTTTGAAGTAAATTGTTAGAGTAATTAAGTCTAATGAATGGCCAAGTATCAGGTTATAAAGTCATGTTTATTTACCTACTAACTGTGTGAAATGAAAAGTAAAGGGTAAAGTGAAGCTTGATTGAATCATTCATGTTGTTAGATTAACCATTCTCTTTCAATGTAGCTGATTTCTTGATGGGTAGTTTTGAGGAGTTACAAGTCTGGAGATAATGCTACTGATAACTTTTATGAATTTTATGGGTTTTGTTGTTACAATGTCTGCAAAATATATGAAAGGAAAAACATATAGCAAAAACACCATTTGATTTAACATAAGATGTACATATAAAATTTTCTGGGTGCTGCATGTAAGCAGTTAATTACTGAATTAAGGAATTGCTTTTAACTAATTATGTTGATTGTTGTATTGGAAAGGCAAAGTAGTTTAATAGTTTTTAATACAGTATGGTGTTAGGAGTAGTAGATGTTATGGGTCCTGTTGAGTAAAGAAAGAAAAAGATAAAAACTGTGCAGAGGAGTCTATAAGTTCATTGTAACACAGGATATCATTGTCTCTGAGATGAGTTCAGAATACAAAAATGATAAAGTTTAAGAATGTCATTTTAGGGCTTGGTTCTAAAGGAATGTGCAGAGATGAGGGTAAGGTTTGAAGAATGAATTAACCTAGTGAAGTGTAGATTACTGCCAAGAGTAGTGCATATTCTACCCACAGTCTCACTGTTTTGATACTAATGTGCAGCTGCAAATTTTAGTATAGGTTGAGTGTTCTAATGAATCAGGAGAATACTGGGAGATGAAGGATGTTGACCCCTTCATTTGGCAAAATCCCACAATTTATCTGGCATAAGCCGCTACTGAAAAGCTTTTGGTTGAGGACAGGATTAGATTTATTCTCTGTGAAACAGTACTCCTGTCTGTAACTGGAAATTTCTGTCCTTGAGCAGTTGTATGAGTTGCTACTATCGTGTAGTGGTGGTGAAGTTTTGCGCAGGAGGAGGATTTTCATAAGGCTGTTTATGGTAGAAGAATAATTATTTGAGATAAACACATCTGTATCTATGTGAATTTGTTTTCTAGGCTGCACAACACAACCAGGGCTGCATGGCTGTCAGTTTTCCCTTACCTTGTATTCAGATGTCTTAGTTAAAGATGGAATATATTTCTTCCTGTTGTTGATGCAGAATGTATTTGTGGAATTAAAGTCATAATTCTATATGGAATATGTGCTTGTTCTTTTGGTTGGCTGCCATTTTATCTAGGGGTGTGGCCATGTAAAATATGATGTGGGCTGTATGAAGTTGATTTTGGCACAGAATTGTTGCGGAGGATTTGTTGCTGTGGACATTGTCAGTTACTATATGTACGAATCTGATAGGGGAAAATTAAAAATGCCACTCAATTTTAAAATGTGTATTTATCAATCAAGTGTGCATTTGGTGCTAAAATTACCTTTTCATAAGCCTGTGAAGATATACTGAGAGATTATGTTATTTCAGGGTCCATAGCTGTGCCTGCTCTTTAGAGACAGCATAAATTATTAATTGCAAAGTTGTGGTTGACATTTAAGTTGGGTGTCTGATGCATTGATTGAGCTGGTGTCTTCTGGGATTTGTCTAAAGGAAGACATACGTTGTATATTTTGCCATGTTTGTTGTTTGGTTTGTTTTTTTTTTTTTAAAACAGCCCTCTTACTTTGACATATGAAATGGGTAGATGCCTGTTGCCTGTAAGTCTAAGTGCTATGTGAAATAAGGATAGAACCACTCCTAAATATATGAAGTGAATGATACAAGGGGTTTGTGTTGTATTGTCTTGCTGTGTCCCCACTCCCTGGACAGTATGCTTCTAACAAATGTAGGTTTTACTCCTTGGTCCAACTTCTCATACCCTCATGTCATATTGTCTTAGTTTCAGGCATGCAAAACAGACCTGATTCTCCTAATGCTTTCACTTCAAATAAAGGCATTCCAGTCTCTTCCTTGGCAAAATATAAAAAGACATAATAGTAATAGGGAAAGATGTTTTTTGTTTGCTTGGGCTGTCTAGGTCACCATAGTTCTTTCATCCTTCACTGTGCTGTTATACTGTTGTTCTCAGAATTTAATGTAGAACTGCAACAGGTATCCCATACATTGATTAATACCACACTGATCTGTAAGAGATACTAATCTAAAACATAATGGTTTGTCCAGATCCCTAAAGCTGATGAAATCTTCCCCTACCTCAAGAAGTTCCTACAAGGAGTGAAGAGGGAAAGGGGTATTTTATTTATATTTTTAATTTGAAAGAAGACTGTTTTGTTCCTAAGGGGCTATCACTTGACAAAATTTCTGCATTACCATCTCCATGTTTGATGGAAATTTTCTAGCTATTAAAATAAAATAATTCTGCCACTGATCACTGATTGGAAATTACTATTACTATGAAAATAATTAAGGAGGACTTACTTGAGAGGAGAGAAGAAAAGCCAGTAGTTTCCTTTTTAAGTTTTTCTCAGCTTTCTCTGAGACTGAACAGGTCAATCCTTAAAAATCCCAACCAACCGAAACCAAAAAACCCCCAAAACCAAAAACCAAAAAACCTCCACAAAACCCCATAAATTTCAAATGTACAAGGTCTGTTTGCAGTCATGGTTTTCCTAACTCGATTCTGTAAGGAGAGCAGAACTCAGCTATCAAACACGGTGGGGGCTAGAAGCCATGGATGACATTTTTAATAATTTCTGAGATGATAATATCCCTTGAACAAAACACTGGATGAGGCCATTTTATTTTTGTTTGCAATTTCTTAAGTTTGCAGAGCACTCTGCAATTTTACAAGATTTGTTGAACTCACCCATTTTGAAGTGAGTGATGCTTGTAATTGCTGGAAGATTCTTGGAAAGAAGCATGCAGCATGTCAGAAATGTGTTCGGGTTGCGTTATTTGCCAAAAAGAAAATTATTTATTTAACTGCTGCAAAGTATCATTACACTGCCAACAGATGGTTTACTACTTTTACATAGTGCTTGTTTTCCCTCAAGCAAAACATTAATGTAGTAGTTCATAGAGGTGTGTCTGCTCTTAGAGATTTTAATATCCCCAGAACCACATGTATTTCATTCTTAAAAGCATTATGCATTTTGCCAGTTAGTTTTTCTTCTTAGGCATTTGGAGTGATTGAAAAAAAACACTATTTATACTTAACGAGGAATGTTGATTCACCTTAAATGGATGGAATAAAATGCTTTAACGCCTTGATGTTATGTTTTATTGTCTTGTCCCAGTGTATTACTGTGCTGTTGTGCTTTTCCCGCTTTTCCCCAACATTAAAGTAATATAAAGGAACTTTTTTTTTTTTTTTCCTGATGTGGGTGTTGCAGGTTGCAGTTTAGAAAATTGAAAATATTTAGCCTGAGAGGCCTGATTTTGTTCCCTCCTTCTCTTTTGGGATATTTAATTTAATGGATGACTGCAACTTGTACCAATATCAGTTATGTGAGGAGGAATGGAAATGGAGCTGGGAGGATTTGTAAAACCTGATTTCAGAATGTACTAAATTATACTAGTTGGAGAAAGCAAGTGGTAAGAGTACTATGTGCCAGCTGTTCAAAAAAAATTTGTGGGGTTTTATATTTTCTTTCTTTAAAACACCTTCAGCTGATGCTGTATGAATAACCTGTCTCTCTGGCAACCTGTACACTAAATTATGAATCCATTTAATGTGTTTTTTCAATTATCAGTACTTAAGTCAGAATCTGGTTCCTGTGAGATGCCTTGATAGAATAGGTGATGTGAGTTAGTGTGTTGTAGTTATGGGTGCTATACGGCAGTAAAAGCATTGCATCATTTGTTTTGTATATTTCTATAGGCAACAGTTCCGATAGCTGTGTAACAGAGCCTGGCTTTTTGATACTCCTCTGTTTAAGCCAACAAATAATGGAGTCAGTATACCAATAAATTGTATATTATCTTGAGCCCCATTTTTTCTTATCAAGGAGAAGCCCCATATGAACTCCTATTTTAGCACTTTTTAGTAAGTTCAGTTCTTTGTGGCAAAGTTTGATTTTAAAAAATTTTGTCTAGATTGGCTCCATGCCATGTCTTCAGTCAATGATTTCAATATTGGATGAAACTACATGACATTTGGGGTTCTCTCTTTAAAGCATAATATCATGATCCTTGTAAACTAACACTGCTGGGGGCCCTAATCTTATCACCTGCACTTCATTCCCATGTGCTGACACACAGCTGTGGAGTGCACTGTATCAGGGAGCTTGATCTGAGTAAAACCTAAAGTAATCACTATTTTTTTAAAGATAGCTTAAAACTGGATTAATTCTCGTCTAGTTCACTGCACTACCACAGAAGCGTTTATGCTTTCATAAGGAAGAGAAGTACAAAATGAAATCAATAATTTCTGCCAGTACAAGTGCTCGAGGTGGTCATAAGTTAAATGAGAAGTAACACAAACTACTGAAAGAAACTGTGCATGTTCTTATCTAGAGTCCTTTCAACTAGTTCCCCTTTCCTCGAGGAACATAGCTGCTCCTCACCAGTATTCTTTAATTTCATATTTTTAGTGATTTTTCTTTGCCAAAATATGGACAAACAATTGAACAAGTAATAATAGCTCAAATGCAATTTCAGACCACTTGATTGGGTTTGTGATAAAGTATTAGGCCATGTGAATAAGTTAGAACTGCTTTAATGGTGCCTCTGATGCTGTCTCATGTGATATTAGTCACATTGGATTAACTAAAGAAATAAGGTTCATATGAAAATAGCATAAGATGTAGAAAACCAGAGATTATTTAGAAGTGTATTCTAAGGAGTTGGTATCTTTCTAGTTCTTACTGGAGGAGTGAAAGGAAGCTGTGTTAGGTCTCAAACAATTTTAACTGTCCAAAGTGATGGCACACAGAATGTACCTCCTGACTTTTGGTGGGTGTTAATCTAGAGAACTGCAAGTGTTAAAAGACAGAATTGGACTGTAAAACTATTATACAGTAAGAGAAATAGCCTTAAAGCAGTAAGTACAAAAATCCCCTGTTAAGTTGGAATAATTAGTTATTCAGATGTCAAATGTCTTTTTTTTTTCCTTCCCCACAAAAAGATTGAAGAACATGGTAGATGTTGAACTGAAGCTCTTGTGTTTTGCTGACTATGTATGGCAGTAGCTGTATAAGGAGTATTCACTCCTTATAGAAGTCTGTAGATCTTGAGTTGGTAGGGGCCCATAAGGGTTACTAAGTTCAACTCCTTGCTCCTCACAGGACTACCTAAAACTAAAGCATATGATATTGTCCAGATGCTCCTTGAACTCTGACAGGCTTGGTGAGGTGACCACTTGTTGGGGAGCCTGTTCCAAAGACCGAACAAATAGTTCTTTCAGTTGACTCTTGTGCAGTCAATGAAACTGTGAGTCCAGACTTGAGGATTGCATTGCAGAAAAGATGCAGGCTAATGGGAAAAAGTCTAGAGAGGTGAGGTGTTTGGAGGAAGAAAACGTTGAGGAATGGCAGAAGAAACTGTGACAGTCCCTCCTGCAAATGAAAGTCTTAAGTTTGGGTGTAATGACTGGTCTTAGGATCTAAACACTAATGAAAGGTCATAAGACTTAAGCTAACCTCTTAAGACTATGATTTTCAATGTTATTATGCAACAGTAATAGTTCTTACTGTTGTGAATGTCTCAGTGTCCTGAGGGCAAATTTCTACAAATGCAAATCTGGTCTCTCTGTGGCTTTGTTATAACATCTGGTAGTTCCTAAATTTCTTGGTGAATCTGTGTGATTCAAAATGTTCCTGTTTTAAGAGGATGACCCCAGCACAGTCTTCCCAAGAAGTTCTTGACTGACTTTTGGTAAACAGTTTTGTAGATTGGGTGGTGCTGTTTAATGTGGTGTTGTCCATCTTTCTTTTAAATTTTTATATTCTCGAAATAATGACTTTCAGATTGTTACAAGGAGAATCTGAGTGGGTCTCTAGCTGTTGTTCTTCACTGAGAAAAACCTGGAGTGGGCTGTACCACCTCCACAGAGATGCCTTTGCCTCCCTGGGGCAACTCTCAGAAACACCTTCAGCTTTTCATACTGCTTCCAGGGGAGGGCATTTAGGGAACACAGCTGCTTTTGGCAGTTCAGAAAATGCTGAAAGAATCAGTGTTCACTGATCCTTGCATTATTATGTTATTAATTTCTTATGAATATAGTCTTGATCCAGAATGCTGTGAAAACAGAAGCAGAAATTAATTTTAATTTGCTGCAGTTTTTGAATATATATTTGTATTCTTGCACACCTATTTAAAACAATCTACTAATAGTCTGCAGCTACAGAATCACAGTACAGAAATGTTATGTCTTATATTTGAGTTGGATTTTCCCAGATTGCAGTATTTTAGGTTCATTTCAGTATTACATTCTTTTTGTGAGGTGAGATCTGTGATACTGTTTACTAGGACATTAGCTTCTAGATCTGGAATTGCTGTTTTCTTTTCAGAACATTAAATATGACCTGGAATATATAGCAACCCATCCCACAATATGTTTCTGGTGCCTTCTTATGTCACCTCCTACTTAATTTTCTGTACCATTTGGAGACAGTTTAGGGGCACAGTCTCAAAAGAACCAAGTGATACTGCATCTTCTGCTTTTGCTACATCTGCCTTGAGGAAGTACAGGTATCACTTACCAGGATGCTCTATGTATGTATTTTGCTCAGCAGAGCAGAGTGCAAAAATGAAAGCAGCTGCTCTGACTTCCACATTAAAGTGGGACTGGTTCTCATTTGCCCATTTATGGGTTTTCTGTGGTGTCCTTGATCATCTGTCTTTGTAAGGAGATGTTTGGGTTTTTTGCAGGGTGATAGAGGAAGGTGTACCAAACTTCTAGGTGTATTTTTTTTTTAAAGATTGTGTTACAGATGAAACTCAAAAGTACCTTCCTTTTTTTTTTTTTACTCTCTTTTTATAAATATGTATTTTATTTAGAGCTCTTTATCTCTTTAAATCTGTAGGTCTGTACAACTTGCACAGAATTCAAATCACCTCCCATTGTAATGAAAGGTTATAGGAAATGCTCAGGGCCTCAGGTGAAGAAATGTGTCAAGCATTGAGGTATTTACTGCTTCTGTCTGACTGTAAGATCCTATTACTGTGCACTTCTCCTTTCCTATTTTTTTTTTTCCTTGACCAAAAACATCACATGTTCTCAGGCCACACAGTATGGTAGCCAGTACAGTCTTTGCTGTTTCTTTTGCTTATTCTAGGAGCTTTTGAGAAATTCAGTGATTCAAACAAGGCTTCTTGAGGGTTTCAGTAAACAGTGCTGCTAAATTCCCATAATCAAACAATGTCTTGATTAAAAACAAAGTTAAGACTTTTATTTCAAATTTACAGTGAATTCTTCCATGTGTTGGTCTTGGATTAGGTGGGATACAATAAAAAGCTTCACTTAAAAGACAGAAGTTCTTTAGCTTGTAAGATTCAAATTTTGGATTTAGGAGCTGCTGCTCTCTGAAGCCTGCTTATGTCCTGTTCAACTTGATTGGGCAGTTTATTTTGTAATTACATATGTAAGTGAAAACACAGTTCTTGTTTCTAGTTTGAACTGCTAGAAATACAGTTCCAATTTTGTAATTTTCATATTTTGCAATTAATACGTTATTCAAATGAACCAGTCATGGCTGAGAGGTTGTTTGGAAAAATAAATTGGAAATGCCTACAAATAAATTGGACAGCCTACAAATAACTCTGGAGAACGATTGAGGTTTTTTCAGTAAATACTTATAAAAGTTGTATGCCCGTGTTAGTAGGAAGTAATAGATTTTTTCTGGCTGCTGCAGTGGCTGCTGCTATTGTCCTAATTTAAATAAATATCTTTCAAGCAAAGTTAGATTTGAAAATAGAAGGATGACAGAAGATGATCTGATTTACTTTTTATGTTCAAGCATTTTAAAGATTTTACCTTGACTGTTTCAGAATAAGGTTGATCTGATTTGATCCTTGTTTGCAGAGCTAAGGAAATTTGGTTATTCCTCTAGGATAAAGGTACGCTTAATAAATGTATTGCAAACCAACTTTTAAAACTTGTATGTTCTAATATTTGTTCTTTAAAGATTTATAAATTAGTTGCCTTGGGTTTTAAATGTATTTCTGCTTTTTTCAGAATTGTACTAGTTATTTGAGATGACCTGTAATATTAAAAGTAGTTTAAATGCTTCCAGCAAGTAAATACCAGGCAACTATCACAATAGCAAAAGCTGTTCTTTTGGCAACAGTGTCTTGCAATGATTTCCTTAAGTAGATGTCATCTTTTAGGATAGTGGCTTTATTAAAAGCAGATTTGAGTGCTTGCTAGAGTTACTATTCCAAGAATAGTTAGTTGCTCAGATGATTGCACACTGCAGGCAGCATTTCAGTGGTTAGCCTGTCCTGTGAGCCTATCCCTGTTTGTAATTAAACTAAAGATCCTTGAAAACAGCCAGGCTTAGCATACTGAACATTTTTGCCTTTTTTTGGAAACCTTTATGTCCTTTTCCAGCTCTTGCTTTGTATTGTAATTTACTCCTATTTGAATTCTACATGCTGAGGGTTAGTTTTTTTCTGCATACCTATACCCTCAACAAAGATACTGCAAATCCCCCTTTTTCCGCTTATTTGCATTGAGTCCTATGAAACATGTGGGTGTAAAGATAAATTAGCTGTTTGCTGGCTGTGTGCCTGAAAGCCATCTCCATCTGAGATTCTGGCTGACCAGAAAACTGTCCAGTTTTTTTGGTTTTTTTTGGGGGGGTTGGTTATTTTTTGTTTGTTTTGTTATTGAACAATCCATTAAGGATTCAGCTTAATTATCTTAGTTTTATTTAATCTTCTTTTTAAGAAATTGCCTTTAATTGTTAATCCCTCACATACTTCTAGAGGAATAAGTCAGCTGTTCACAGAGGGAGCTTTTAGTGATAGAAATATAATGGAGAGGAAGTGTAGTAGAGAAAGATTGAGAAGATGCAAATGAGTAGCGCATTGCAGGCCCTTTTTCAAATCCACACAGGAATCTTCCCTCTCTGTATTTCTTTCATGTGCTGGGGGCACAGTGTAAATGCTGACATCCTGTTCGATAATGCTATAGTAGATGGAGTGAAAAATTGAAGCAGAAAAATGGGGTCTTTGTTTAGCCAAAAGCATCAATATAATAATTTGAGTGGAAGTAAATATGTGGAACAAAGGACGTGAGGTAGGAAATGTGGTCTCTCTGAACTCTTAGGTTTACTGAAACCTTTAAATCCCCCTTACCTCAGAGGGGTTAATGTTGCAAGCAGTAATGCATGGTCTGAGAGTGCTCAGAGATCCTCCAACAAAGTTTCTTCAAGGCTTTTTATTTTGTATTTGAGTACAAATGGGAGGAAAAAGTTTGTGTTCCAGTGCATGAGTTCATATGGGCCTTGAGTGGAAACTGCTGATGTTTTGAATTTGTCCTGGAATGTGCACCAAGAGAAAACATTATTGTGCAAAGAAATATGCATATACAACATGAAGCTGTGCATGTACAGGCAGTGGTTTGGGTTTTTTTTTTAATGAAAAGAGGGATTTTGTTGGAGAATGGGAAAAATGAGACTTATTCATGTTCTGTAAGGAAGTATGTATTTTTTTTTTAAGTAAAACTGCCAGAGATTGTATTATCTCCACTTGTGAAAACAAGGAGCATTGGAAGGCTTTACTTATTTAAACAGATGTCTTTTGCATGCATCTACTAGTGCATGGGAGAATGTTGCCTACTTTAATTCAGCTGCTGATTTTTTGACCTATGAAAAACAACTTCATCTACACTATATTGACATCTCAATCTCAGAAGTCTGCTTGTACACAGGCACAGTTAGTTATTTTCTTCTTTAGATAAACAGGCTTCTGTGATTTATGTTAGTGTCAGTTTTCACATCAGATTTGGCAGTTGTGTCAAGTACACAGTGTTAGATTAATTGTTTGAATATTGCTTCTGAAGCCGTTGTCAACCCAAGTTCTGGGAACAGAAGGGTCACCGTCTCTGAAGCCAGGAGTCCACACTTTAGTTGGAGGTTCCAGTCACAGTCCAGGTATCTACTGTGTCTGTGTACAGCTTCTGGTAGATGTATACAAAACCAGCTTAATGTCAAAGCCAGTCGCAGCATGCAGCAATAAACCACTAACATTTTATGATACTGTAGGTAAGAAAAACTTGCATCTTCTCTTAATCCAGGAAGACTTTACATCCCTGAGTAATCTTTGAAGTCCTATCTTATTTTAGAGTCCGTGACCATTAAGAAAATGTCTGAAAACATCTGTTCAACAACTCAGTTTCAGAATTACCAGCATCAGATCATTGCAATCTGGAAAGCACTGTTTCAGTTGAAAGTCACTTGAGTGTCTTTTAACCTGATAGCACTTCTGTGTGTTTTCCCAAAAAGCTATTCATTGACAATTCTTTAGGCACATGAAGGTCTGGGTTTTGCAAAGATTATCAGTCTCTAGCTCAGTCAGGAGGAGGTCTATGTGTTTAAATTCGTAGTAGTTAACAGTGGCCTTGAATTAAAAAAAAAAAAAAAATTAACCCCAAAGCTACTTGCAATGTCCCAACAGTTTAAATGCTGGTATAATGTACTCTGCAAATATTTCTATAACACAGAGGAAGAGAGAAGTATGTGATGAATGTGAAAACAATGCATTTTCTTTCACAACTTTTTTCTAAGTAACTACCATGTAAGTTTATTCTTTTGATTCTGTTCTCATGTTGATTTATTCACTGTTAAAGGATAGGTAGCTAAGATATCGGGACTTATGAGATCACACCTTGTCAGGAGGTATACATTCTTTGTTCCCTTGAAATTGGTCTGGATTTTTCTTTTGATTGAGACAATTTTTAAATGCAATTCACTTTTGTTCATGTCACATGACCTGATGTGAAAACATGTCAGAATTCAAATACCTCTGTGTTGGTTAACTGAGGTATACTGTTACAGATCATTTTGGCACAGGATTCTGTTTGCATCCCAAAATTAGCAGGTGGTGAATTCAGTTTGGATGAAGTTGTGCTGTCTCACATGTACTTTTTTTTTAAATTTTCCCATTTTTTAAGATAAGGGAATGTCATAAATAGTGTTAATAAAACATTGAGACTGAAAGTGTTAAGGCAATTACTTTGCTGGTAGTATGCACACAAAAAAAAAAGGATCTATGACACTCTTGGTTTCATAATCTAATTTGACTGTAGTTTATTTACATTTATTTTAAATTTTGGCAAATATCAAATGATCCCACAGGCAGAATTATCAGGTAGTTCAGGCCATCTTCATACTAAGAAAGCTAAGGATGTCAAAAAGACCTGTCAGCTTGAAAGTCTTAGTAATACAGAAATGTGTAAATTAATCCATGTGCATTGGAGTGTCATTATATTGGAACAATTAAAGGTGTTATTCAGTAGTTTCCATGAATGGGGTCCTGTGTATGTGTTAGAAGACATCAGTGCAGAACTAATTGGAGTTACAGCTTATACCAAGAACCTGCTGATGTTCCCTCCGAGTTCTCCCTCCTTTAGTTAGGCTCTTCTGCAAGCTGTGATGAGGTTGTTTTTTGGGATGTGCATGACTAAGCAGCTTCCCTCCTCCCTCCCTGTTCTCTGCAATAATTTTTTTCCTCTACGAACGTGTATGTCTCTCCTGAGACAAATGTCTCTCCTAAGATAACTGTGCTGTTTTGTTACAAAACACGTTGAGGAACTGACCTGGGTCAAAATTACACAGCCCAAAAGTAGAGGTGTGGTTTTGTCTGCGTTGACCCCGATGGTGTCTCTGACATGGTTTCCTGTGCAGTTGCCCAGTCAGTAATTCCAGAGTTGAGGGGATGAGGTGCTAAAGCTGCAAGAGATGCAAGAGCTGTGCAATCAAGTGCTGTCACAGGAGCAGTGCTCCTGAAGAACAATCTCACCAAGTCTGATGCTGTCTCTGTCCTCCATAAACGTGACTTACTGTGTGCCAGCACAACCACAGTGCTCCTTCCCTATGCCCTTGCAGTGCTTTCCCTGTGTATGTGGGACACAGATCTGAGTTGCACTCTGTTATCACAGGGGGAATTAATGAAGCATTTTTTGCTGCATGAAGTTAAACAGGGTGTTTCTCTGAGAAGGTTTTGCAACATACTGAAGTGCTAGGTGCTTCTGCCCAAAATAATCTAAGCTAGTATAAGCAAATTTAAGAAGTGTGGCGAACAACTTCAGTGAAGACACTTAAATACTTTGAAAATTCTGCCTTTAAGAATATGAAATTATTTTCTAAATTCTTGAAGCATTAAAAACTTTCTTTGAAGGTCAGAGTTTTTAATGCCTCAGTAAGTTAAGTGGACTTTGATATAAATTAAGAGTTTCTAATATTGTTTCATATTTATGATTTTATTTTTAGACACCACCAGTCTATTCTATACCTGTGATCTACAATGAATGCCAAATCTGCAATCAGCAAAGAGATTTTTGCCCCACATGATGAAAGGATGCTGGGGGCTGTTCAAGTGAAAAGAAGAACAAAAAAAAAGATTCCTTTTCTAGCTACTGGGGGTCAGGGTGAATATTTAACATATATCTGCCTGTCAGGTAAGTTTAATGACTTTTGACATCCAGTAATTTGTTTAGGTCTATCTTTGATTAACTGATTAGCTGTTGTCTGTTGCCATAAGGAGCTGGGTGATTCCAATCTTCATAATGTAATGAGAATTATAGCACTTAGACCTTTTATCTTGAAGAACCATGTGCTCTTGGCTGTTTATATATTATAATAAGTTGAACAAGTGGTTTCATTGTTTAAAAATGCCTAGGTGTTCTCTCATAGCACAACTGCAGAGTATGAACAAATAGAATATTTGGTAATAGTCTTTCCTTAGTCAGAGTAAGATATTTCTTAGAAGGATAAACTTTTCAGGACATTAAATTGATATACAATGTAATTTTTTATGCCAGGTTTCAATGTCTGCCAACTGAGCATGTGTGAATATCTTTGGTATTTTAGGGTGATTTAGTCACTTGCATTTTTAGGCTTATCAGTTGCTCCCTTTCAGTGTATGCATTTTGCTGGAAGTACAGCTAGTGGCCAGAAGAAATGTTCTATGACTCTCACAAGAGTACAATTATTTTTGGACTAAATGAGAGATTTTCATGACTCTTTCAAATTGTGCTGTTATTTTTTTAACTAATGTTAAAACTTTCAAAGCATAGGAGGTGAAATTCAGTGACTCTACTACTGTTCTAGCACATCACACATCTGCCCAAAACGTGTACATTTATTGCATGATATTGCATGATATGCTATTCAGATACATATGTACAAATACTTCTGTTAAAACACAAGCTGCAGCGGAATTGCACACGCATACTGAGGTCAGTGAGACAAAACAGAAGACCTTTCATTTACAGCTGAGTATTTTGCTTGTCATTGTAGAATCATAGAATATCCCAAGTTGGAAGTGACCTACAAGGATCATTGAGGCCAACTCCTGGCCCTGCATTTTGGTAAACCCAAAAATGGCACCATGTGTCTGAAAGCATTTCCAAATGCTTTGTGAGCTGTGCCAGGCTTAGTGCTGTGACCAGTTCCCTGGGGAGCCCCGTTCAAGGGTTTGAACACCCTCTGAATAAAGAATCTTTTTCTGATACCCAGCCTAAGCCTTCCCTTAGAGAGTTTCATGCTATTTCCTCAGGTCCTATCAGTGGTTATGAGAGTGAAAAGATCAATGTGTAACCCTCTGCTTCCCCTCCTTGGGAAGCTGTAGACCACCATGAGGTTTTCCCTCAGTCTCCTATTTTCTAGTCTGAGCAAGCCAAGTGACCTCGGCCATTCTCCCCACATAGAGAGCTTCAAGGAAGGATTTAAAAATTGATTCCCATAGGCTGTTCTGTAGACTTGTAGGGATACTCTGGATGTAAGAATTGCATGCTTCAGTCTTCTCAAGGGGTGGGGGAAACTAATCTAGGCCTCTCAACTCTTAAAGAAATGTTCCAATCACTAATGCTTTTAAGCAAAGCTAAACTCTCCTTCTTTCAGCAGTCATATTTTTCAAAAGTCAGTCCAGTTTTTTTTTCTAAGTCTTCTTGTAAAGAGCAATCATGTTCTAGGTCTGCGCAGTAAGTTTTGGGATACGCAGGTGTTTGATACCCATGTTCATGATTAAAGGTTAGAGATCTGCTCACTCACGATTAAAGATTAAAGATGTGCCCTATGCTTACAATTTTCTGTAGGTTAACTCTTCAATAGGTGGATTTTTTCTTTTTTTTTTTTTTAATTGCCATTCTGTAAAACTTAGCCCTCCTTCCACTCCCCCACTCCATATTCAAATGTGTCAGTCAATATGGATTTTAAGACAGTGAATGGTCTTAATGCTTTTATTGTTTTATTGCCACAGCATATTATGAGTAAGGAAGAAATAGTGGATGTCCTGACTTAAGCAGAGTTTGTCACTTGTGATAAGGAGAAGTATTCAGGATCTAAATAAAGTTACTTCGTGACAGACACTGAAAAGCTGCATATTGGTATTGCCAGAACCCTCACACGTGGCTCACTGTTCATGGGGTTTTGCACAGATCTGAGACCAGGTTTTCTCATATACATTTATAGTTTCTCATATACATTTATAGAGTACAGTATGATTGGTAATATCAGTAGGCAACAAAATGAGTAGGGAGAGGACTGCCTGGCTATGTTTGATGTCACATTCCAAACAGTCTGCTCAGCAAGATTATGCAATACAGTAGGGTCAAGTGCAATTAGTTACATAGTCAGGAATCATCTAATGTACAAAACCATGCATTAGGGAGTGCATGTTTCTGCCACTGTGTTTTTAAAAGAAATTGTGATGAGGATAAACTGTAATTTTTGCCTATTCCTAATGGCTGCGAAGCAATAATGGTTTTAGTTGCAGCACAAAGTTGTTACTGAAAAAGTTTCTGTTTAGTAAGGTTAAGTTAATGTTGTCATGGCAAATTAGCTGTGCCCCAAACAGTCCAAGATGGATTGTATCTTGGGACAGCAGAATACACTTGATTACCTTCCCTTCTTGATGTAATGTGTACAGTGAAGCAGTCACAATGGTGGCTAGCTCTGGATTTGTATTTACATTTCAGGCAACATGTGCTTTAGTGTGCTGAGTGTTGCAACCTCTTCCCTGGAAATGCCTTTATCAGCTTTTGACTCTTGTCCCATTTTTGCCAGGTTTGCTATATATTAGGTAAACAAAGTTACTGGAATATCTGTGTATTCATAGTTTTCTTGGACTAATTCAGTTTGGCTTTTGCTGAAAGGAATTTGATAATTTACTCTTTAGAACAGGAACAGAATTTGTCAGTTGAAAGAATAGAAACTGACTCCTTATATCCTTAGGGGCTATAAATATAAAACATTTGTCTAGTTGTAGTTTCAGAAACTGATACATCAGCCACTGTGACAGCTACTTCTATTTACTGCTCACTTTGAAACTGAGAAATTACACAAATTGTTATAACCAGAGTTAAATGTTTTCCTTTCAGTGTTGAACTGAAGTTTGGTGTTGAAAAGACATTTTATCATAGCTGTTTATTTGAATTTCTGTAAGCCTGGATAGAGATGCCGAGCAGAGAGAACGCCGTCAGCTGTCTCTGAGGCCGTTAGCCTCAGAGATGGGACAGTGAACCATTAGAAGAATCAAATACTGAGCAAAGCAAGATGGGAGAGTAAGGAAGATTCTTCCTTATTATTGGTATTTCAAGTATTGTATGTATTGGTATACTGGGTTTTTTTATTTAAAATATTGAATACTGAAATGGTTAGAAGTAAACATTAATGCTTGAAAGAGGTATAGCTAAAGCCTGTAATCTGAAACAGGATACAGATTAATATAAGAAACCTATAGCAAGACTGCTTGACAGCCTGGTGGAAGCCAAGCAGCTGGGTTACCTGCAGCTTTCTAGCCTAGTGTTGGAGCTAGCCAAGTTAAACTGGCAAATAGAGCCAAAACAGATCTTTAAGGAATTATTTAGTTGAAGAAGAACAAGAAAGGAGTAGACAGCTGGGAAACACAGAGGTGGGGTGGCTGTAGGCAGAACAGAGAAAATGAACACTGGGATTTTTTGTAATGTAAAAGAGGATTTAACACAGGGAAAAGACAAGAAATTCAAAGCTGAAAGTGGATATTTATCACCTCCTCCACACTAGCAGACCTAGTGAGAGTTATTGGATCAGGTCTAAGTTTTAATTTTGTCACCATTGTCTTACGTAATTGAAACATAATTTTTAAAATAGTTCTTAGCCTTATTTAGAATTCTGAATTAAGTATAAAATACTTAAACAGTCACTTCAGAAGTATAGGTCATTGGCCTACTCATCAAAGAGTATTTTCCCCGCTGTTTAAATGCTGTGAGAATGTTACTTCAGTGTTCATCATATTCACTTTCAATCTGACCCACTTAGATGTCAGACTCTACTGAATATTTGATTATTTATACAAAAAAGGTCATGACTGACATAAGAGATTTGGTCAGCCTAGAAGAGCACACCAGCCAAAAGGTAGTCCAGTCTTCTGCAAGCTCTGACCTAGACAGTTGTTTGCAGACAGCTGCAGGCCAGTTGTGGTGCTTTGCCCAGCCCTATGGACCCAGACTGGATCATGGCTGAACAGACTAGGATGTTCAGCAAGGACTGAACAGAGTCCAGTACAAGGCTTGTATTGTGTTTTGTTGTCAAAATTCAAATTCCTTTTTTCAGAGCAGAGGAAAAAACCAAACAAGCTTCTTTCTTCACTATCTTACCTTGGTAATGGCTTCTTTAAGGTGAAGGTTTAATAGTTCAGGTATCTGTAGGGCAAATAATGTCCAGCTCCTCTTGCTGTGTGCTCAGTGGCCTATATTTACTGTTTTAAACTGGCCATAAGTTGGATAATGGAAATCACTGATGTTGTTCGAATTGTCGCACAGCATGGTTACATTCATGTACGGTATTTTGTGTGTCTAAATAAATATCTATTAAATATAGACATACAGCATGTACCTTCTAGTGCTAATATTAAGCTGTCAAAACATAATTGCCTTCATCTACTTATAATAAATTATTATGATACTGAATATAGTTCTCAACCAAGACTCTTTTCCTTCCTTTGTTAGAACATACTTTGTCTTTGTTAGGTACTTCTGGTATTTTTCCAGGGTTCCCATAAGGAGTTTTATATGGTCAAATATCAGTTGCTCCTAATGATAATAAATTTCAAACTCCATTCTATAAAAGAAATTTTAAAATATTTTCTTAAGGGTCTTTGAAAAACAAAACTGGTGCATTTTGAGTGGAAGCCAGATTAACCTTCTCTTCTTCATTATTGATCTTTCTGTATATATTGAAATAGAAGGGAAAATGATGAACTACTTTGGAGGGTAGAATGCTTTTATTGTTATATCCTTAATATGTCTTGATGCTTTGATCCCTCCTGATTCTGAGCTGTCCAACATAATATAACCAGTCCTTTTCCACAAGAATTTTGTGTAGGAGGGCATCTTTTTGCAGCAAAGCTACAGAATTATGTATTTGAAAGCATTTAGTCTTAAGATTGGTGTGTTTTGGTTTTTTTTTTTGGGTTTTTTTTTTTTTCTCAAGGTGGAGGAGGAATGTATGTGTGCTCCTGTGCATCCTCCCACTACCCTACTTGATCTTATTCATGTGCAGAAAGTATTTTCTAAATGGCAAGCTAAAGGTGTGCAGTTATGTGTCTGCTGTTTAGCACTCTTTTTTTTTCCTCAAATCCTTCAGAATAGAATTGTAACAGATTGATAAAACTTACCAGTTTACTGTGCATCAGTATTGTTCCCCAGAGCTCAGTATTGCACCCAGTCCTGATTAATACCTTTATTTATCATCTGGATGAGGGCATCAGGTGCTTCCTCAGACAGATTACAGACTGCATCAAGCTGGGCAGGAGTGTTGATCATCTGAAGGGCAAGAAGGCTCTGGAGAGGGATCTGGGCAGGCTGGATTGATGGGCCAAGGCCAATGGGATGAGATTCAACAAAGTCAAGTGCCAGATCCTGCACTTGGAGCACAAGAATCCCAGGCAGCACTACAGGCTGGAGATAGAGTGGCTAGGAAGATGTAAGGTGGAAAAGGATCTAGGAGTGCTGGTCAACAGCTGGATGAACATGTTCCAGTGTGTGTCCAGGTGGCCAAGAAGGTCAACGGCAGCCAGGTCTGTATCACCAACAGTGTGGGCAGCAGGACCACAGCAATCCCTCTGTACTCAGCATTTGTGAGGCTGCACTTGAAGTCCTGTGTTCAGTTCTAGGCCTGTCACTGCAAGGAAGACATTGAGGTGCTGGAGCATGTCTAGAGAAGGGTAACGAAGCTGGTGAAGGTTCTAGAGGGTAATGCCTATGACAAGCAGCTGAGGGAATTGTGGTTGTTTAACCTGGAGAAAAGGATGCTCAAGGAAGATGGAGCAAGATGGCAGTCTCTACGACTGCTTGAAAGGAGGTTGTAACAAGGTGGGGGTCAACCTCTTCTCCCAGGCAACCAGTGATAAGACAAGAAAATGGCCTCAAGCTATGCCAGAGAGGTTCTGGCTGGACATCAGGAGGAACTTCTTCATAGCAGGGGTTTCTTAAACACTGGAATGAACTGCTCAGGGTGGTGGTGGAGTTGCCATCCCTGGAGGCGTTCAAAAGAAATGACCGGATGTGGCGCTTAGTGCCGTGGCATAGCTGACATGGTGATGTTCGGTCAAAGGTTGGACTTAGTGATCTGAGGTGTTCTCCAATCTAAATGATTCTGTCGTTTTCTGGGCACTTTCAGTTTTTAAAATGTGTCAATACACAGAATTTCTGTTACTAATGTTGCTTTCAATTCTATTCAGACTTGATCTCTTGAAATTATTTTTCCTTCCACCTCAACCAGACATAAACTCCTTGGAAAGATTTCCAAAATCTCAAATGAGATATCTTGGAAAAACAAGAAAGAAAAAAATATGAGCAAAAACAAAGGCACTGAAAACTTGATGGGAAATGTGAGGCATTTGTGATCTGTTTATTCAGTCGTATGTAAATTTGCAGTAATTAAAAGGAATAAATTCAATATTCATAAATACAAAGACAGTTTTGATGCAGCAAAATTTATGGATAAAACAAATTGATTGTAAAACTGTATATTGGAAGTTGTGCATTGGGAGCTGCTTGTTGCCTCATTCGTCATAAAAGAAACTTGATGAGATTAGTAGTAGGACTTCCTGGCTTTTTTCATGGAGGTTTGCAAAAATTGCTGTGACAATTACTACAAAAAATAGTTATGTTGCAGACCCCCTCTCTCCCCTCCATGTTCAGAAGAGAATGGGGCCTCTGTAGAGTTTGATCCATTTCTTGTAATTACTTGTGCTGGCTACTTGTACTCAAGAGCTGGCAGCACCTTATTTCAGTGGTGATGATGTATTTCAATGCCATGTTTATCCCAGAACATGGCAGATGCTTGTATCAAGTTTAATGCCAGGTTAAAATGTTTGAATGTCATGATGTCTTTGGAAATAGTTTGTTCATTCTTTGTCCAAGTGAGGCTTTTGGCAGGGTTTTTTGCTATATTGTATGTGATAAAAATGCAGAGCTGTAAAGTAAGGCTCTACTTAACAAATTTCCATGGTAACTCTTCCTTTAAGTTGAAGTACAGCAACCATGCACATAAGACCTGTGTGAGTATCCCCTCATTCCTAGCTTGGCAGAAGATATTCTTGTGGTACCATAACAGTTAAAACTGCTGTGTTTTGCTTTGCAATAGGATTCATTCCGAACAGTTTTCTTAGTTTCTGTAGTGCTGGAGTGTAGTATATATAATACCCTGACTCACTGCATTATGGATTGCTGAACTTGAATCATACTGGGCAGAAAACATCTGGAATGTTCCCTTGATGTTGTATTTCAGAAAGCATTTCTGTTGATTGTTGTCTAGTTCTGCTCTTAGAAGTAATATCATCTTGTGAACAAAACCAGAAGTTCTCTTTCTCCCTGACCAGTGCTTACTGTATTACAGACTCTTTTAATAGATAAACATCAGATTAAAATCTTATCCTTTTTTAGTACTCCAAGCTGTATGAGTCAAATCCTGCAAGTTTTCACCATACATCTGGCCTTTAAATACTGTACTATCAAATAATTTTCAGTGCAGAGCAGCACGTAAGAAATACTTAATAAAGGAACTGCTAAGCTGATTAGAGTACTACATCAAGCTTCTCTATCATTAGGTAGATTTTATTGTTGCCTTGACAAAGAAAAAGATTAATAATGCAGTTCTGATGTCTAAATATTTTCTGTTTGGGACTTTAATCTGAAAACAATCCTTTTAAAGCAAGTAAAATTGAAAAAGAACAGATCAGAACTGACGATTGATTTTCTGGTGTGTTTCGCCAGTATCCCCCAGTTTATGCAAACTGCTGCCACAGGAGCTCATGTACCAGTCAAGTAGCAAGACACCTGAAAAACACAGTAGGGGGGAATTAGTTAATGAACTAAGTCTGTGTGATTGTCCCTCACTGTTATAATAGCTGAACGTTTCAGACTGTTGCAATAAAAACAAGCTCATATTCTCATGTATGCATATATATGTGCTCCTGTGAATAAGTGCTCTGCATTTACAGCAGGCATTGTTTTTCCCCCAGCCTACTTACATTGAGATTTTTAGTAACTTGTTTTTGTACTCTGATTATGCATATCCTAACAAGAAGGAAAAAACAACATACGAAGGGTGGGGAGGCTGTGAGAGAATATAAACTATGCAAAGTTTTGTTGGCCTTGTATCAGGGAGGAGCCTACCCATTAGTCCAAGTTAAAACAATCTCTAGTAACTGTTTAGCTGGAACAACTTCACAGAGAAAGTCTGGCACACCCAGTCAGCTGCTTTTCTGTTCATTAGAGCTCAGCAGCACACAGTAACTCTCAGTAGCCTCAGGGAATGACAAATTTAAAGCCCTACAAATTGTCTAATGTTACTGTTTTAAGGAAAATTTCATTTGGGTGAAATTTTTTAGGGTCTGAGTCTGAGAAAACTATAACATTGTGGAACATACTTGTCAGGCAGTGAAGTTCTTTGGGCATTTTTAGCCCCTAATTCTAAATAGTTATTGGAAAATTAAGCATTTCATTCTCTTTTCATATTGTCTACTTAGACCTGTCTTGAGAGGCTCAGCTGGAAGGGAAGCTGCAACATAAGCGTCTTGCTGGATGAAATAACTGGTAAATGCTTTTCCTGGATAATATGATAGCAGCCCCTGCTGTGTTAGTTTTCTTAAACTTGTGCCTCATGTCACTCTGTGGAACACAGATAGTGTGGAATACACATAGCAATGGCAAGAGCAGTTTGCTGTGGTTGGATCAATGACTTGGAAGGAAATAGAACTGTTTAAAGAATATTCTCTTATTTCTAGCGAGAGAAGTGTTTACAACATGTATTTAAAGCATTTACACAAAGTATGCTTTTTCTGAGTGAGGCAAAAAATTGGAAGCTGAAGTAAACAAAAGATTTCAACCTCCATACATTATATTTATTCACTTGCATTAATGACAGATTGCTAAAGAAAACTTGGCTGTTTAAGTGTCTGGGAATATCTAAAGTTGTCTTGAATACTATCTGAGTACTATTTTAGTACTATTTTAGGCAGCTGAAATTTCTTGAATTTACTTCAAAAGAAAACATTTAGGTAGAGAACTCCTAAGAGTTCTGGAATAATTTCTGTTCTCCTTTATTTTTGTACTCACATATCATGATTTCTTTTAAGAATAGTTTTCTTAGGTTTAGCACACATAAGTTTGCTGTAGAAATGTGCAAACAATCCTTCAGCTGTACCATTTCAGGGAATGCTGGTTTTTTGCCTAGTGTTCAATCTGTAATGAAAGATAGCTGGGAAACAAAAGAACAAAAAATGTCTTTAGCTATGGGGAACAGAAAATGGGTTGAGGAGATGCTTTGAAATTTGTTAGGAATTGAAAAAAGGGAGGGTTTTTACAGCAGCAATAGGAAGAGTCTAAACTGATAAACCACTGTATGGATTGACTGATAAAGCAATTCATATTTTATTCATCTGGACTCCAAAATAAGTTTTTAAAAAAATTTAAATTAAAAAATGTGTTTTCCTTTTGTCTTTTGTTTTCCCCTGACCATCCAGAGATAAAAAGTAAGCAAGTTTGCCTTTGGATTTTGTGTTGTACTTTGGAAGTATTGAATCACATAATCATTTAGGTTGGAAAAGATCTCTAAGATCTTTGAGTCCAACTTTGACCAGTCATCACCTTGTCAGCTAAATTGTAGCACACCATGTCCAGTCATTTTTTCACATCTCCAGGGATATATTCTGTGATCTGTGTTTGTATCATTTTTAACTAAGAGTGAGGTTTGTTTGTGTTCCAGCTAGAATCTGATATATCCCAATAAAATATTTTTGTGCTTAGGTCAAACAGCTTTTGTTCTGGCCAGGGAGAAGGGTGAGGAGGGCAGGAGCAGAACAGAAAGAATAAATGCATGCAACTACACAAGCTGGTTGAACCACATACTTCTCTTGCCTCTAATGATGTGTTGGAACATGATGTTGCCATTTTGCAAGTTAGGGCTTTCAGTCTGTACTGAGATACTAAAGTATGAGGCTGTATTCAGTCTTTACTAAAGTAAAGTATGGACTTTACTAAAGTATGTCTAAAGTATGTCTAAAGTATGTCATGGTTGTGAGGCTTTGTGATCTATGTGATGAGAAACAACTTTTCATTAAAGACTCTTAACTGCCTTTTAAATATGATAAGAATATTTCCTTCTTTAGTAATTTTTCAGTCCTTATGTTACTCTAATCAGAGAATGACACAACAGCCCAGGTTGAAAGGAGACTAATAATCATCTGGTCCAGCCTTTATTTGTTAACTAATATAAAAAAAAAAAATAGTGTGTAGTGAGGCACTGGTGTTGTTCAGACTGTCTGCTGGAATTATCCAGAGCAGCAGCCTAAACAAGTAGAAATGGTGTCAAGAATAGTGTTTTAACCATTCATTTAGGTAGTTAGCACAGTCTCAAAGACTTGAATGACCAGAGGTGTACTGCTGCTTTGGACTCAAAATTTAATGATGTCTAGAAAATCTTGTAAAAAGTGCATGTATCTGTGACTATCTACTGTTCTGCTTTTTCTGTTGTGTTTATCCATAACCCGTGGTTTCTCACTGTTTCAGCTCAGTCACTTCTTTAAATGGTTTCATATGGTTCTCAGGTCTGCTTAATGTGGGCCTATTCAAACAGCATTTCTTTTTTTCAATTTACTTTTTTCTCTCTTTAAAAAAACACCTGCATAATTTAGGGCGATCAGCTTTGTTTCATGATGTCTTTCTTCTTTTTGCACATCTGTAATGCCTTTAGAAGATGAGAAAAATGTTTGAAATTCCCTCTTTCTGTGAGTAGCTCCTATTCTGAAACAAATCAGTTGTGGACAACTTCTTTTAGTCTTCTGATTTGTCAACGTGTTACTTTGGCAAGGTTTCTGTTTGTTACTTCTAATTCTAAAATATGCCTTTTTCTTTATGATTAATTAATTGCATTATTTAGCCATGGCTATTGCTTCTTGGAAAGGTTTCAGTGACTAAACATAGTTGTTTCACTTCAACTTAATTCTTGTTTTAATTTTGCGCACTTCCTTCCTGAATGTGAATATTCACTAGTAACAAGCCATTGTCCACTTGGCGCTAGTTCTGCTTAACTCAATCTCCAGCTGTCCAGCTCTGTGCAAGAATCTATCCTTTTTTGAAACAAAACATAACACTAATCCTCCTCTACTTATGCCAACTTCTTTTGTTCCTAACACACACTAGTAATGTTGCTGATTGTTAACCTCATGTGATTATTCCATCCCCTTTTATCTTCCTGCTCTTTTTAAAGAATCCACTTTCTGGCTTTGCCATCTTGAAGTCAAGCTCTTAATTTTCAATACTTCATCTGCTCTTTTGGACCATATTTTTGTTTTCCTTTGTTTTTCCTTTTGTTTTTAGAATCCTGCTGCAGCTGTGAACCCAGGCTTCCGCTATGCCATTTCCGTGAAAATTTGATATGCTATCACTTGGCTTCATTCCAGGTTCAGGAGGAATCACTTGGAATGCATAATTCCTATTTCTTATTTTCCCTGAACACTTTGTCTGCACTTCAGTTGGATGTTTGATGTTTCTGGCAAGTTTTGTGAACTCCATGCTTTATCAGTGATTGTCTAATAGGGGATCAAAAGGTGTTCAGTTGATTTGTGCAATATTTTATTAAAGCATTATTATTTTATTAGGAGTTGCTTGTCAGCTCTGTGCAGGAAGCTTCTGCACATAACAGAAGGGCAGAGAAACTGTTCCTAAAAAATGGTTGGATTTTTTTTTGACCATAGAGCTAGGTTTTAAAACTTTTTGAAAAAAGTAAGAAGCTCACAGAATAGTGAAGAAATAATGATTACTAGAGCAGCCTTGTAGAGCTGTATTTTTGTCTGTTAATGAGTGTTCATTAGGAAACATTTGTAGGGATGGAGTGCTGGAAACAACTGTGTTGCATTCTTTTAAATGTTTGACATTCAGCTGTAGACTTCTGTGCCTGTGCTCTGGCTTCCTTTACACCTGTTCAAGTGTCTCCTTCCCTCTAGGAAAGCTTTTTGGCTTTATTGTTCATGTTTCATTCTCTTTTGCCTATTAATCTCAATGAAAAGAGAATTTACAGACTCTTTAGCTTTTTTGTTCTCTACAAATAGTTCTTTGACTATTTGTATAACAAATAGTCTATTAAATTGTTCATGTGCTGAGGCTTAAGTAAACATGGAAGAGAGGGGTACAAACTGAATTCAACACATACACCTTCATATGTTTTAAATTTAGCTTCAGACCTAGTTCCTCTATTTGTTATAAATTTTCTCATAAAACACTTTAATAGTGTGGTATGTTAATAAAACAGTTTGTTAAACATCTGCATGTATATAGAAAATAGAATAGAAGAAATGAAAATTCTTTCTGCTTTTAAGTGCTGCCTAAGCAGAAAATTTAATTTAATTCATAACAGGAATGCTGTTGAGGGCTGATACTAAAATTGTTTTTATTAAAATTGCCCTGTTTAAGGGCTGATATTAAAATTGTTTTCCTATAGTTATAGAAATGTTTTTTAAAGCATGGGCTTTGTTTCATTTTGAGCATATTACAAACATCTCAAGAATTGGATGGAATTGATATTCATAAAATTCTGAAAACTTAATATAGGCACATGCAACTTTGTCAAGCTATTTCGTGACTACGTGCTTTATCTGTCAAAGCAATCTGACTCAGAGTACACACAGTTACTCCTAGAATAGGAGTAACTTGACTGACATGTCCTTTATCTTAAGATGTTATTTTTACTGAATCAGTAGTTTCATAATCTAGTTATCAATATTCTTGAAACAAAGGCAGTTACCACCAAGTTGCTATGTGACTATAAGCTTGCATAAGGGGTAATTAGTACTGTAAAGTAAAGGGGTAGACTGCCCACTTCTGATGTTTGCAGTATAAATCTAAGAATTCTTGTCTAACTCTTCAGGTTAATTGTTTGATACTGATGTGGCTGTGATTTGTACAGAATTTAGTTTATCTTATTTGGATGGTGAGTACCAAAAGATACCTTACAAGAATCCTCGAATCATAATGTAGTTGATTGTAGGATTGCCTTTCCACAAGGTGTGGTACTTCCTTATTACCCTAAGTGTTAGCTAATGCTTAGTTTCATTTTTTAAAGCAAGTGGAACAGGATCTTGGAGAGGTACAGAAGTGTGGAAGTGTCAGGACAAATTGATGCCATACTATGCAAGGTGTGCTCAGTACAGTGTGCAACCTGCATCTTATGGTGCAGCTGTGTAACTCCTCCGCTCACACCTGCTCTCTGGCCACATCTTTTTAAGTATAGAATAATCAGCCACAGGTGAGTGAGGCTCAGGACCTCTGGGGCACATGTTCATAGATTTGGTATTTTAGCTTTTGGTAGTCATTGTATTGAAATGGAGTCTGGATTAAGGGACTAAGCAGCGTAAATTAGTATGCACCACAAAGAATATTATTCACTGGAAATTATGATGGCTGCAGAACATCCAAAATGTGATTAAGCAAGGCATCGAGATACTGTTTCTGGATGTTTTAAATGCCATGACGATCTATAGGAGTTTCTTCACCAGTATAATACAGTATGAAACGAGTGAACAGTAGAAGTAATAACAGTAATAAATGAACTTGCATTCCTTTCAGTGTTGACAGTAATGAATTGAACAAGCAAACTGAGGCATGTAAAAAGAGGTTGATGTACTAATCTGATGTTTATTAATAGATGCAAACCATGTGTTGGTAAGGCTTAGAATCTGGAAGGGATCATATAATATTTGAGCGGGGAAAGGTGTTTCTTATGTACATCTCTAAAGAATTGGGTGTACTTTCAAAGGAAATGCAGAGTGATGTCATGGGTTAACCCTTTTCATATGTGCACCTTTGGGATTGTTTTGTTGCTCTGAAGTGCAGAGAATGTTTCAAAATTACTTTCTTGTCTTTCCTGACTTTTGGGTTGTACTGGTAAATGGGTGATGTACAATTGATTACACTTGTGTAGTCTGTAAAACCTCAGTCTATGGATCACCATTGTCATAATGCAGTAATAAAATCTAATGGTTTTCTGCTTATGCATTGCTGGGGGTTTTTTAACTCTGCAGGGTCATTCATATGATAATCAGTTTTGGCTGTATCTTGTTTGTATTACATATTCTATAGCATCTCTGTGGGTAGCATTTGTGTAACCTTTCAAGATGCAGCTGCTACTTATGTTATTGAATCCTTTTCATTATGTATTCATTACAGAAGGATAAATAAAAATATATTTAATAACAACAGCAAGAGAAATCTACTGCAGTCTGGGATATACAGATACAATTTGTATAGTCTTGTGCTTCATTTTGTGTTCAGTTCTAAAGTTCATAATCATTAATACAGCAAGAATCCACTATGAATTTGCTGTGTAGTTTCTTAAATTAAATTTAAGTCTGGAAAGAAAGAATGAGTTGGTAAAGTCTGGGATTCCTATTAAAGCTAACTGATTAGTATACTATATTGGTAAAGGAAAGCCCTGAAAGAGATATTAATCTTAGAGCAATGGTAGTATGTATAGTATAAGATTCTGATTTGAAAATAATCTGTTGAAAAGTATAATTATCTTTAATACTTAGGGTATCAGGATTTCTTGCTTGTTCATGCAAAATTTAAAAAAATAGAAGAGCTACCCCTCCTGCAAAACACTGTCTGTAATACTGTACATGTTATAATTTCTCAAGAAACAACCCCTTCTGAGACTTATTCAACACAGATGTTGGTCTGAACTGTGTATGTGGAAGGGTAAGGAATTACAGGAACTTGAAGTAGATGTTGAGATGGCTGATTTTTCTCAAACAGCTACAAGCAGGGATGGAGAATAACTCAGCCAAGTATCAGTATGTTTCTACTCCAGGAACTTGAACTAATGTTATTCCAGGCCATGGGCTTTTGAATCCATGTTTACTTGCTTCACTGAGAGAAGTACATGCAACTCTGATAGCTCTTTATCTTTCTCAGTGAAGTAGAACTTGAGATTTTTGTAGTATTGAGGAGGACTCCAGACGTTCTTAAACAGAATTCAAGTTGTTTATACATGGAATTTCTAGACAAATAGGTATGAAAGGGCACACATTGGTGTTTCTCAGGATGCTGGTATGTAGTTCAAACCCCTAGTCTCACCCTTAGTGCAGAAATTGTGTGGGGAAACTTGCAAATGTTAAAAGTCGGGATCTTATGTATAGGGAAGACTTCAAGGTGGAGAAAGGGAAGCATGTATCTGAGGCTGAACACAGGGCGGGTCTGTTGCTTAGATTTGTTTTATTTTCAGCTTTCTGGCAATTGACTTGATTTATGAAGAAAATCCTGAAATAATAGCCTTGTTTGATAATGTTAAAATAATTGATCTGCAATAGATCAATTATTAGATACTAAAGTAGAATTTTTTAAAAGTATACTCATATATTGTGTGTTAGGATTTGGTTATCCTGAGAAGTGTGGATGCCCCATCCCTGGAAGGGTTCAAGACCAGTTTGGATGGGACTTTGGGCAACCTGATCTAGCCTGCCCATAGCACAGGAAGATGGAACTAGATGATCTTTATGGTCTCTTAGAATCCAAACCATTCTAAAATTCTGTGACCGTAGTGTGAATGTATTTGTGTTTTAATTTGATTTTCCAGATTAGAGTGCTTTATCTTCTTACTGTGATCTGCAATTAAATGCATCTGGTGAATCCCCTTCAGGCATATGTGAAATACAGTATCTTAAGCAGCTCCATAAAGCCGTGTGTTTGCATTCCTGTCTGAACAGCATTATCTCTAGCAATAATCCAGGGAATTTGCCTCAGCATTAATATAGATACATTGGATGAATTTAGTAATATATCCAGTGGTGCTTATTGTGCTGGTAGTTGTAAGATTTTAATTATCTATTTCATGCTGTCTTTTTTTTGTAACTGTTACAACCAAGTTCTAATTGGCAGTGCTACCATGGAAGAGTGTAGTTAGTGCTCTATTGTCAGTGGTTTTGTTAAGGAGAGAAGTGTCTGGCTAATCTAGCAGTAAAAGATAGGTTAGATGTAAAACATGAACAAAATTCACATGCTATTTTTTTAATGGTATCACATTGTGGTGAATTGGAAAGTGGATAGGATCCTAAGGCAAGAAGAGTTATTTTGCAATTGCATTTATAAAAACAAAGGAATTGAGTTGCTTCATGATAGCTTCATATTTAACTGTTTGCTGAAAGATATAGACCCCTTCTTTTAATCTCATATGTTAAGCTGTCATAATTTCAGATAAAGTTATTAGGTAAAATACTTAAATTAATTTCATGGCAGAAGATAGAGTTCAAGTCATATATAGTATCTTGAAAAGTATTATAGGAAACACAGGTCAAGAAACTTTTAGATTAGTATGGTCTGTTTTCTTTATGAAAGTGTATTACTGTGATATAACTTTTGACAACTTCATAGCTTCTCACTCAAGCTGCTAAGTATTGTTGTTTTTACTTTTTCTCTCTTGAAATAGTTTTAAACAAGTTTTAAATTAACAGGTAGACCACAGCTTGAAGCAGAACTTACAAAACATTAGATTAGAAAAAAGTCTGTCCACCAAATTGATGTTTAACTGATATTTAGTCAGCTCTTATCTGACCTAGTGGGGACTGACATAGTCCAAGTCATGAAATACAAGGAATTAGCTCAATAACGTACTAGGTGTCAGAATGAAAAAAAAAAGCACAAAAAAAAAAAAAAAAGCACAAAAAAAAACCAGAACAGAAAAGCCACACAAGTAAAAACAAGAAATACAAGTCTGAAAGGAATCTGCAAAGCAAGTCCTTCAGCATAAGTCTTCACTTTTATTTCTTTGGTGACTCTAGGGAGTTGCTATTCTCTCCCTCTCCAATGGCACTGCAGTTTGTGCAGTCGTATTACTGATCCAGGTCAGGAACTGATTCAGCTGAGAAATATTTTTCTTTTCCTGTGTTCTTTTTCATCCTGCTCACTCTGCAGTCTGGTTCCGCCTGTGACTGAAAGCTATGGCATGGGACAGAGTGAAAGCCAAGGCAATGGGAGGAGGCACCTGACAGCAGTACCTGATTTATGCCATAGAGGTACCAAACTTCTGACCATGACCTCTGCTGCCTCCGCACTGTCGCGCTTGCTTGGTGTTGGTACAAATCCTGGACAAATTGATTCCATGCATTTGTCCAAATCTGTATTTGAATGTATTGAGACCAAATGGTGTCTTCATAAACAAGTTATGCATTTATTAAAAGTAAAAAATAAAAATACTATGTTTTAATAATCAAAACAGGAACAAAGTGAAATTCATAAGGCTGATTTACTATGCATGGGCTTTCCTAAGCAGCAAATAGTGGTGTTACCCTACTGCTTACTTCAAATGTGCTTCCCCCCTTATACTAAAATAGGAATTTCCATAGGCTCCCCTTGATGAATCAGTTATATGTACTAGGATATACACTCAGAGGAACTGAGTGACATAACATCCCATTACATGAAAGAATATGTTCACAAGCAGCAGAGCATTCTCAGCAACAGAATTAACAGCTCACAACCCAAATAAATAAGTGTTCTGGTTCAATCACCTAAACCTCACAGATGACTAGCCCATTGTAAAGCGGATACCTGACTTAAAACATTTATTTCTGCCAGATTTATGTAAAATATATTATTTATTTCCTCAAACTATTGTACTTTATTTCCCAATGAATGAAGACTTACTAAGTATCAACATTGTTGATAGTCTCAAATCTTCATTTGCATCTGCATTGCAATTAATTAACATAATATGTCATGTATTGCAAAAATAGATGTATAATATATCCTTACCTTTGTAAGGGGAAATGTTGATTCTGATTGGCAGCATCACGTGTGTTGGGGAGAGCATACACAATTATTTTTATTGTCACATTCTAATCCTTGTGAGTATCTTATGGTAGGATATCAGTAAAGGACTGCTTCTTTCTAAAGCAGAACTATTGCATCAGATAGCACCCTTTTTCATAGGAGTACAATACTAAAAGGTGTGTTCCCATGGGCAGGCAGATGCTGGGATGACCTTTCTGCAAGGTCTTTTTAAAATTAATTTAATAACTTATATCTGGATAATTTGACCAACACAGAAGTGTGGAAATGTTTCTGCCCCTTTTTTTAGATCCTTTCTTGAATGCCTGGTATGTAGGGGTGTTGTAGCTGTGAAACATCACTTGGCTGATTATGCATTTCAGCTCTCCTTAAGATAAATGGATGTGGTTTAATTATTTGCTTTAAGTAATCTGATCCTGGTTGTATTCGTATGCTTTTGCTAGTCATATTCAATACCTGTTAATCAGGGATGTTCCAGCATAACTTGGCACATAAAATACGACTGAAGCAGACATCCCTTTAAAATACAATTAAAACCTAGAGACCTTACTATTCCCATGTTATTGTCCAATAATCCTTGAGCATTTGTAAGCTATTGAGAAGCATCTTTTAAAAGTCTGTTCATCATTACTGTGCATCATGCTGCTGAGTTTTACTAGGGAGAGCAAGACATTAAGACGGAAACCTTCAAATGGGATAAGGCTGCTCTGCTCCCTTCCCCTGTAATTTTAGTCCTTGTATCCTTTTAGTCCAAATGCCTTTGCTTTCTTTCCATGATGTAGTTTCTATAGCTATATTCTGGATCACATTCAACTTCTTGTGTTGGCAGTCTTTGCAATTATACCACATTCAATAAATCTCTGAAAAGGCTAAATCGACTTCTAAAGAGCCTTTTGAAGGCCTCATTACCATCATTTTTTGTCCTGACATGCTAATAGGGACACACCCCTGTACTTTTAGCAGTGCCAAATTATTAAGTACTTGAATACCTGTCCCTTATAGCATCTAAATTTTCTAGGGTAGTGCTCATTTCTTTTAGTATCAAATAGCATATTCTGCTATATTCTGTATAGCTGTGATAGTCAGTCTGTGAAAACCAAGAACTGGGATGCAGATGTGTTCACTTAAGAACTGTAAAACCAGCTGATGCTGCAATGTACTGCTTCTACATAGCTGTCTCTAACAGACGAAACCTTTTTTAGATTCGTAGGTAATTGTGTGGATTTAAGATTTTAGTTCATGTAAGAGAAAACAATTTCAGTTTTCTCAAGCTTGGGAGGACAGAAGGGTTCAGTGGGCATCTCTTGCTGATGCCACGGGAAATTTTGCGGCCAGGGTTATGAACAGCCCTTTCAGTAGTTCGGCAAATCAAATGATAGATACTAATTACTGTGTCCCAGTGGTTCTCAGGTATTCTCATGTCCCATTTACTGTTTCATGAACAGAGACTTAAGTTTTGAAAGACAGGTTGTTGCTTCTTAAAATGCTAGTGACAGAAAAAGTGTCAAGTAAGGAAGAACTCAAATAGGGATGGTGTAATGATTACAATATGTAATTTTAATTAAATTTTTTGAGTTCTCAAATGAACGTGTGAAAAGATGGAATGGGGAATTAAACCCCTTAAAGCAAGAGGTCCTATTCTTGATCTTTTATTTATGTATTCCAGGGTGAAGCACAACTACTTTGGTTTTAGTAGAACATCTTACCTAGTAGTAGAATGCTGTTCTGAGTGAGTGTAAGCTGAAATGGCTGTATTTGCAACGGGTCGCTAACTGGGAATAACTACCGGATGGAAAAGGTAGTGGAAAATTAATATTTGTGAAACAATGTAAGATTTCTCATTAGTAGAATTAGCCTTTAGGGTGGGCTGTTTTCTCCCTTCCCCCACCCCCCTTTTTAAGGTGCTATGTCTTAAGTCCTACTATTAATGTATGCTTAGGGGTAAGTAAGCTGTTGAGTACTGATAATTTTTAAAAATTGTGTTTCTAGGAAATTTCTCTTAAATTTCACTCTGGAGCAACTTACATGATATGATAGCTTTATTGCTACAGTCTTGGGATTTGGAAATATCCACCTGATTTTCCAGTCTCCACTAGGAGACGGGGTCAGACCTGCAGAAATTATGATAGCTGTTGACAAGATGCTTGTATCGTAAATTCTTCAAAGCTGTGAAAACAAGTCTTTAGAGTGTGAAGCAAACCCTGTGTGTTTTTTTAAGTACACAGATTTTTGCATTTTTGTTTCAAGCATTTTCTAAATTTCAATTCTGTTTCCAGCTTATAACCCTAATCTGAAATTTATTTATTCAGTAAGGTCCTAGTATGCAAAAGAAAGCAAGATAAAGGTTTGTTGAATAGGTTTGTCTTTGCAGGGACTAATTTGTGATTTTTATTGCTCCTATGGAAAAATAGTAAATGCTTTTCCCTTCTCTAACAGAAATTCTTCAGCAACCATTCTGTTTAATTTTTTTAGTTTCTAAGGAATTCAATAAATACTCTGAGTTTTCTAGAAGGAAAAGGTCTGGAAGTGCGCTGTATTTTCTTGGTGAGTAAAGGACAGAGAAACCAGCTATGAAGGCACCATATTTGGCTTGCTTTGAATTACCTCTGTCTCTTTAAGATGCGTGCTTATCTGAAAGAAACAAAACATTAAAGTGATTCATTGTTTAGAGCTTATTTGTACAAAAATTGATTCCTAGCATTGAGAGAGCCAACCACAAAATATAGATCTTAATAATAAAACAGGTCTTGATGCAATGTAGTGAGTTCTTCCAGGCTGAACAAATCAAAGCAGTTATTTATTACTTGAAGCAGGACACAGTTTGGCACTGCATGGATGAAATTGTCCTCAATTTATACAAGCACAAAATATTAGCCTTAGGCCATGTGTTTAAGACAGTGGTCTAGAGCTGTTTTCTCCTGAAACGTTGGGCAGAGACATTGAAACTCTGATCCAGTTTTCTCTTGATGTCTGGGCCTGGCTGGCTGGGAAGTGGTGTGGAAGAGAACCATTAGGAGAAAATAGATTGTGACAAAGCTCCTTGTCTGTTCTCCTTTTATCTTGACTTAAGAAGATTGTCTTACCGTTGTTGCAGTGCTCTGATAGGAGAGGGAAGTGTTAGGAGTCTGAACTGTGCAGACAGTAGTGATGTGTAATACAAATGTGTGGCTCTAAGCATTGAGAAACAGTGATAGATGGGCTACAGTCCTCGATCTCCCAGCCCCACTTCCTGAAACTGTGTACAGCTGAGCCCAGTAAAGTAAATAACCTTTGATTTTAAATAAGACTTTAACTTGCTCATACCAGTATGCTTTAGATTTTTACAATGTTCTTTTCACTGCTCAGCATTTTCCTTTAGCCACGTCGAGTCTGTCTTTGTCAGATAATGGTTATTTAATCTTCTCTCCTTTTTATATTTCTTTCCTTTTTAGTATTGGATAATATATCTTGTTGAAATGATAAGTGATTCCTTTTAAAATTGGTGATAGTACAGTCTTTACAAACGTTTTGACTCACATATTGGGTTTCGTATTTCTGGTTTTGCTTCTAAGCTTGAACTTTTTAAATGGTGTTATATGGACTTGTTGCTGTGGTACCAATAATGCCTTGTTCATAAAAGATTCAGCAGTATAGCTGGCTTCCAGGCTAGAATAGTCACTCTTGAATATGTAAAATTGTCTCTGCATGAGAAAATGGTATTATACAAGAATATTGATTAAAGGGCTTTTTTTTCTTATGTAGATGGGAGTGGTCTTAATAGAGTTGCACTGAGAAAAGAAGCCTCTGATCATGGCTATGAAGTCCTAGTAAGTTCTTTAACCATGGCAAGGGGAGGAGAGGAGCATGGGGCAAAGGAAGCACAGATAATTCAGTGTTAAATTCTCTATATTCAGCAAAAATGTAAAATGGTGTTATACTTAGAAGATGATGTGTTTCAAGATAAGATATGCATTTTTCTTAATTTTTGGCATAACTTCAAAAATATGTATCCTGGCTAAAAATGAAAAAAAATCAAACTCATCTAAATTGAGACAGTTGGGGTAAGGGGCAGAGGTAGAGGGGTCTAAAACCTGTTTACTAGAAACAGCCATTCTTTGGCTTTTACATAAGTCACTATTCTCTGAAGTGAGTCCTGGTTCAACTGTTTAAGTGGCATTTAGGCATTAAAAAGTAGAAATAGATTGCTTGTAATGCTTACATTTATTTAACTGTCCTGTTACACTGTTCTCCATGACTTATTTTTTATAAATTTGAGGGTTCTATATAAATCTTAAACAACATTCACTGGAACTGCTTATGACGCTGAAGTTACTTCTCTTCTTGCTTTGGCTGAACTTTGTTGTTCTTTTGCTTATTTAATCGATAAAACATCCAATCTTAAGTCCTTGGTATAGACAGTCATGAAAGGATTGGTATTGATTGCATCAGTTGATGAGTGGGTATAAAGGCCATGTGTGTAAATTAGGATTGGACTGGGACTTACACCTCTTCACAGCCTGTTGACTAGCTGGACAGATTGTATAATATATTGTAGTCTGTGGAGAGGGACTTCATGTCTTCTGTCTTCAGTAAATGCTGAAGTTCTCAGTAAATAGGGTATCTTTAGTTAAGTCAGTTTTACTTTTAATGTATTGATAGTGATACACCAGAAACATGAAATTTCACAGTATTTAATTTTTTTAAATCTGAGTCGACAGTGTCATTTTTTGTGTGGAATTATAAAAGTGTTATTCACTAAAATGAAATCTTTTGAGGGATCAATTTTGTAATGTAAATCACTGGACAAAGTTGTTGAAGCTTAATCTAACTTTAATCTGTAACTTTAAAGGAAAATTATTTTCTTCAGGAAGTTTCGACCTGTTTTTGTTGGTCAGCTCTCATCATATGATTTTTGAATGTTAAGTGTAAAAAATAGCTATATGTGCCATTGATCTATAATTTTACCTTTTTATTTCTTAATGCTTTTAAGCTCAGAAGTCAATATATGTAAATTACATTCTGAATGTTATGACTTTAGTTCTTAGTTGATTGTTTGATCACATGGCAAATGTAATTTCAAAGGACATTAGGCAGTAAACTTTTCTTTACATTGACTTAACATCTGTATCATTAATTGATTTACCAGGAAATTACTAATCTGCAGTGAAAATACATAATAGCATTACTAATAGGAGGTTAAGAAAGTACTGTCAATTTTCTTTATGGTGGTGTCATTGGAAAGGTTTTTTTTAGACTTGGAATAATATAAAAATCTGGGGCAATAATTAACTTTGTTCATTTGTACACTTGCAATATTGCTCTAGTATAGAGATTGACAACAAAGAAGCATAGAATGCAGTAAAATTTCGCAGTATCTTCTAAAATACATCCTTAATTCACATAGAATAAGCAGAAATAGTTCATGGAATATCTTAAGGGAAGTGCTTTGATGTAACTTCTGATCAGTAAATTCAATTCAGAATTTACTTTCTGAATTGCCAAAGCTGAATACGCTGCATGTGTTGCAGTGGTACTGATTTGCTTTGCAAAGGTATTACTCAGGACACAGTCTCATGTTTTTGTCTGCAGCTGTTAATAATTCCAGTAATGCAACTGGATTTTCACTTAAATTTTTATAATAAAATTTTATATTAGACTTTTTTATTTTGTAAAGGTCAGTTACTTTTGAGAAGAACATGGCTAGCAGTTGGTCTCAGTAGCTACCACTATAAAGGTTTTATACGTTCAAGACTTCTGGCAAGCTTTTGGCAAGCTTAGAAAGAATTTTATTTCACAAAGAGTAATGGCTTAAGGAAAGTGAAAAACCTGTAGTGATATTATTACTATTACTGTAGCTCAAGTTAAAGCCATTCTGTTCATGTCTTAAACAGCAAATTTTAGTGTAGTTCCAAGCCCTTGAAAAACACATTGATACAATTTAAACTAAGCAATTTACAGTCAAGATGACAGATTTTCTTCTTTGCCACACCATTTGTCTGGTTTTATCAATGAGTATTTATGGATGACTCTTAACAGGTTAATTATGGGACAGCCTTCATGGCCTAGGCAGCAGACAAGCCAACAGTCATGGTGATTTTTGACTGTAACTGTGCAGTGGGAAGAAGCTATTAGCAGCAAATTTACAAGTTATGAGGCTTAGAATAATAGATTATATTTATACTGTTTATTAGAGGACAGAAAAATCAAGCAAATGCTCTACTATTCATAAAACTTCAGAAGAAACAGAGGACCTTTTCTTTCAGGATGGTAATTTTCCATATTAGAAGTATATGAAGCAGAGAATAAAAAATACTCCCAAGAAGTCATAACCAACTGACAAAAAATCCTTTTTTACAAAGACTACTGCAAATACAAAACTGCATGTAAGTTTCATAGTAAAACATTTCATACAACAAAAATAGCAATTGTTTTATATATGTTGAAAATCTAGTTGTTTAGTCCTGGTGTTTGGAGATTCTTCTGTTTCTTTATATAAGTTTAATTTTGAAAGGAGGGAAGATAAAAAAATTATAGTCTGGTAGAAATACTGTGGATTTTTTCTTTTACTTTATTCCCCTCCCTTAAAGTGCTTGCAGTTTTTACAGAGTGGTCAGCACAGTAAAAATGACTGAAATAAATGTTAAGAATATAGAACTTGATCAGAGGAAAATGCTGACAGCAAGAGGGCAGTTAAATTGAATAACAGAGTTATTTCTGTTATTCACACAGAGTAGTGTGTAATTTCTGTGTATTTTTAGAGTTCATTCAACTTTCTCTATAAGCTTATGGAAAAATTACTTAAATTGAAAATTGGAAATAAAATTTAATTTGCAAATCTGCTCAGTGCTAGGCCCTTAAACACTATCTTTGGCATTACAGAATTGGTCTGATTTTAAGTGTTAGACCTGGAGCTTTCAATAATTAAGTAATGCTAAAGTAAAATATTTCTGAGGGAAAAAATTACGTGTTACATAAAACTGACACTAGAAGACAGAATATCTGTAGCTCATTACATTAATATACTACATTACAGCAGTAAATTGATGCTTGTAAAGGAATTTATGAATATCTGAGTAGATCTAATATCACTCATTCAGATGGGAATAGAGTCATGTAGCAGTGTAGCACAGCTTTCACTGTCCTTGTAGGCAGATGGGGTCATTTGTATGGCAGAGGTGGACTACGAGGTGAGGGGAAGAGCTGAGAGGACCACGGGGCTCTAAGGTGTGATTCTGTGTCTACTCAGTGGCTCAGTGTCATAATGGGATGGCTGCTGGTGGCATGGTGGTGTGGAAGCTGATCCTGCAGCCAGTCCTGGTTCATTTCCATTGCTAGGATAACAGGATGTGCTGCAAACCCTCAGGTTTGCAGGTGATACCAAATTGAAGGAGAGGGAGGTAGGACTTTTAATAATGTGGCTCTAGATGTGGGAATGGGGCAACAGAAAGGGACTTCCTGATGTTTGGCCGAGACAAGTGTGAAATCCTGCACCTGAGCTGGAATAATCCACTGCCTGGGGTGGAGGGCTGCCTGTCAAGTCTGGAGAGGAGAGGAAAAAAATCCCCATAGTAAAGTGAAGTTCTTCATTTGATGTACTATCTTTTGCAATTAAGAAACCTCACTGAATGATAATGTTTGCCCCACTTTGAGCAAGGGTTTAACTAAGTGACCTTGAGAGGTCAGATTAACTTTTATGATTCTGAATTGTATAAATGAGTAGGAAGCTATGAAGGAATTCTGGCATGTTTTGAAAAAGTAATTCCAGTCTGTCATGAAATCAGGAATGCTTTGGTAATCTGAGTGCTGTGTACAGGCTTCTTAGAGTTTCATGATGGAATTGGGACAAACAGCATAAACTTTTCTGCAGAAAGAACAGAATATTAGATTCAGATTAAATCTCTGACAACAAGCTGGATGCTTTCTAAGACTGTCCTATACCAGTGGACATTTTTTTCCTGAGGATTGAGTTGGGATAGTTAGTCATGTTAGTCCTGAATTGACTTTTCTTTGAATGACAAGTACAATACATAAGAACTAGGATGCTGGTAAATGCAAGACATCTAGTGAGAGATGAAAGGTTCTATAAAAAAAAAACTAACTTGGTTTTATACTTGATTCTTCTAAGTATTGCCAAAAGTATCTCTGCTCAATCATAAATTAGTTGGTTATCTTTTCCAAAATTTAGCAGAGTAGTATGGCAAGATTGGAACAGTATTATGCTGTGAAAGAAATTGCAGTTGATTTTAATTTTCCAGAGTAATTTCACTTGTGAGAAAATCCCACAGTCAAGTCTCACTTATTAAAGTTGGTATTTGAATCTTACTTTGTTTTTCAGTGGTGGATATTACATGTTAATTCTGAATATAGCGAATGGACGTGTTTTTATTTGGTGTGTTTCTGTATCCTGTGTAGAATGGGTGGACCTGATGTGTTCTACTTTAGGTTAAGTGTGGCAACAGATGTATGAAAGTGAACACAAATTACCCATTTGTCATTATTTAGGCAAGAAGTATGCTGAACCTTCCCAACAGGTTATGGTAGATACAAGAAGTAACCTTATTTAGGATCTTCCATTTTAAACAAATCAGAATAATTATTTTCATCTGGTCTAGTTTGAACCTTCTAGTGGCTTGGTGGAAGAAATCAAATGTGTTTTCCATATCAAGTGTGTTTCCAGAGTTTCTTGTGAAACATGTAGCGTGGTGTGTTATCCACTCATGTAGCATGGTATATGTTACCTCCAATGAGCTGCGAAGGACTGAAGAAGGTCAGTCACAAGATGATAAAATGTCATGAGACAAAAAAGCTGCAATGTCAGATTTCATTTTTCAGGTTGTGCATGTATTTCAGTCTGCTTGTGTTTAGACTTCATAAATTCAAATACGTAGTTTCAGAAAACCTGCCAATATTTTTTGTGGGTTTTTTCACATTTTTACAGTCTTGCCAGGTACCAAATTGGCCTTATCATATGCTGGTCTGCACCTCAATTTCAACTGTAGGAAAGCTGAAAATCAGTTAGAAGGGTTAAGTACAGGGAGATGTAATGAGCACTGTAAAATATATCCTTCTCATTGCATTTTACATGAATGCATAGTGACAAAAGTAGGAACAAACCTTCAAGATATTATAGTGTTGCTTGTAGTATCAGTTCTCTGTATGTTCAGATTGTTGGCAATTTTTCAGCATTTCTTCATACCCAGGCTGTGTTCTTATGGCCTTTTTCTTTTTTTTTCTTTTACCCCTCCCCTCTTTAAAGTGATTCTACTGTATTTCTCCTAGTTTGGAGATTATCTGTCCTCCAGATGCTAATATGGTTTTGGAATTTTTTGCACTATTGTAACATTGTATTTTTCCTCTCCTGATATACGGAGGAGCTTTTTTTAAATTTGACTGCAGTACTACTAATGTTCTCTGTAGAACCACCCACCAAGACAGAAGGCAGTTCCATCCATTATAGATCTTGTACCAACATTCACAGCATGGCTGGAAGCTAAATGGGCATGTCTGATGTCAAGTTCAAACTGCTGAGTGTCCTAGATAGTGCAACTATTTTAAATATTTGAGATTATAGATCTCTCTGATTCAGATTTTCTATATGTTTCATGCCTGTTCTTTGGGTGGTTTTTTTTGTCCTTTCACAGTCTTTCAAACTGTTGCTTTTATCTGCTTCAGAATATCTTTAGTCTTAACCTTTCGAATGTAGGAGAAATCCGGATCTGAGGAACTCTTCTTTTTTCCTTCCACCTGTTTTTAATTTGACTATAAATATAAATGTATTACTAATACACAAAATCTGCAAAAGAGAATAATTAGATTTTCCCCTCTCGAGGGCTGTTATTAGTATACTGTGTCTAGGAACACTAATGGATATTGCTTTAAAAAAAGTATACTTTCCTCAGTATAAGTTTCCTTTACCTTATCCTTTGTGTACTGTCAACTAATTTATACTTTCACTGGCTGTTTTCTGGTAGAAAATTGGTCCAATACAGTCAGTCAAACACATACTTTCAAATAATTCATACTTATCTACTTGGGCAGATAAAATCCTATTGTTCAGGTACTTCAAAAGAAAAAATCCCAGCAGTAGTACTTTTAACAGATATGGGTTTATTTCTGGCTTCATGGCAGTTTTTTGTTTCAGATTGGGTTTTTTTGATAATTGTTACTTGGTAGAGCAAAACTGGAATGCACATATGTAGTTGTAACTTCTACTGTTGGCATTTACAGATGATGGACAAAATCAGTTCCATCTGCACAGATTTGTTGAATAACACTTCAGTATTGACCTGGAGCCCAAAAGAAAACTTAAAAATCTTTCCAAACTGAAATTTATTTTCTCTTTTGGCTTTATATAACATTTCAGCTGTACCTTTAGGTACTTCCCTGCGGCGTGGGTTTTCGCTCTCCCCGGCTGCACACAGCTCTTGGGAGCCCGGCTGTGGCGTAGCTTCCACGTGCTGCCGGGGTTTGCTGCCGCGGGTTTCCGGACACGGCTCCGTGTCTTGGGCGCGTGGGCTGGCCAGCCTCTGTTACCGTGCGCTAGGGGTCCGGTAAAGAGGTAAGGAATTTGTCCATTTACTCCGTGCTTGGCAGGAACGGTTTATTGATCACGTGGCGCGGTTCGATGGAAAGACGCGACCGCTCCCGGCACTCACATGGGAGAAAATGGCACCTGGGTGCCGGCGGGGTAGGGTTTTATGGAGGGGCGGGGCGAGAGGATCCACGGCCTGCCGGCCAATAGGGGCGGCTGCCGTGGCGGTGACGCCAGCAACAGCGACCAACCAGAGAACCCTGCAGGGGCGGGCACCGAGCCTTGGGCTGAGCGGGATCGTGTGGATTGGGGTGGCAGGCACGGGGTTTCCCGGGGCCGGACGGCAGGGTGGTTACAGGAGCGGCAGAGGGGGAAGATCCAGCAGCAGGCAGCATGGGGCCAGAAACCGCGGGGGTGGGGCGGGGGGGGAACAACACGGGGGAAACGTGGGATTACAGAACTTGACTTATTTTAACATAAATTAAAAACCCTAATCTAAACCCAAACTCCGGGATGCAACACTTCCCCACTGATAGATTTCTGGGGTGTTTATTGGGTTGGGGATCTGTGTGTATGTGTATTTCAATTTCTTCATAGCTTTAAGTGGTTGAAGTCTGACAGGCTTTTTTAGTTGTCTATACTGAGATGTAGATGTTTTCATACCATGTGTGTATGTGAAGGGCTCTCTAGAATTCTCTCGGACAGTATGAGTTACAAGTGTATGGAATAGTTCGCCCACTGTTGTTCTGACGGAGGCCATTGTACAGCAAAAGCTGGGGATTTTGTCTTGAATGGCTGTAATAGTCCTTTCTTACATCTGCTCATGGAAAGTATTTTCTTTAGTAGCCGTCTCATCTGCTGTATTTTAGGTCATTGATTCAGTGCAAAATCAAGAAAAGCAGTTTTCTAAGTAACTTTCAAAGCTCCACTAAACCCTCTACCCTGTTACAACAGGATTCTCTTAGAATGTAGGATCTTAAAAGTTGTTGGCCAGTTTGTTTCAGAACCTGAAGCCTCACAAGTTATCTGAGCAAGCTTAGAAATGAAGCACTATTTGTTAAATACCATGCTCCTTGTATGAGTTACTGAGCAACAAATTCAGGTTTTAATTTTCCAGAGCCTCTTCCTGCCTCTCAGGACACTTGCTGTGAAGTTCAAACATTGTTTTCAGGCTGGTGAGGTAATTCCTAGTGTACTCTCTGCTAAGGATGCACATCTGTTAACTTGCACGGGAATTATGCCAAATTCCACTTAAGTTCACAAGTACTTTTGTGGTATTGATTTTAATTGGTTCCCCACAGTTTCAGGTGCTGAAGTAACCAGAATGTGATAAAAGGACAACCCACACATGTATTCACTATGATCTGTGTCTTGAGCCTTGATTTCTAAGCTAAATCGAAGTGAGATTTTATGCAGTGTGCATACATGCTTATTGGTGATTTTAAAGTATGCTTGCTGTTCAGAAAAGTCTGTGTAGAATGCTGCCTTCCTTTTAAGGAAAAGAGAGCAAAGAAGATTGAAGGTATAAGTGATCCAGAAAAATAGAGTGAACTGAAATTCTTAATCACCAAATACTCTCCAATTAAGAGACAAGGTTCTATCATGCCAGGACAAGGTGAGCTACTAGTATAAAATGCTCTAGGTCAGGATCAGCTGGAGCTCTATTCTAATTGAGAGGTCCCTGATGAAGATTTTGGTGTCTGGGTTGTGAGAAATTCATCATTGTTCCCTGGGATCTGGCTGGAATGTCTATTAGTTTTCCCTACAGTCACCCTGCTTTGGTAGATCTGCTTGAGCACCATGCTGTCCTCTCAACTAGGTTTTAACTAAAAACATACACACAATAAATCTGCTGGTTTTGACTTGAAATGTCTTGAGTCCTCAAATGCAACTGACTCTGCTCAGGAAAAAGGAGGTGGGAAAAGTTTGAAAGTTGGCTGCTTTGCAATATAAAGTAGTAAAAGGCAATTCAAACAAAACCTGGAAGTTCAGTCATCATTCTGGAAGTGAAAATGTGTTTAATAAGATTCCTTTGCAGATATTTGCAGTTAAGCAGAAGCTTTCTCTCTGGAGACAAAATGACGTCTGCCATTCTTGCCACTGTTACCTACATTTGTCTGTATAACTGCCACTATGAAAAGCAGTTGCCTTGATATCAGTATCTTAAACTATATTGCTGTAGTATTTGAAGAATAAAATTTGGATAGAAATGAAGGATGAGTCTTCTGTAATGGATATGGATGATGGGGGCTTCAGGTGTTTGAATAGTCATAAAATCTGTTTTTAAGGATAAGTATTTACATGGTTCTGTGAAAAATAAAAATCTCTAGGGGGAAAAACAAAAGGCAAAGCATTTTGCCTCTGTGTAGTAGGTTTTTATTAATGCAGTCATATTGGAAAGCATACAGGCTCTCACTTCAGGCTTATAACACTTCATGGTGTCACACGCATGAACAAAAAAATGTATTTTTTCATTGCAACTCAAAGCAACATTTTTTTTTTTTTAATTTAAAGTCACCAGGACACTATTTGTCTAGTCCTTTATCTTGGGAAGATACAGCAAATATCTTAACCCGGTTAACCAATTTTTTTTTTTAGTATTTGATTTTTCTTTTACTATTCTATTTGCATGTAGAAAGAAAATTTATTACTTACATAAAACTTCATTTCAAACAGTGTATGAATATATGTTAATTAAGAGAGAGGCATTTAATACATTTTTATCCTGCAGCATGAGGCTGGCAACTTGTTACGGGCAGTGATGCAGTAGAGCTGATTTAAGCAGACAGATGATGTGTATTGTTATCTGAACTACTGGGAGGGGCTGTGGGAAAACCAGTATGTATTTAGACTTAGGAGCAGTTTGCCTCCTTTGTATCTGAAAGCTTCTCTTTCTTCCAATTTGATGTCAAAACATTATGCTGTGCCTAAAGAAACAGAAGGAATTAATGTTTGGTTACACTGCTATGTATTTAGAGCCATTTACATCCTCGTGTCCTATTTGGCAAGTGGAGAAGGTGGGACTGTGCAGCTTGTCCCTGCTTTCAGCTCCTTAGATCCCAGATGGTGAGAAAGCAGCACTGTCAAATGAAGGAAAGAGGAAATATGGGCAAAAATAGGAGATACCATTCTGAGAAGTCAGGCCTCAACTTATGAACATTTTGACACCTGGCAAGACTTGACCAGCAAGTGGGAATTTAAACCTGCCCCAGTTTTAGCTGGTTTTGTTTATTTTCAGTCAGACTAGCTGTCTTTTGCTGCAAACATATCCTTTCTTTTCTCTGTACCTAAAAAAAAACCCATTAATCCTGGAAGTGGCAACGTAAGTCTAAATTCTTTTTGCCACAGTCTTCTCAGAGCATCCCTTTGTATTATAGATAGTTGAGGTCTAAGAAGTGTGGCGGGTGTGCAGGAGGTAATAGTTGGACAATCACAGTAGGAAGGCTCAAGGTTCTAGAATTAATTCAGACTGCATATTAAGTCAGTATTAGTTGAAACTGTTCTGAGAATACATGAAACACTGCAAGTTTTGGTGCTCAAATTCAAAGCCAGAATTGATAGGTAGCAAAGATCGCAGCCATCATGTAAAGCAGACTAGAAACAGTTTTCCTAAAATTCACATGGTATCCTAAGACAGTTTCATGAATATCTGGATCTTACTCCTCTTGACCTAAGTCAGAATGCACCTGTTTGCTCTATCTTAATTCTCAGCTTTGTTTTTCTTATTGTCGGAAAGTTATTGTAGGAAAATCTGGAAGTTTCTTGCCAGGACCATACTTTGGGGACCATGTGACCTGAGCAGTAGTAGCTTGAACTATCTTGTAGCCTTGCAGAATAGAGTAATACAAACTTCTATAGTAAGGATTAAGTGGGTATGTTAGTGTCCTTTCCCCTGCCTGGCCTTCATTTCCTTGCTTTGGGAAGAAAATAGGGAGGAAAAGATTTTGAAAAGAGGGGGGAAACAATTGTAAGGTTGTCTTACTGACAGTAGAAAGAGCTTCTTATGCTGGAGGAATAGGGATAGATCATCTTTTCTTGCCTTTTGCTTTGGAGTTACATAGGTGAGAATAGCAAATGGGGGCCAGCCCTCATAGATATCTTAGTGTCTTTTCTTTGAGCCTTTGTACTTTGACATTTGAAAGAAAACCCGAGAAATATTTCTTTCTCGAACTTCTAGGGCATTTCTACAAGTTACTTGTGCTTTGTCCTCTGAGACAAGGTTGCAGAATTGAGTAGCAACTGGACAAAGATACAAAAAAAGTCACCAAACCTCACAATGTCTTCTATCATAAATTGCTGTAGCTGATTTCTCACACATTTTCTTACTTCACCAATAACTGTATGGTGCTTAAAAAGAAGAAATCTTATTTCCATGTATGACATGCAGAAATGCTGTATGAACTTACCATTTATTGATGAGTTCTAAAGAAATGTATTTTGTCCATGCTGCTACAGCTTTTTAATTTGAAGGCATAGTGTTACAGTTTTTAAAAAAGGCAAAGCAAACAAAAAACCCACTTAAAATTGAAGCATAACTTCAGTATTGGCCTTTATTAAGATAGATAATGACTATGTAAGATCTTAGCAAAAATGCCTAAATGATTTGTCAGAGAGAGAATGTGTCTAGGTATATGTAATTGCTTCCACATTTTTTCATTTTTTTAGAAAAAATTTTTTACGTGTTTGCAAGATAACTCCCACTCAGTGGCTGGTGAAGTGCTCTAGTTTTTTAAGCAATTTAATGAGCAGCTAGTGAGGATGGTTTTCCCAGCTGCCAAAGGGTTTCTCAGAGTTACAGTGACTGCCATATTACTGTCAAGCTGTCATGGACTAAGTGATGGTTTTAAAGCATGTTTGGTGGGTTCGTGAGTAGCTGGTTTTTTGAATGCTATAGAAATGCTGGCTGTTTCCTAAAACATAAATTTTGTTTATTTATGTTAAATAAAATACTAAGACACGAAAGTATCTTAAAATACTAAGACACGAAAGGTGAAATGCAACTAGATCTGTTTGGCTGTGCACAGTAATCATGAGTGTGAGATGTAAAGGAGGAGCTGCTGTTTTCCTAAGGGGATTGCACCATTTAGCTTAAGACTGAATTTCTGCCTAAGGTGATGACGTACTCAAGGTCCTTGTAGGTAGCTCCATAGAAGAGTAGCCCTCTTGGCCTCTCCCAGAGTTGTGGTGGATGGTACAGAAACAATCATCTAATCAAGATGCTTCCATAGTTGATCACTAATAGTCATTTTTGGGAGGTGATGAAGTTTGAAAATGTAATGTGAATCTCTCACTGCAGTGCAGAGCACTAATGGCTCTGAATACAAAGCTGCTGTTTATTGATTATTAAAAGTCCTATATAGAGAAGTTTGGAGAAGTAGATATATCAAATGAACCAGTTTCTGGAGATGCAGAGATTAGACATTTAGTATTTAAATATTATCTGTAAAATTTTATGTTCTCACCTTGAAAGATCAATGCCCCCTGTTTTCAAGAGCACTTAAATACGTATGTCATGTTTAAGCCTTCAGAACAATAAAAAGTTTGCTGTATTAAAGTTTAAGGCTATACATTTCATGATTGGTTACCCATGAGACTCTGAGGGGGAAAAACAAGTGTTTGATCACACAATCCATCTAGTGCTTCCTGGTGTCTAACCCTTTGTTTTGCAGAGCTGCTAGTGTTAATTATATGTGTGACTTACATATAGTATGCACAATTTTTTCTTTTTAATAAATAGCTCATTTAGCAGTAGATCATTGCCCATTTTGCATGGGAAGAGAATAATCCACAGGCCATAAAAATTGAGGCACTGTTAAATAGCCTTCAATTATTACTGATTTATAGAAGATATGTGAAACTGCGTCTAGTAGAATGCTGTAAAGTGTTTGAATACAAAGAGTAAATATAGGGAAGATAGGCACATAAACTTGTACCATTTTTGAGTTTGTTTCACACTCACTACTGTGTAGGCTTGAAGTAGAAACAGAACCTGTAAATACCCTGTAGGTATAGATAGGTTTCCTGACACCCCTGCTTTATTGGGATTGTTATATTTGCATGTATGAGCCATGGAGCAAGTAACAAATCTTTAATACTAATCTCACTTCTTAGTAATAGCAGTCTTTGCTTTTCAATAGTCATTCTGGTCTAATTTTGGTACTGCTTTTCTGATACTACATTGATCTTGTGTTTTCTGTAGCATTTGATGTAGGATTCTAAATCACGTACTTCACCATGCACCCATTTGGCTCTCAGTGCTTCCACTGTCAATGAGATCTCTGGCAATTTGTTTACTACATTCCTGTCAATAGGCTGATCAATATACTGAGTCCAGCTGTGCTTTCTATTCCAAGGTTGCTTCTTAAAAACAATTATCTCCCTTGTGGGATGCTAGTATCTCTTTTTTTTCTTTTTCCCTGCTAAAATTTCCTTGGAATTAATTTTGTGTTTATCAAGTTTAGTTCTCATAAGGATATTTGGACTTTCACAGACACACTCAGAACTGAAAACATCTAAATTTGAGATACTGAAAAGAGCTTTTCATATTAATCTGCTTTTGCTAATGTATTCCAAAGTACATTTAACAACAAGACACAGATCTATGTGTTTTAAAATTTTCATCCTAAGAATTAATATTAACTTTTTGACTTCAAAGAATGATAAGGTATTACATGAGTAATTATGTAGCATTTAACTGTGTCTCTGGGTGCAGAAGTGCATGCAGCATGTATTTTCAGAGTGGGAAGCCTGTTACTTTTCCTGGGTATTTGGGCAAATGGGATGCACAAAAATAAGCAATCTTGCTGTTTAAGTCTTGATTATTTTAGAAGCGGTCTTTAACTGCCAGCATCTAAAAGCAGAGAAAAGAAACTTTTCCAATAATACTCTTATTTGGCGGACCATATAGGTAAAATTATTTTTGGAAAGAGTTTAGGTAGAAAAAAAAATAGATGACACACCAGCTTCAGTAGATCATACAAATTATTTCTTCACAGAAAGTGGAAATGTGTTTGGGAGTGACTTAACATACAGCAACAGAAAAGTAACATGTAAATAACATACACATTTGACTACAGAAAGTGTCTAAAGCTGCTTATAGAATTTCCATGGAGTTATACTGATTAAAAGAATATTTGTTTAGAGAAAACATCTAATGCAGGAAGTTAATTTTCCTGCTGTTGAAAAGTTAGCCTTACTAAGTACTCTTTGAAAACCGGATTCTGACTGAATGATACACTAATTTGAGCATTATATTGCCTTTTTTACTATTTTCCAAAATCAGAGCAGTCTTCCTTTTTTGTGGTTTTTAACATACATTTTGTTTATATTAAGTAATATCATTATTATTCATAGATGTTGTTTTTGGTACCTAATATTGGGAAGGAGAAGTGTCAAACAAACTTTAGTTTCTTAATTCTTACACCTGTGTTTTTCACAGACTATTTTCTGCCTTGATGGATTTACAGTGTAGTAAGTGCATATACCTGTGTCTCTTGGCTGGCAATCAAATGTCACAAATGCTGGTGGTGTTATGCAAACATGACCTATGTGTACCATGTTGTGAAAAGACTGGAAAAATACTTTGTTTTTCTGATCAGCAATATGAAATTCAGTCTAAAGTAACAGGTTTTTTTTATAAGGTGCATATACTTACATGGTCATATGGTTGTTCTTTTTCCCTTCTCTGTTTTCCTAAATTGAGAAGATGACAAAGAAATTATTAATACTCAGTGCTGAATATGAGAAACTTAAATTAGTATGGGGAAAAGAGAACAGTAAGGTAATTGATGGTGCACCTCTCCTATGAGGAAAGTCTGAAAGAATTGGGTTTTTTCAGCCTGAAGAAGCAAATGCTTTGGAATTACCTAATTGCAGCCTTCCAGTACCTGAGAGCTTCCAAGAAATCTGGAGAGGGACTTCTACAATAGTGATAGGACAAGGGGAAATGGCTTCATACTGAAAGAGAGTAGATATAGGGTAGATATTAGGAAAAAAAAGTCTTTACTTGGGAGGGTGGTAAGGCACTGGAACAGGTTGCCCAGAAAGGTGATCGATGCCCTGTCTCTGGAAGTGTTTAGGACAGACTGGATGGAGCTCTGAGCAACCTAGTCTAGTGACAAGTGTCCCTGACCATGGCAGGGAGATAGGAACTGGATGATGTTTAAGGTCCCTTCAAACCCAGGCCATTCTGTGGTTCTGCGATTGTAAGAATGGAATGGAAAGACCTTTTTTCTAGTTCTGGGGTTTTTTACAGGATGTTGGTAACTTAAGTTGATAATGGCTAAAATATATCCAGTTTTGAGTACTAAACAGCTTGTTTGGTATCATACCACCATTCTGACAATAAGGAATATGCTTTTCAGTACGTTATCCTGGAAAGATAATGCATTCTGCTGTCAGAATCGGTGACATATATTTGCTTTGTAGGACACTATAGAAAATACACCAGCAAAACAGCTACTGATAAGTGCAGTAAACAGCATGTTCCTGAATCCCAAAGCCCATTTCAGTTATTTGTTTTTCTATATGTTCAGTGACGAACAAGAAACCAACTCAAGCATCTATTACAAAGGTGAAGCAATTTGAAGGCTCCACATCGTTTGTCAGGAGAACACAGTGGATGCTCGAGCAGCTTCGCCAGGTCAATGGCATAGACCCTAATCGGGTGAGTTTGAGCAGTTTCCTAGAAAATTAAAATTGAGCTGTTATGTAACTGATTTATGAACCAGGCATTCTTTCTATTCAAAAGGCATCTGGAAATATAAGATACAGGTTTAAGTGCAAATTCTCGAAAAAGGAATAAGTGGAATATGTGAAGTAAATTTTAATGGGAAACATGGGAGGAGGCTAAAGCTCAGTCATATGGATTTTTTCTTCTTGTCTTTCCATACTTTCCTTACTGCTTTCTCTTTTCTTTGTGAAGAGCAAAGAGTCTTTTTTGATTCAGCTTTAAGCCTCTTGGGGTCTACTTTGGCATGCAGCTGTGCTGTGAGATAGAGCAATAGGTAGAAGTAAGTACAGAAGAGGTTGCTGAGATTCAAGTTTGTGAAATCTTGTGAATCCTACATTTTTTCTAGGACAGTCCTTTCCTCAGATATTTTGACATTCCTTGTCTTATGTTAGAAAATGTGGTTATGTCCTTTATATGCAAAAGGCAAATGAACACTGATTTAAACAAAAAAACTACCAAAAATAAAATAAAGCAAATCAACCCTGTATTAAATAGCTGTGGAATTATTCCTTTAATTTGGGCTGTGCAGCTCACCATGAGCTATCTCAAGACAAAGTTGTACTAATATATGTTAGACTTATGAATACAATTCTCCAGTACTAAAACAACATACTTAGAAGTTAAAAATGTGGCTCATACTATGTGCTCACAAAGTGATTTAGTGTTCTTTTTATAGCAAAATATTTTTGTGACTAACTCCCTTGGTTCCTTCAAAGTTGAGCTCTGATCAGACATCTAAGTGTCTTAACTATGGTGCACCAAATTCTGTCTCTGTCAGTCTTGATTAGTTCTTAAGTGCTTAGTACCAAGTCTAGTTGCTACCTAAAACTTGGTACAAAAAAGAAGCCCTTGGCCACTGCCCTGTGAAATGCAAGGAGTGAAATTATATTTTCTGTGGGTAAAGGAACTATGAAAACAAGCAAAATGACAAATAGATAGGGGATAAGAGTTTTAGGGCCTTTTGCAGCATCTGCTATGCAGCTATGTACATAACAGTTTGAAAGTCCTACCAAGCTCTTAAGCTTAGAAATGTTTCTTTCAAACTTATCTTCCTGTGAATTCCTAGTGTCATGAGTTGGAAAAAAACATTTACTAGATTATATTGCAAAACAAAGGCTCACAAATATGAAATATATAGCTGACTTCCTGCATAAAATTATTTTATTTTGGCAGCCAAATCTGGTATAGAGCTGCACTGTGGTTTGTTCTGGGAATGGACTTTTGCTCATGTTATCCTGAGTCCTTTGCAACACTTCATAAAAATGCATTAAATACAATAACTAAGACTTATTTGCTTAGGACTTAGTTTATTTGTTTGGTTGAGCATGGAGGGCAGAGACACATCTTCTATAAAATAGTGTGACCATAGATTTTGTGTGGAGATATATAAATGCTTGCATAATATAGAAGACACAAATAACTATATATCTGAAGATAGCAATGGTTTCTTATGAGAATTTGGCTTTTAATGTTTTGATCTAAATTATTTTTGTTTTCAGATATTTTTTTCAAAGCTGACTATTCCTCATTAAAAATAACAGTAAAATAAACCTTCCTGCCTGTTCGGTTTTTTTCATTCAAAAATAGGCAGTAATACCAGGATGGCTATTAGTTGCATGACCTTTCAATTTTTTGCAACACAGTCAGTACATTTTAAAAAATATCTTTCTCCAAATAATTTTTAAAACTGGAATAACAACAGTCTATTTTTTTTCTTCCAGGATTCCCCAGAATTTGATTTACTATTTGAAAATGCGTTTGACCAATGGGTAGCAAACACAGCTTCAGAAAAATGCACGTTCTTTCAGGTTCTACATCACACTTGTCAGCGATATCTTACAGACAAGAAGCCAGAATTTATCAACTGCCAGTCTAAAATTATGGGAGGTAAGTGAATCAAAGCTTAATACTTAGCAGTTGCATGTGAAATGATTTGCATGTGATTTATTCTCTGTTCAGATAAGCTTGCAGCCTAATGACATCTTGAAATCATGGGTCTGATATGCTAACTTAGCAGTAAACTTCTAGGCTTCAGCATTTCTGCACCAAGCACCACATCACACTCTTGTTACCTTGTCATTCCTTTCATTTTAGCTACTGAAACTGATAACAGATACAGATAACTTTGTCGATCAATAGTTTTCTTTTAGGGTCTTTTCAAACGAAATAAAAATGTGCAAAATTTCTTGCGTCTTCTCTCATTCCTTTCCTTTTTCACATTAATAGGATTTCCTTTGTTTTTGTTGTGGTGGTGAGGAGGGAGCTTCATTAATGGGTGAAGATGCCCTCTACAATTTTTCTATTTCATATGTGAAGTCTCATGTTGATTATCTGATTGCTATTGTTTCTCACTTCCATCCTTCCTGCAAATAAGTTGTTATTAATAAACCACAACATATCTTGCCTTTGAACTAGTATTATTCTTCTAAGCTTGAACTGTCCAAAATTGAGTTCCTGATTAAACTGACCCAGTATAAACTTTATCCTGAACAAGTGTCATCACAGTGGAAAAAAATTACTACTGAGGTTCATAAATATATGCTTAACTTCTACTTTTTCAACACACACTAGACCCTACCATGTCCCATGAAGCATACCCACATTCTGCCTTTGACAACTTCCTAGATAAAGTGGGAGTATTCAGTAATCCTCTGATAGCAGATGGTGACCATTTCCATATTCCTTGCATGTCATTCTGACTGGGCACACATCTGGTCTGTGTATGTACACACACAGTGCTGCATATAGCCATTGTATAGGACCTAATAAATCTCCTCACAGATACAGTGCTTCTGCTGTTCTTCACACTATCAACTTTTTCCTCATACTGGGTGGTACGCTTCCTGTGGGTAGGTTTAAATTTGACAGAACCTGTACGAGCTGCAAACCAAGTACTAGTTGACCCTAAATTTCAGTGACTTGCTGTGTGTCAGCCTCACTGAGCCAGCTGTTTGTATCAAAACCCATTTAGTCCAAAACCTGAAATACCAAGAGTTATTTTCTGGAATATATGTTGAAATGTATTGTCAAGCTCAAATTCATCCTGACAAGAGAAAGTAAGGTACAAATATAGCTAAGCAAACCAAAGAACATAGAGACCTGAGAATATAGTTTGAAATGTGTTGTATCCAGTTGAGAATTTATGACTTGGGTTATTTTGTTGTTGCTGTTATGTTGGTGTATTTTGCTAACTGGTCAAAGCAGTATATTCAAATCATACTTTACTCTTAGTGCAGTCAGATTTCAAGATGAGGCTTGTCATTTCATCTCCTCAGCCAAGGCAGCATAACATTTTAAGTGATATTCTTGTGAACTTTCTGGGGATGTGAAAAGTAATACTTTTTCTTTTGGATGGTTAGGCAGTTTAACTTCTAATACTCTACAAAATATAAAAAAAATTATTAAAAAAAAATAAATATATATGAATGCACCCACATGTTTTTTTAAGTCATTATATAAATATGCCCATCATATGTGTAATGTATATCCTGTAGCTAATACAGATTTTAAAAAATAAAATTGCCACTGAAGAACATTTTTTCCTAAGTGGAACTGAAGATGAAAGAACTTGAAGGGCTTGTTTACAAGCCTACTTATCTTATTGAACCTTATTCCTTCCTAAAGGATAAGAGTGAAGAAAGTGAAATTCGTGCTGCTCTTGTTTCTGCAGGAAGTGCTTAGGATCTTAGCTTTAAGTAAATAAGGGTGTTCCTGTGGAACTACAGACCCTCTTCATGGCCTTCCTCCTTTTACCTCCTTTCTCTCTCACACACAGACACACACACACTTTCCCCTGTAGACCAGAGCCCTGCCACTGACTCTCCTTCTGCAGAATCATTTTTTACCTTATTTTCATTTGCATGTCATGTAATTATAGTCTGCAGAGTTAAATAGGCTAGACTGTTCTCTGTAACTTGATTAATGACATCAGTACTTGCAGCAATAATGAGAACTGACTGAAGGTGTGGGTGCTAATCTGAGAACAAAGAACAAGTTCAAGTTTAAGCAGACTGTAACAAGACTCCTCCTACTAGTGTCTTACACTAAATATTTCAGGTTTGTCTTTTGTTTAGAATTTAGGTGAGCCCTCTCCGTAGCTTACATGCATTCTGGATGTTATGGTGGAGAAGAAAGGCAGGCTTTGGGGCTAGAGGGCTTTTTTTGACTGATTTTTCCCCTTGTGGAAATTTATAACATACAGGTTCTGATAGTGGAATGTGCGTAATTTGGAGTATCTGTGTTATGTTGTTATTTGGTGGCCATGTTAGTCAGGTTGTATTACTTATACAAAGCAAAGTTGGAGATGGCTGGTGTGCAGAAATTTCATCCCTTAGAGGTTGTGTTCATTGGAACAGCTTGATTCTTGACATAGCATTAAACTGACATTGAGGATGCATTTGACTCTCATTTCTGGATAGAACCTTGAGATACAGCTATAGAAGCTCTTTAGAGATTAACTCTGGCCCTATAATAAAGAACAAACATTTGCTGCCACCTTTAGATGCATATTAGAAATGCATTTGGTTTTAAGCTTTGTCCTACCTCTACACATTGGTATTTAACAATTGTTCTGCTGAATTAATCAAAATATTCTTGGGAACCCAAAATGATGACATCTTTACCTTTGTGACCTTTTCTGTAGGATACCCTGCAGGAGTTATTAATGAATCACTATTTTTCCTCCAAGAATAAAATGCCAGTGTGAGAATGGTAATGAGTACTTTTTCCATACAGTATTACTCATGTTGGCTTACCACATTTGAGACCTGCTGAGCAGATAGTGCTGTTTACCATACAAAGCAAGATGAATGGCTGATACTAAAGGAGACGAATGAAAACTTGTGTTAGAAATTGCCCCGAGCATCCTGATCTAGTGGGTGGCATCCCTGTCTGTGGTGAGGGTTTGGAAATAGATCATCTTTAAGGTCACTTCCCACCCAGGCCATTATATGATTCTGTGAATTAGGATGGGAAAAAAAAAAATTGTTGCCCTCCCTCCTGTCAAATACTTCATAGTCGGTTGTTTGTTTCAGTTCTCACCTGATAGACATTGAAAAAAGTGTGTAGCTGAACATATTACTCTTGCAGACATTCACATGTAAATTAATTCTGATAGAAATGAATTTGACCCCCCAAAAAATTCAAAAACAAACAAAAAACAGCAACAACAAAGGTGAATTATCTGCAGTATCTGTTATTTTGGTGATGTTTTGCTGGTTTGAAACGACCCATCAAACTTAGCCATGTTCCTATAAAGAAACAATTTTTTTGCAGTTTATTTAGGTATTTCTTGCCAACATATACCAAATACTCAGTTACTGCATTCTAGAGATTAAAATATTAGAAACATAATTTTTTACTGCCAAAAACATTTCACATGCTTGCTTTTATGCCCTGGATATTCATGTCAAGATTAATTCTGCTTTGCAGTTTTACTTAACTATATGTGTTTTATGTGATCTTAAACATAAAAACCATGAATTGAGATTGGAATGGATATGAATAGTTGGGATCTTTTTCCATGGAAATTTGGCATATAATCTGAGCTCTAAATTAACTTCTAAAAGGGAAAGCTTGTAAGAAAGAAAAACCACTTAGTTTGTCAGTCCTGTCAGCCCACCTCAAGGACTTCTTGAGGCCATTTTAACCAGAGATGGAGCTTATCTTGAATGTAATTTATGATCATAGTGGCAGAGCTATTCACTGCCAGTTTTACCCTGATTTCTTTTACTAAGATATCTTTCACTGTTTCACCTCACCTAGCTTCATTAGTTTAGTAGTTTTGATAGATTTTGCAGTTACAAGTCCGATTTACACACACTCAGTATAGTCATACTTACATAGCTACGTTTTTGTGTGGATAAAACATAGGCTTGGGTTTGAATATACATTTTACAGCATTTTGGAATTCATCAGTTTTTGCTTAAAATGAGATGGATGCCAGTTCTGTTTTGTACTGCTGAGCATTACTTGATTGGTGAAAGCTATTTTCTGGTCACCATTGTGTGCAACCAAGCAAGACCAGACAGAGTTTTTTCATCCTATATAAAACTTCCTTTAATCTGGCTGACCTCTGATGTGGGAAGGTGATTGTCCATGTTCATAACGACTTCAGAACTATTAGAAATGTAAAATAGAATTGCTTTTCTATTTCTTACAAAGAAGGAAAAAAAGCAGCCTTGGTTGATAGACACATCGGTAAAAGGGAAAAATCCACCACCTGAATGCCCAACCGTTTCAAAAACTAAAATCTTCCTTTTCTGTTCCTGCAACTCGGTACTTCCTATGTTTCCACGTTTGTTCACTGTTACGTCATTTAATGCAGCATTTTTCCCAGTCTGGAAAGTGAATGCAAGTGGTGCATCAATAGTAATAGCTATTCAAAATACCTCTATGGAACATTCTTTGTTGAATGAACCCAGATCCATTTCTCAATATTTCTGAGCTTCTTTGACCCTTGAGAATAAGGGTCTAAGAATTCACATAAATTCTCAGGTTACTTGAGAACAGAAAACTCAAAGTAAGCATTAAATAACAGCTTTGTCTTAATGACCCTGCTCTGAATATTTGACCTCGTCTTGTTTGTAAATCATACAGCCACTAGCTCATTTGAAATAAGCAGACATATATTGTGCTTAATGAATTGCTGCATAGTTGCTGCAGAGTTATCCTTTTGTTACCTTTTTGAATTTGAATTCTTTCCAGTGTCTGTCAGCAAGGATCTCTCTAAAGAATCACTTCTTGATCTTCTGTATGAAAATTCTGTATGCCATGTTTTTCATTATCAGTCCCTATGAAAGTCACAAGGCAATGACATTACTATATATTGGAACAAAGTCAATAGGAAGTGTGAATTATCTTGTATTTATTGGCCGGCATTGTCTCAATTCCAAAAATCATTATGAACTTAGTACATTGTAGTTTCTCATGACTAGCAGGAATTCATTAGTGTTGATGTTTTCAGTCTTCTGAACTTCTTCTGTTGACACAGTTAGGATCAGTTCACTAGTGGCTCTCTTTCTACTTTGATAGCATAGGTAATTTCTCTTCTGAAGCATTTTAGAATTTTCTTTACCTTTCACAGTTCCCATATTGACATAAGAAAGTAGAAGACCTTGTTTGGATAGTCTTATTTACTATTTACTCTTCATTCACTGTTAACTTCAGCTCACGGTTGGTTGGCTGTTGAGAACCTGGATACTGTGATTGCTCTACAAGGTTCATGCTTGACAGTGATGCAAAAGTTTATTCTGTTAGTTTCTCATTTAGAAGATTTTCACAAAGTTGTGATTAATAAAGCTCGTGAAAACATGTCAAGCATAATTCAGCTAGTGAGTAGAGTACTAGCCTTAATGGAGTTATAACAGTCTGGAAATAAGAGCATTTACTCAAGTCCCCAGATAGACTTCACAGCTTCTTCTGGGTGCAGCTGTGACAATATTGTTCACAAGACCCTGGATAGGAAGCAGTCCACCTCTGGAATGGCTACGTAGGCTGCAGGCATTGCAGGAATCAAAAATATACACACGTTCTTCAGTCAGTCAATCCAGGAAAAGCATGTACCTTTCTTTTTTTTTGGCTTTTTTTGGTGGAAAATAGGTTAAACTCAAGATCAAAACAAGAACTGGGATGTTACCCACTAGACTGATTTTATTTTTTTCCCATCATAAAATGTACCTTGCAAATCTAAGGAGCTGACATGGCTAATGAGAGCAGAGGAAGAAATTTATCTCTGTTGTCAGTAAGGCTTATCTTGTTTTGCTGCTTGCTAATGAAGATGCTGAACAGTCGGGATGATCATTTTGCCTTCTACATCCTCTGTAATTGGTAAGACCTTTCTAAAAGTATAATGTTGTGATGCACAAGGTGTTCTTTGTTATTGTTAGAAATAATTTGCAAGCATCTGTTTAACTCCCAGGGTCATAGGTATTATTTAACTACTAGCAGGAAAAAAAAAATACGCTTTTTCTTCATATAAGAGTTGAGATAAATCTGCCCTGTTTTGGCCTTAAAAGTACAAGATTTCAGATACACCAACATAAATCGTGTGGAGATGTAAATAATGTTCAGAAGCAATTAAGTGACAAACTAGGGTTGTATTAAACATGCTACAATATAAAATATTCTACGTTACTATGACTGATATTATAGGGGTTTTTTTCATGTGTTGCAAATCAGGAAGACAGAAATGTATGGGGTCAAATCTGAATAGTTTTATTGAAGTTTAAAGAGCGATTTTAATATACTGTTGTTTCTTTTTTTCTATCTTACATGCTTTGGACAAGATATCTGATTAGATGAATTTTTAAGTCTCTTTGCATCAACATAATACATAATATTTGCCCATCTTTTTATATTTAAATTTGTTCCTGGCCATTTTTGGTATTGATGGATATTAAAAGATCCAGATGTGTCAGAAGAAATTGCCTAGCCCACATGGGAACAGGGGAAAGTACTGTAACCAGTTTAAATTTGAAATCACTTCTTACTCTGAAACCTGTATTACTTTTCAGGGCAGAATAATATTTTTACAAAGGTGGAACCATTAATTGTGTCCCTTGGGAGTACAATGACTCTTAATGTTGCATGATTGGTAAAGGCTAAATTAAGAGCAGAAAATGTACCACTTACATCAAAATAGTTAGCAGAATTGGTAACTGATGCTTTTTGAAGGTCATAAATTTTCCAGATTCAGGTGCAAAGACTTACAGAAGTGTTTTTATTTACTTTCAAAGAAAGTGAAAGTTCATGGCAATCCTCCACTCCAGGCTCTGAGACTTCTAGATTTTATGGATCAAATATAAGTTGGGAAGTAAGTTATCTTTGAAAGATAAATTGAGAAGTTGGATGCTCAGTTTTAAGTTCGGATTCAAGTTTTCAAAGCTGGAAATCCAGTGAAGATTCTACTTTTTATAAATGTTCTGTCTTTCAGATCACTTAGTTGTCCTTTCTGGATGATAATTTAAATATTGAAATTATCTGGAGAACATTCCATTTGTGTGATACAGGAATTCATTAAGTTGTAGGAGTGTATAATCTTACAGGATTACAATCAGAGAAGTACTGTTTCTATAACCTTCTACGCATTATCTCAAGCTGTTTAATAAGGCTTTCACATGGCTGTTTAAGAGAGGTCAGAAATGTTTTTTTTTCTGTTTGGGTCTTTGTAGTAGCTCTTCCTTCTTTTATTCAAGAGAGCTCTTAACCAAGGCTGTCAGCACAGCACCAATATGCATGAAAGGATGTGTAACAGTTGGCAGGGAGGTGACAGGGATGAAGTAGGAGGAGAAGAATATGTTTGTCCTGTGGACCTTTATAATCAGCTAGTGTGTTACAGATGTGATGGACAGCCTTGGGTTAACGTTAGTCTAGGAAATGTAAGTCTCTGGTAATGATGATTTCAACAAAACAAATATGCTCAGCAAGGAGAGGCAGCTAATGGATGTGTGAAGTGCCAGCATCTGTTGAAACTTCATCAATCTAAATATGTCGCATCTGTTGAAACTTCATCAATCTAAATATGTTGATTTTGAAATACTGTAGCATCCTGAGTTAGATGCCTAGAATTCACTTAATCCTTTATAATTATTGTGGTGTGTGGTGTTTCTCAGGTATTGTTCCAGACTAAGTTGTTCCTTATTGTGAGCACTTTCATGGCAGTCTTAGCAGTGGAAGAGGTTTGCCTCATGTGCTGTGTTGCAGTAATGAGCAGCTCTTAATTTATTTTTTATGGCATAATTCTTCCAGCCAAATGTATGATTTTGATTGGTGAATATAGCTAATATGTGGGAGTCACATGAACCTTGACACACCAGGAGAAACTTTCAGATTAGCAAAACCAGTAATTGCCTCTTGACCTTTCTGTGGTCACTTGCTTCATTCTAAAGTGTTGTTTTCAGTGATTCAGTACAGTTTGGAGGGTGGAAGAAGAGATCAAGTTTTTGTAAAATGCTGTCTATAACAGCAATATTCAAACTGTTTTTTATTGACAGTGGTTAATTGAAACAGATGAGAGTAATGTGCATAATTAGCAGAAAAAACTATTCAGGCATAAACTTATGCCAATCTTAGGTGATTGAGATGGTGCTAAAATATTGCCCGTAAACATATAGCTCCTGGATTACCCTGAGGAAGGGCTGGCACAGCCAGTCACTCTCAGGTCAGATGCTGCATTTTTTATTTGCTGTTTTGCAGCCATTGCTCTTGACTGATTTCATCCTGATCTTGACGAGTTCTTACACAGTCTTCATTCTTACTCATGAGCCATAAATTTATTTTCAGTTTATGTGGTAATAGAAGTTGGTGATTTTGAATATGTTGCTTAAATAGCAAACCCAGAATTTTCAAAGTCACTTACCTGATGAAGAACTAGGAATCTGTTGACAAATACACTGAGTTCCATGCCTCCATTGTAGCGGGTTAATGCATTATGTTTCTCAATAATAATTAACACTACTTAAGCAGAAGCTCAGTCAATAGTATTGACACAATGTCTGCAAGAATTACCTTTGTTTAGAAAAATCCTGTGATTCATTTTCAGGGCATGTGGCTGTCTAAATCTCCTACCCACCCTGAAAGAAATGTCAATACTTTGGTGAATTCAATGTGAAATAAAACAACAAAATTGCATCACGAGATGTGTTAACACTTTGGACTGCCTTGGCAGGGAAAAGTGTATTGGGCTTTCTATTGGTTTTGGCAGGGATGGATATTTTTCTTCATAACAACCAGTACAGTGTTTTATTTTAGATTTGTGACCAAAACTGCGTTGGTAACACACCAGGTGTGTTACCTGAGTGAGTTTAAGTGAGGTGTGCTTACACAGTGTCAAGACCTTCATGGTCTCCTCCTTTTGCCTGCCCCCCAGCAAATGGCCTGGGAGGGGACACAAACAGGGAAGCTTACCAAAACTGACCAGGGATATGCTCCATGCCATGTAACAGCATGCTCAGCAATAAAACTGGAGGGGAAACTGCCTTTTCCCAAGGTAAACATTGCTCAGGGACTAGCTTGAGCATTAGGGCCAGTGGTGAGTGTTGGGTGGTGACTGATTCTTTTTCCATCATTTGTACTATAGGCTTTCATTAAAAATAGATTTTTTTCTTTTAAATATTAAATATAACTCTTTAATAGTAGTCACTGGTTGGGGGGATTTTCTTATTCTATATGAAAAGTTTCATCATTCTGAATATTTCCTATGGAAAAATATTCTGATTTTGAATCAAACTTGTTTGAATATTTCAGCTCATAGTCATGAAATATGTAGTAAGAACAGCATTTTGCTAATGGCAGAAATGGCTGGAAGGATTTAACAAAAAAAACCTCTTTCTTTATAGGATGACATCAATATCAGTAAAAATTGACATGAGAGTTATCCCATTTCCAGGTTATTTTACCTGTCAGCTGATCAAAATCAGAAAAGTTTGCAGGTTTTTTCAGTCAGAGCTCTCACTTGTGACCCCAGGGGAGCAGCATTTAAGATTAATATTTAAATTTGTCAGTTCATTCTCAAACAGTAGCTTGCCATGGTGCGTAGCTGCTGTTCTTTGTTTTAATTATACATTCTGCTTCTTGTCAGGTTGGCTGTAATATGAGATCCTACTGAATTCCAGAACTTTTCCAGAGTAAGCCTCTTTAACACAGAATTGTTGTAATGGGTAAATGTCACTGCACAGTAAGATTTTTGGACATTATTGATTTTATAGTCCCAAAGAAATTACCCTTTCTAGAGAAAAGGGTAAAAAAATCAGAATTTCTTCCTGCAGGGTTTTCAAAGTTATTACATACAAAGTTTTTTCACATTTGGATCTTCAGAGATGAAGTTTTTCCCAAAGGTGCAAATTTATGTGAACTTAATAATCTTGACTATAATGGTTTATCATTAATATAAGCACTAGTCACAGAATTGTTAGGGTTGGAAGGGACCTCTGGAGCTCAACTAACCTAATCCCCCAATTTAATATTAATCATCATGATTGAATGTAATTTAATACTGATTTTAATTTGTTGGTATATATCTATAAGAAGATATTTGCTTTAAAAGAATAAATTTGCTGAAAATGCAGTTAAAGTAACAGCATTGTTGTAGTTTGGTTTTATTTAGACAGTTGTTTTATTAATGTTAGTTAGGTTTGTTATTGTACTCCCCTATTTTTCCCCTTAGAGTGGTTTCCAAGTTGTTTGCCCTGAGAGTTCCTGCCACTCAGATCCACAGTTACCTCTCGATCTTCTCACCTCTCCCTTTATTCCTGGGGGAATAAAGACTCTTTGGGCTCGCAAGCATCCTTCTCTCCTCTCTTCATCTCCTCTCAGTGTGTGAAGCTACCAAAGCTGCGTAACCCACGCCGCAGCACCCAGCACTACCAGCGTGGCAGACGCCGTTCCCCTGGGGTGCCCTCTCACGTGGCGGCCACCCAGCCTCACATGGACAGTGCTAGCCGGCTCATCTCGTCTGCTTGAGGTCATAGAAGGTAGCTGCCTCACAGCATGATCCACATACCTCACCCCCACCCCAAGGTTAACAACATTTTGACCAGAGTAATGATAAGAGACAAATTCCTATAATAGAATGATGCGAAGATAATGCTGAAGTAATTTTTTATGATTCTACTGCTTGAAATTTCACTCTGTAATTAGTTAAGCTGTTCAAAAGTATGAATAATTTACATTATATCATTGCTGTGGAGTACTGAATAAAAGAAAATCTCAGGAGAGCAGGAGGTATTTTAGTTATCAAGATACCTCATAAATGAAAAAAGTATTTCTTGTATTACTCTAATGGCCCCTATATCACTATTTAAAATAAAAAGAAACTAGCATCAGAGATAAAACTTCTTTTTTCTTATGACTGTAGCAGGAAAGCTTTTTCTACTTAACTGCCCATAGAAAAAATATTTCTAGTGCCTTGCAGAACCATAACAAGGGTTGTTTTTTTTGTAATACAGCTGTTTCTAGATCTGAGATTTTGCAAGCCACACTGAGAAATGTGAATACACTGTGTTTGTTAAGCAATAAAAATACTGAACTGTTGAACCCTTAAGGTAATTTAGGTAATTTATTTTGTCATGTTTTTGGGGGTTTTTTTTAAGACCTCATCTTCACGACTTAATTAAATTTTATTTCCTATGGTTTGCAGAAGTCATTCTTTCTGTTCATGTGCTGCTTTTGGCTTTTTGTCAGCTAATTATCTGCTGTGTTTCAGGCTATGTTGATTTTCTTTAATTTCTGTGTTTCTGGTTTGCATATATTTAAATGGGGGAGTTAAAACAGCAGAAATCATCCAGATGTATTTGATATGTTGGAGATGATACTGTTTGAGCTAAAAGTAGGAGTGGTTATTTTTTTGGAAAAGCTTATGGAAATAATTTAGTCAAGATATATGAAATATACTCTGACTCAAGAGAACCCCAAAGCCACAAACAGTATTGTAGACTTGGAAAATATACTAGATAAGTATCACTATATGTTTATTTTGCTCTAAAAAGTTTATTGAAAATGTCTGCTGATTCTTGCATTTTTGTAATTTTCATAATTATCCACTGATTTTTGTTAACATCTTCAGAAGTTTTCCTGAAACATAACATTCAGATCAGATCACTGCAAAATGTATTTAGTCTTGTATTTTGTCTTCTGTAGCAACATTGCGGTTTAGGAATGGTATTTCTCTCTCTAGGAATTTCCAACCAAAACTGCGACAGCATTTGCTTCCCCTCCTCCTCCAGCAGAAAGCACAAAAGGCCAAGATTAGGGGTTGAGATGAGAAAATTTTACTGAAAGCAACAGTAAGAAAATGAACAGTAACAGCAAGAATACTAATAACAAATAATAAAAGCTAACTGCATTTATTTCATTCTCAGAAGTAGGTAGTTTCTAAATGTTTTATTAATCCATGTACAATTAAAATTGAATGCTCATGTTTGCAAATCAGTCACTGTAGAGTCTGATAACTAATCTCAAGATGAATCTCTGCATTGAGCTGAAATATATTTGATACGGCTAATAGAGAATGCGATGAACCTTTTATGAATGTGTGATAAAACAAATGATGCCATCTAAATAATGGTGTCTCTAGAGACCAATTAGTTTCTTCACATACTTGATTATGACAGTATTCTTCTATCTTTCAGGTATTGGGTATGGTGGCTAAAGGATGTACTTTTCATTCTGCATGATAGAAGTCCTAAAGCTGACTTCATAGGGTGCAAGAGCCTATTGATACAGCTTGAATTGTAGAATATGCTGAGTTGGAAGGGACCTACAAGGATCATCAAAGTTCAGCTCCTGGCTTTGCACAGGACCCCCCAAGAGTCACACCATGTGCCTGAGAACATTGTCTAAATGCTACTTGCACTCTGTCAGGCTGGTGCTGTGACCAGTGCCCTACCACCCTCTGGGTAAAAAACTTTTTCTAATACCCAAAATAAACTGAAGAGGTCAGTGCCTGCCCCTCTTCTTCCCCTCATGAGAAGGCTGCTGTGAGGTCTGCCTTCAGTATCCTTCAGGCTGAACAAGCCAAGTGACCTCAGCCACTCCTTGTATGGCTTCTCCCCTAGATCCTTCACCACCTTTGTAGTCCTTCTTTGGACACTCTCCAGTAACTTTATATCCTTTGAGTGTTGTGGCACCCAAAACTGCACACAGGACTTGAGGTGAGCAGAGCAGGACAATCCCCTCCCTTGCCCAGCTGGTGCTGCTGTGCCTGATGCACCCCGGGATGGGGTTGGCCCTCTTGGCTGCCAGTGCACTGCTGACTCAGATTCAATTTGACATTGACCTGGATCTTTCCATGGCACTGCACTCCAGCATCTTCTTCCTCAGTCTATACATAAATCCATGTTGCCCCATCCCAGGTGCAGAATCCATCACTTTCCTTTGTTGAACTTCATGTAGCTGGTGATTACATGGCCCTCTAATTTTCAAGGTCTTTCTGCAGGGCCTCTCTGCCTTCAAAGGAGTCAACAGCTCCTCCCAATTTAGTATTGTCTGAAAACTTACTCAGTATACACAAGTCCTGCATCCAAGTCCTTTTTGAAGACGTTGAAAATTGGGCCCTGCACAATCCCACTAATGACAGGTCGCCAGTCAAATGTCACCCCATTCACTGGAACCCTTTGAACCCTTTGAGCCATGAACCAGTTGCCCACCTGTCACATGATGTGTTTATCCAGCTGTGTGCTGGACATTTTGTCCAGAAGGATCCTGTGAAAGACAGTATGAGAAGCTTTACTGAAATCCTAAAGGAATCTATCAACATGGAAAATGTCTCTCAGGATATTTTGAATCAGAGTAGTTACCTCCTGAAGAACAGCTTAAGGTTTTGCAGGTTGTAGATTATTTATTCATAGGAGTGATTGTCCAATATGTCCAGTGCAAGTGTTGCTATTCCTGCAGTGATACTAATACAGGGATGAGGCATAGTCAGTCATACCAGCAACCACCTACACATGCTCTAGAAATACACTGATGAAATTCCATAGACAACGGACATGTGGGTTTCTGAGTTGCTCATAGATGAGAGCAGATTTTTTTTATTATTGTTTTACTGACATTCCATTGGTAAGGATACTCCAGAAGTAGTTCTTCAGAACAGTCTCAGAATAGCAGCTTCTCTGCAAGTCACTGCTCATGAGAAAATACAGCAGATCTTACCTGGAGTAAACACAATATTGTGTTAGCTAGAGGGCAAAACAGTTACTGCCACTGTGCCAAACTTTCAAGTTCATTCTTCTTTGTTGAAAATAATGTGGAGAAATAGATACCAGTATTTGGCCAGAAATCTACAAACAGTTTTAGGAGTATAGAAAATAAAGAATATTTTTAGGAGTATAGAAAATGAAAAATATTTTTGTTCTGTGGTTTCCTATTGACATGACAGAAGGTTAGCAATATGTTAAAATCTGCTCCCCAACACATTTTAAGACTTTGGAAGATGCTTAGTTTTATAAGTTTATCCATGTAGCCTGCTTTCCTTGAATTCAGCAGAGGCTTTGTGATGTTGTAAAAAACAGATTTAATTCAGTGTTGGGAGCTTTTAAAACTCTTGCCCTAGAGAACTAACACTAGTCTAATGGCCAAAGCCATTAGATCACACCACCAAAAAAGGAAAACTATTTCCAGTGTGGTGTTGCTCAGTACATGTGTTTATTGGAAAAGCTACCAAAACAGAAGCCAAGATAATAATCTCCTTAAAAAAATGATGAACAAAATAGCAATTGACTGAAAAATTTCAAATTAAGAAAGTGTGCAGGATGTAAAGTTGTTTAGTTTTACAATCAAACTCCTCAGGTTCTGAACGGAGATCACTTGAAAAGACTAATTTCTGTCTCTGCAAAGTTCCAGCTCACAGTATTGTTAGATATTAATCTCTTCAACAAGAATGCCAGCTATTATATTCCTTTTCTAAATGCAACAATAGAACAAAACCCCAAACCTGTGGCAGTTCCACATCTACTTTTTTTTTTTTTAACTCCTGATGTGCAAAATGTAAAAATATTGGTATTTAGGAAGCCAAAAAAGTTCTTTTTTTGCTATTTCTCATATTGACTCATCATCTGTGAGTCACTTTGTGTAGGTTCTTAAGTGTCTCCCTCACCTCCATAATATAATACTTGAGTTTTAGTTTAATAAAATTGTAAGGCAGTTTTCCTTATCTCAGGAATTCCTGCGTATGTAGCTTGTACCATGCTCCACAGGCTACTCAGGGCAGCTTTTAGTTTCACTATTCATTGTTTGTTTTGCCTTTCTAAGGAAAGGATTATTATTTGAAAATTGTGTCTGAAAGGATTGTTCTTTTTTCTAATGAAACTGTGTGCTAGTTTCAGCTGTGTTAATTTTTTTCACAGTGGCTGGTACGGGGCAATGTGATAGATGTGTGCTGAACATGGAGTTGATAATATGGAGATGTTTTTGTTATTGCTGAGTTGGGCTTGCACAGAACCAAGGCCTTCTCTGCTTTTTGTACTGGCCGTGCTGGTGAGGAAGTTGGCCCTGCATGGGAGGTTGAGAGGATGAGACACAGCTTGGACAGGTGACCAAAAGGATAATCCCGACCATATGGCATCATGCTCAGTACATAAAGTGAGAGGAAGAAGGAGGAAGGGGAGGAAGTTTGGGGTAATCACGTTTGTTTTCATGAGGAACTATTACTGTGTGATGGGTGCCTGCTGTCCTGGAGATGGCTGAACCCCTGTCTGCTGATGAGAAGGAGTGAATTAACTCCTTGTTTTACTTTACTTTAGTGCATAGCTTTTGCTTTCTCTATTTTTATTAAACTGTCTGTATCTCACCCCATCAGTTTTCTAATTTTTGCCTTTCTAGTTCTCTCCCTGGTCCTGCTGGTGGGATATGGTGGCCTGGGGTCCCAGGGGTCCATCCGGCCCCCCGGGCAGCTGCCGCCGTAGGTATCCCGGATAGCGCTGTGCAGATGAGGCGCAGCCTGTCTGGCCCCCCCGGCTAGCTCCGAGCCACAGGTGACTTTAGCGAGCAATTCTGGAGTGATTCCAGCTCTAGTGAGTTCAGCTCTCAGTGATTTCAGCTCTGTGCTCGCAAAGTGCCTCGGCAGACGCAGGGAAGGAGAGAGGTGAAGGCTGTGTGGAGTTCTGCGGAGATGTCTTTATTGGCAGCTTCTGCAAAGGGTTCCAGTGACAGCTCTTCCCCTGAACTGGGCAGAGGTGAGGGTTTAAGTAGGCTACTGGGGGATTGGAAATTGTCCAATGACCAGGGTCAAGAGGAATACGACCTATAGCCTTAAAAAGAGATAACAGAGGTCTGATGTGCAGAAGAGGGGCAGCTCTGGTCCACTCATCATGACTCTGCATTTCTTATCTTAGGTGAGTGACCACCATGGAGGCCTTAGAGGGCCTCTGACTGCTACAGTGGGAGAGTGAGCAAGAGGCTGTGTGGTGCTTGGTTGCTGGCTAGGGCTAAACTCCAACAAAGTAGTAGCGAAATAGCCCTTTAAATTAATGTTTGGGTTTGGTTTTTTTAACCCGAGAATATTTTTGAAGTAGGTTCACTTCTCAGATAAAAGTAGTTTGTGTCTGTTTTCACTTGTCTTTGTATGTTAATAAGAAAAACAGACTGTAACAGCAGATTTGCTGTAGTGCTCTCTTTGACTGTGTTGAATTTGTTTCATACCTTTACCAGAATAATTCATTTAAGAGCATTATATATTTGGTTTTAATGCTGTGGGAAAAAATGAGAACAGCCAGAACAACCAGGAGATGGAGTCCAGCCAACATGGATTTATGAGAGGAAGGTGCTGCTTGACTTCCCGATATCCTTATATGAAAAAGTGACTTGTTCAGTAGATGAGGGGAAAGCTGTGGATGTTGTTTATCTAGACTCAGTAGAGTGCTTGACACTGTCTACCACAGCATCCTCCTAGATCAGCTGGCTGCTTGTGACTTGGATGGCTGGACTCTTTGATGGATAAAAATGTGGGTAGATGTCCAGGCCCAGAGAGTTGTGGTGAATGGAACTAAATCCACTTGGTGACCCATCGCTAGCAGTGTTATCCCGGGCTCAGTTTTGGTGCCAATCCTGTTTAACATCTTTACTGATGATCTGGATGTAGAGATTGAGGGCACCCTCAGTAGATTTACAGATCATACTAAGATGGGTGGGAGTATTGACCTCTCGAGGGAAGGAAGGCTCTACAGAGGGATCTGGACAGACTCAGTCAGTGGGCTAAGGACAGTGGCATGAGGTTCACTAAGGCCAAGTGCCAAGTCCTGCACTTGCATCGCAGCAATCCCAGGCAGCGCTACAGGCTGGGGCAAGAGTGGCTGTCCAGCAGAAAGGGGCCTGGGGGTGCTGGTCAGCAGAGGCTCAGTGGGAGCCAGCACTGCGCCCAGGTGGCCAAGAAGGCTGGTGGCATCTTGGCCCGTGTCAGCAATCGTGTGGCCAGCAGGACCAGGGAAGTGGCCATCCCTCTGCACTCAGCACTGATGAGGCCACACCTCGAGTGCCACATTTCAGTTTTGGGCCCCTCACTTTAAAAACAGCATTGAAGCACTGGAGTGTGTCCAGTGAAGGGCAACAAGGCTCATGAGAGATCTAGAGAACTTGTCTTTTGAGGAACAGCTGAGGGAGCTGGACTTGTTTAGTCTTGAGGAGGCTCAGGGGAGATTTCATCACTCTCTACAGCCACCTCAAGAGAGATTATAGTGAAGTGAGGCCAGTCCAGATAGCACACCAGCTCTAGAACAGTATAAATTAAATTAATTGTATTTAGTACAAAGCATATATATACTTGAGTGCTGTAATGGCTTCTTTTGGTGTTGCAGGAAACAGCATACTTCATTCAGCAGCAGACAGTGTGACAAGTGCAGTACAGAAGGCAAGTCAGGCCTTGAATGAGCGTGGTGAAAGGCTAGGTCGTGCAGAAGAAAAGACAGAAGAGCTGAAAAACAGTGCTCAGCAGTTCGCAGAAACTGCACATAAGGTAAGATTTTAGCAGGATAAGGCTCAGTAGGTTGAAGTCAGACATTTGGCTGTCAGAGTTTTTATGAAAGCATGTATCTATACTTAGTTGTATAAAGGCTTGAACTTAGCTCAGGGTATGTATCAAATCCTCTTTGTGGCACCTTCTTTGCCTCTAAAAAATCCCTTCCATTTGTTGGTGACTGCACGAACAGGATCTCAAACTTACAAATTCTGTATAATAAAAACTTCTCAGAATTGCCTGCCAATGACACAAAAAAAAATCTGTTTGAGGGAAGAAAAAAAAGTATTGGTTTAAGTTGTTTCATGCTGAAATGCAGTTCTAGTATATCACTATAAACATTAATTTCTTTAAAAAGAATATTTGCAACCATATCCTTGAGTATCAAAGGTTTATGTCAGTTTAGTTTGAGTCATTTCTTGGTCATCATTTCACCGGTAGCAAATGAGTGAATTTTAACTGCCCCTACCAGTTCTGTTTTCTAGGTGATATCCCAGAAGAAATTATTATCTACAGATAGCAATCTTTTATTATATGGAACCTAACCTTAAGCTCTCTGCTTGGTTTGCAAAGTCTGTCTACACATTTTATACAGGTTTTAACTCACTTCATCTCTTTCTTTCTTCTCCCTCTCATTCCCAGTTAAGTGCATTTTTGAATTATTTGAAATGGAAATAATTGGTAATCACGGAGGTGGAAAGGCAATCAGTCCTTTATTTTTCATCATTATGTAGTGGCAGAGCTCCTAAATAGGTGTTCTGAATTACTTGTCTGGAATTTCTGATTGTAGTTAATAATCAAAATCATTGGGTCAAAATTACTGTTGTTCTAAGCATGTCTTTGTTTCTAGTGTCTTGCTCTAGCCTTCCTCACAGATAGCAAAATAATGGAATACTAGGAAACATAGCTGGGAAAGAGATAAATCCTGCATCCTCAGCATGGCAGAGAGGCTTTGCCTGTATGTCCCAGGAAGGGGAATGACTGAATATCCCTAGGCGTCTTTTGAAGAATTTGTCTTACAAACTCTTCTTATCCAGACTCTAGCCACATTAGGTTGATCAGCTGTCGTTCTCGGTGATATCTCTTTAATTAATTTTTTTCTTTCTTTTTCAGCTTGCCATGAAGCACAAATGCTGAGATACTGCCCAAAGCTGAAATCTTCTCAAGAGAAGCTGAAAAGGCTACGATCAGCCACTTTTACAGGAGATTCAGTCTTCTGTGTGCTTTTTCCTTCCCGTTCAGTGGAGATGCGTTCTTTCAGTTTCTGTGCAGGAAAAAGTGTTGCGTTTCTACTTTTCTGACTTCCTTTTGTTCCTCTTTTTTAATATTGCTACACAGTCCTGCGGTACTTCCTACCTGTATTTCAGTTGTTACAGGAGTGAAAGTAGACATTGAAAAGGACCAAATGACAAGCTGATCAGGATTAAAATAGTAATATTCTTTCATGGTTGTACAAAAAAAAAAAAAAGATTGAACTGATTGTGCACATGTGTGTGGAAATAAAATCCAAAGAAGGGGTATAATTTTCTTCATTTAATGTAGCATCAGCAGAATGTGAATGAATGTTAGAATTAAACATCTGGGGTTGTAGCTATAGTGGAGGACAAACTGCTTTGTCCTGGGAAACAGAAAACAATTGTTTCTTCTAATGTAGGAAAGTGTTGCATGTGCACCAGCATTCAGAAATGCATATCTGAATTTCATTCATATCAGCATTTTACATATTCCTGTGTTCACTTTCAGACTGATTATTTGAAGAGTATACTGAAACCTAGAGAATGTATGCTTGAGGTTTCAAAATAGAGGAAAAAAGTAATTTTTACATCTATACGCACATAGCTGTGCCTCAAACACAATCTATAATTTAGCAGTCTTGATATAAAATAGCATTTCTTTATACCTGTGATTGTGTGGCTAAAGGCCCATTAAAATGAGAATGCAAAGGCCTGGGAAGATGAGAGTGCACTATTTTCAAGACATCTGTTTTTCATAAATTCTCCAGTTTCTGGAACACTTCAAAAATGTGTCAGATTTTAATGACTTGTGTGATAGCAAGTTGTCTGATTTTTAATACAGAGGCTTTCAAAAAAGCATGTCTTGGTACATTAGAATCAACTTCTAGTTTGAGTCTCAGCTTTCAATGTTATCACTGGAAGGATGATTCTACTTCATCTGTATTCATTATATACAATATATGCACTGTATTTCTCTTACAAAAATAAGTAGGTTACCTTTTTCCTTCACAGCTGTTTCCTTAACATTTTTAAGATGGTCTAATATGCTTCAAGAATGAAAAGGTAAAAAAAAGAGAAAAAGATGTTGCTTTTTTTCTTTTTTTAAACCAGTAAGCTAGAAAATAAATCCTTGCAGAAGGTACAACCTTCATCTTCTGAAAATCCCTGCTCTTCATTTTTGCCCTCATCTTACCAGAGAAAAGCTGGCATTATGTGAATGTACTGTATTCATTGCAGAATATGATTTTTGCATTATTAATGACATAACACTCTAAAATCCTCAGAGCAGTGCTTGCAAGAGAGATAAAAACTACTGTAGTAATTGAGAATATTTTACTTACTGCAAGCTGAAATAACTGAAAATTTCATGGAAATGCCCATTTCATAAAAAGATGCTTGCCTTTAGGAAAGTATTCTCATTTGAACTAAGGACACTGTCTAGTTAGCTAATTGCATTCCAACTTAACATCTGTTTTGGGTTGTTTTTTTTTTTTCCTGTAATTTAAACAGTTTTGTATGAAGCTTTTTATTTAATTTCACACAGGGGGTTGAGAGAATGGGTCATTTGTGGAGTACCATAGGATCATTTAGCTCTATTTGGCACTAGCTCCAACAGTTACCAAATCTAGCACCTACTGAAAGGGAATTTGACCACTTTGGTTATAAATCAGAAGAGGTTCATTAACAACACAAGTTCTGAACAGTATGTTGAGCTATGTGTAAGTAATGCTTGTCCTGGAAATGTCTGAATGCTATTGTAATGACTGGCTATTTCTGCAGTTAACCAGGAAAAAAGTATCTGTTTTTTAAACAGAAATTAAACTTCTGCTAGATACAAAATTTTAGGCTATTTTTTTTTAACATGGATTATAAATCAGTCAGGGAGTACATTTTTGACCATATAGCTATCTTCTTGTCATACTTTCCATTCTTTTAAAACTATATTCTGCTGCTAAGCTCACAAGTCTTTCTCTCGAGAGAAGGTGCTGTCATCAAGCCAGTCCTCTAAGCTTGCAAATAATTAGAAGAAATGTCTAAAACCCAGGTCAGATAAACCTGAAAATAATTAGTTGTCTAAATTTAGATAAAAAGGCATATATTTTTGAGTGTTTACATAAATATCAGCTGGACAGGACAAGATCATAATTGCATTGCCAAGTTCCAGACCTCTTGTGAGCTGAACTGTACTAAAACATTGGTTTAGTACCGCCTGAGTTTTTCAGCATTTTGGGTTTTTTCATATCTTCCAGTTAAGTGTATTGTTTTTATCATAACTCAGGACTTTAATCCAACCATCAAAAGCCATTTACTATGGGAACTTTAGGTAACCTAAGTCTTCTGAATGAAGGAGAAGTGGTTTGCCTGTTTACTCTGTTGTTTCTGTTCATTAAACTACAAGGTTTGGTAGGTTTTAGGAAAAAGAATCAAGGTGTATAAATGTTTATCCAAAGGTAAATCTTAGAGCATTGCAGTTTCCTTCTGGAACTTAGCTTGTAGTGTATAGAACCTAGTATTATTAGATAGTCATGTACATAATATATACTATGATTCAGGTTAATGTTTCATATGAAAGAATGTATTTGTAAATTGTAACAATATTAATAGTTTCTTTATCTTTTTAAAGTTCTGAACAGAATAAAAATAATGTATTGTTAGACTTGACTGCTGTACTGCAAACTTTGTCTTAAAAGGTTACTTTTGTGTCTAGCAAAAGTTGTGTATTATGTGAAATATTAACAAAAACGTGCGCTCTTAAAACCAATCTTAAAGGTAGGTAGGTTTTGCCATGATTTGCCAGAATTGTAATATTTGCTGATATCTATTGTAAACAATTCCTTGGAAGTTCTCAAAGATGTAGAAATTATTTTGTGCCATTCTGGGGAGAGAAAAAATAAAAGTGGGACCTGCTCTCTTGACTCACTACTGGAAACCCTGATTTTTGTCATTAAATACTTTACTGTGATGAAAACTGTCTTTGGATTATTGGAGTTCTCTATTCAAAATATCAGTTGTTTTTGAGTTAGGTTTTTGTATTTCACACTAGCAAAATTATATTGAATCTTAGCAAAACTGAATAAAAATTGTTTTCTGCTATAGTGATAAAAATTTTCTCTAGAGTACTGTAATTAAAAGAAGTAGTGGAAACTAGGTTAAAGCATTTCCTGTCTAAGCAAATTCCAAAGAATAATTACCATAGGTTGAAGTTAGAACCCTACCTAAAGGCTGTGTAGGTTAAAAAGAATCCTGATAATTTACTTTGCTTTCTTTTGAAATGCTTATTTTCAAGTTGTTAATATCTTCTTTTTGCTGTATAATTTTACTGATAATTTTTTTAATCAAAGCACAAGGAATTTTAATTACCCTATAAGAATAAAACTATAAAGGTAGAATTCTTCTACACACAGAGAAGCAATCCCTTGGATTCAAATGAGGTCTACTTGCACAAGAACCATATCCAGTACAAACTGAATTTGCTGCCATCTCTCTTTTCAGGCTTAAATGTGATCTCTGCGATCATAATCTCAAAAATTTCTTGTTGGCAAGTACTGGCAAAAGTTCAATTACTCTAGTTACTAGATAAGTTTAACTTGAATTCATGCTATCCATAGATGTTGAGTATCATACATCCCCAGTGCCCAACCTGTATGAACCTCTTAGTGAAAGAAATAGATCTCTGGTGGATCAGAAGCTAATTTGATCTGGACAGCATTTTGTTGTAGATTGAACATAACTATTTGTCAGTTCTTTTCTATTGTTTCTATATGTTTATCCTATAGGATAGAAAGAAAATGTTCAGTTCATTTTTGAACATTCTTTTAGATCAATTTCACCATGTCATTTTTTTAAATTGATGTTATGACTTTCATAACTCATCAGCCTTATTTGTTGCTGTGTATAAATTAAGGAAAAGATGATAGGGCTTTGTTTGTCATCTTTGATTCATGAAAGAAGCTCAAGCATGGGTTTGCTGATTCAATATGTTAGGTTTCCTAAGTATGTTAGTATGTTCCTGAAGGGATAATATTTGACTGAGAAAATTGTTCTTCAGCTACAAGTCGTATCTGTGAAGATACAGGTACACACTATTTAAGGTAGTGAGCAGGAGTGCTGTCCAGTACTCAAAAAGGATTGCAATGTCTCAGATTAAAAATGGCTTTCTCTTATTTGAAAGTTAATCCCTCATGGAAGTGGTCAACTACCACTAGGGTAATGATATGAATTTATATTGTGGATATTCTCAGCTCAGTCAGAGAGAAAGAGAAAAGGGTTTTCTAACCAGGTGAGAGCCTGGAAAGCAGTTGGGAAAGAATGTAAATAATTCTCTAATCTATCTTGTTGTTCACATTGTTTATAGATATGTTCTGCCACCGTGCATCATTCACTGCACACCAATCGTGTGAGATGTTTTTACTCTAAGACCAATGAAATTAGTCTTCACGATGTTCTCTATATAGAGAGCAGTACATTTGAAATAAATCAGAGTTCATTCTCTTTGCCTACTAACTTGGAGTCTTTGTTCCTGTCCTGCTTAACGGCGACATTATATAAACAGTAACTTCCCTAATAATTTCAAAGCATCAACTTCTACTTTTTAGCACATCATTACAGCCTGTTTTGTGTATCATTGCGGCGTTATGGTGTCTCTCCCGGCTCCGGGGCACTGTGGCTGCTCCGGAGCCGGGAGAGACACCAGAATGCCGCAAGTGGCGCCCCACATTGGGCACCACTATGCGGCGTTGCTTTGTTTTCCCCGGCCGCACGCAGCTCTTGGGAGCCCAGCTGTGGCGTAGCTTCCACGTGCTGCTCGGGTTTTCTGCCGCAGGTTCCCGGACACGGCTTCCATATCCGGGCACGTGGGCTGGCCAGCTGCTGTAACCGTGCGCTAGGGATCCGGTAAAGAAGTAATGAATTTGTCCATTTACTCCGTGCTTGGCAGGAACAGTTTATTGGTCACGCGGCGCAGTTCGGTGGAAAGACGCGATCGCTCCCAGCACTCGCATGGGAGAAAATGGTGCCGGGGTTCTGGTGGTGTAGGGTTTTATGGGGGGCAGGACAAGAGGACCCACAGCCTCTTGTCCAATAGAGGCAGCTGCCGTGGTGGTGACGTCGACCACAGCAACCAACCGAGACAGGGCTGGGGCGGTTCCCAGGTCCCTGGGCTAATGGGGTTGTGGGATCAGGGTGACTGGCAGGGAACTCTCTGGACAGGACAGGGAGTGTCTGCAGGAGTGACTGGGGTAAGCTCCAATAGCGCACAGCGAGGAGCGAACCACCGCAGGGAGGGGAAAACACAGGGGGTGCGCGGGATTACAGAACTTGGCTATCTAACATAAATTAAAAACCCCTAATCTAAACCTGAACCCCAGGATGCCACTCATCATCTGGAAATGCTGAATGGTATTTAATGTGTTTCATTTATATTTTTTCTATTTGAGCTGTTACTGTCTTTTTGTTTGCTGTTACCTCATGCAGTCTAAGTTGTGGCAACATTTTTTAGTGATGGTGGCTAGCTTTTTCAGGGGTTGACATGGGATTACAGGCCCAAAAAGTATTTCACTATTTATTTTTGCAATGACTGAACAAAGGTAAACTGAGTGTAAAGGTCTGTTACATGGAGGCATAGTATTATGTTAGATCTTCAGTGTTCAGGCCCAGTATCCAGAGTAGGAAAGTAACTTCATTAACTAGGCAAGTCAGATGGCTTTAGAAGTGTAGAAAATAGATATCTAATAAAATACTAATTGATATTTCAAACAGTTTCAGAGGTTTCTGGTAGCTAAAAGGGTGATAACTTACACAGAGAGACTTGAAGCCTGTATTGTGTTGAAATTCTGTTGGTGCTAACGAGGGGGAAACAGTTTTCATTTGTGTCAAGTATTTTTTCCTGGAGAGAAGAGAAAGAAAATGTGGTAAAAAAAATGAGAAAACATTGATAGTGTTTCATACTGTATTGAAAACAAATTCTTCAACCTGTGCAACTAACAATAATCATCATGCTGGTTTGCAGCCAAAGCAGTTGGGGTTTTTTCTTATTTCAGAAAGAATAGACATAGGAGAGCTTTCTTTGCTTTGGCATGATCCTGAAACTAGGACTTCTGCAGAAAACACCTTTACTTGTCAGAAGTATTAAGATTTTAATAAGAATCCCTTCCAAAACTTTTGTTGGTTTTATGAAAAATAGCATTTGGAAACATTTATTTGTTTCTGTGAGAAAACATAGAATAAGGAAACATAAAAGAGAAGGCTATGAGATTTAACAGTAGATTGCTGCATTTATTTGAGGATTGTAAGAGACTAGTCAAAAGTATCACACTATTACTTTTTAGCAATAAGGGAGTGTAACCACTGTTCATGCTGCCAATCTCCCTGAACCTGAGGAGAGGTTGTGAAAGATGAGGGACAGATTGCAGACTTCTGCATCACCAGGCAAGCAAGTCAGAGGAGGTGATGAGAGTCCCAGGGAAGAAGAGAAACGTACCCCTTACTTGGGAAGACACTGCCGTCACTCCCAGTGTGTGTCTTCCCCCCACTTCTCCCAGCTTTATATGTTGAGCACACAACTGCATGGTGTAGGATTATCCCTCTGGTCAGCTGGGGTCAGGTGTCCTGCTTGTGTCCCCTCCCACTTTTTTGTTTAACCTCAGCCTCTTTGAGGGTGGTACAAGAAACAGAAACATGCAAGGCCTGTTCAGTAATAACTAAAACATCCTTCAATTATTAGCACTCTTTCCAGCACAGATTTAAAACACAGCCCCTTACTTGCTTCTGTGAAGAAAACTATACCAGCAAAAGCAGCAGACTGTTTAGTGTTTTCTCACAAATGGGTAAAGAACCATTTGCAATTTTAGCAGCAATTTTCTTCAGGACAGTTCTGAGGTGTTTTAAACCTACATAGAGAGAAATGTGAGTGCCCTTGATCTTTTATTTTACCTGTTCTTTTCTGGTGCTTCCCTATGTGCACTTGTTCAGTATTTGAGATAAGCTGAAAACAGGTCTGTTAAAAGTCAGAGCAATGAAACTGCATGACAGGTATTATTCTTCACTGAGGCCATGAACAATTGCAGAGCTTCCAGTGTCTGACTGAAATAATAGCTGTAGATATAGGATCATTTGTAAGATAGATGGCTGAGAATGGTACCATTTATCTACCAGGCAAGGTTTCACAACTTTTGGCATCCATTCTTGCCAAAAGCATCATTAATGGTTAGCTATTTGCTAATCACCCAAACTTAGAAGATGTTAGATTAAAATCCCTTTTTATGTTTTTTTTTTTTTTTCACGTCTATTCTAGATGATAATCTCTGCAATGACACTGAAAAAGGAAGGGGAAGTGGGAAGAAAGAGGTTATGTGTTTATATTCATTAACTGGGTAGGCTTCATAGAATCTGTTCCTCTGTCTAGTACAGTACATGTGCAAGGTTATCTGTGGCTTCCTTTAATACCCCAACTGTCCTACCTAGTTCCCACTTTTGAATAAACTTCAATATTCAGTGTCGTGTTTTTGTCATATTGCTCACTTGAAAGTATTTCATCCTAAGAGGTGGCTCCACAGCTGAGCTATCAGGATTTCTAAGGCCAACATGAAGTACAATCTTTAGTGTTTGCTCTTTGGTGTTTGAATAGCTCCTCTTGCATTATTTATTAACTGCAGATTGTTGCTGTTTGTAGATGAAGATGTAGGCATGTACTGCACATGAAATGAGGATACTTCACATCACAAGGGCAAATTTGTAGTGAAGGTGTTTCAGCATGTCTGAAAAATTTAGGATAAGATTTTGCAGTCAGAAATTCAGAGTGCTGGATCACCAACTGAAGTGTTTCTTCCTTATTCTTTCAAAAGTCTTTTTTTCCGAAGTCTGTGATGAAGCTGTAATAAATGATACTAAGTATTTGTCTTAAATGTAGCGGGTTTCACCCTACAAGAATTCAGAGAGAAATATCAAATTTCTTTCATATAGGTATAAAATAAGCCCTGGAAGTAAGTAATTTACAGTAAATTAATGGAGCAGAGTAGAATTGAGATCTGAGAATATAAACCTGAGTTTCTCCAGTCGTAATAGAAAATTTCAGGATTATAATGGAAATACTTCTAGTTTCTTGATTTGTTAAAAAAATTAGATACAAAAGTATGCTTCTCTCTGTCTTGCTTTCACCCTCTTAGCAACCAAGCATTATGCAGCCACTCAATCCTCCTCCAGTGAGACTGGGAGAGAATCTGAAGAACAAAAGTTAGAAAACTGTGGGTTGATATAGAGACTGTTGCATCCCGGAGTTTGGGTTTAGATTAGGGTTTTTAATGTATGTTAAAATAAGTTCTGTAATCCCGCGTTTCCCCCGTGTTGTTCCCCCCTGCGGTTTCTAGCCCCATGTTGCCTGCTGCCGGATTCTTACCCCTGTGCCGCTCCTGTAACCACCCTGCCCTCCGGCCCCGAGAAACCCCGTGCTGGCCACCCCGAGCTACACGATCCCGCTCTGGCTGAGGCTCAGTGCCCGCCCCTGCAGGGTTTTCTGGTTGGTCGCTGTTGCTGGCGTCACCGCCACGGCAGCCGCCCCTATTGGCCGGCAGGCCGTGGATCCTCTCGCTCCGCCCCTCCATAAAGCCCTATCCCGCCGGCAGTCAGACGCCATTTTCTCCCATGCGAGTGCCGGGAGCGGTCACGTCTTTCCATCGAACCGCGCCATACGTGACCAATAAACCGTTCCTGCCAAGCACGGAGTAAATGGACAGATTCCTTCCTCTTTGCCGGTTCCCTAGCGCACGGTAACAGAGGCTGGCCAGCCCACGCACCCGAGACACGGAGCCGTGTCTGGGAACCCGCGGCAGCAAACCCCAGCAGCACGTGGAAGCTACGCCACAGCTGGGCTCCCAAGAGCCGCGTGCAGCCGGGGAGAGCGAAAACTCACGCCACAGAGACAGTTTAATAGATGAAGTAAAAACCAAGCACACAAGCAATGCAAGAAAGGAATCACTCCAAGTCACTCCAAATGTCCCCGCTTCCTCCTTCTTCCCCTGGCTTTATATGCTGAGTGTTGCACCATATGGTCTGGAATGTCCCTTTAGTCAGTTGGGGTCACCTGTCCCAGCTGTGTCTCCTTCCAGCCTCCCATGCTCCCCCAGCCCCCTCACCAGCTTGGCAGTATGAGAAGCAGAAAAGGCCTTGGCTCTAAGCCCTGCTCAGCAATAAAAAAACACCTCTAAGTTATCAACCTTGTGTTTAGCACAAATCCAAAACACAGCCGTACACTAACCATTGTCAAGGAAATCAACTCTACCCCAGCCAAAACCAACAAATTCACAGACATTTTTTCGTCCTGCTCTAGCAGTATAGTATCCTTCATGGCATGCAGTATATGCTGTTTGCAAGGATCAATCTGTTGTTGTAAAACATATCTGGAGAAAAAGAGGCATGAAAGGAAAGCTGAGAAAAAGCAACAATAAAATCTCATTGCTCCTCTACTTGGATTTTGCACTGCAAGAGAAAAAGTCAGCTTTCAGGCTGAATGCCTTTGTATCAATGAAAGAAGCCAGTTTAAGGCATTTCAGGGAATGCTGTGTGTGTATGCCTCTTGTCACAGGCTTCAGCAGCTGTGAGGAAAAAATGTCTATTGCCTTGTGCTCAAACATTTCTCTGACATTCTCTGATTTAGTCTAAGGACAAAAGGATCTCTGTGTCAAAGACACACAGTGCTTAGTCAGTGTCAGCTTCCATTAAACTGCCATTTTGAAACGCGTAAACCCTCCCTCCTAAAAGCATGGGAAAATTAATTCAAGGAAAAGGAAATACACTGTAATAAAGCATCAGAATCACTCATATTCTACAATGGTATTTGCTATAGGAATTCATACTACAAAAAGTATTTCAGGTAGCCAAACTTGAGCAGTTTTCTCATCTCAGCAGAATGAAATTAAAACATACTTCACAGTATTTTCTGTCCCTTCATTTGGAATTTAGAAATCAAGCATTGTGATTCTCAGTTGAAAGGTATATTACAGAAGAACAATGTGATACAAATAGGATGAAAGTACTCATAAAAACAAGACTTACCACTACCCATGTATGTGACCCATAGGGGAGTCATGTGGTGAACACTGGAGGCAATAAAAACACCAGTCATGCTAACGAAATGAGGATAGACTGGGCCACCTTGAACATAAATGGGCAACAGAACTCAGCATTTCAGGATGTGAAAAATATGTTATTTGTGGCTGTCATGAAGGGAATGATCAAGGCAATTATGTAGAATGCATGATCTTATGGAATTTAAGAGAAGTTATGAACAGAAAAGTAGGGAGACTTTGTTTTTTAACACCAGTTTGGCTGTCTCTAATTACCAGCATAGGTAACTTCATTTTAAGATATGCTCATAATGGCTTTAACTCAGCCATTTTCAGGTGTAATGCTCAAAGCAGTAAGCAACTTTTCCATTCCTAATCAAATGCTAATGTAATAGAGCTTAGTTTAACCCAAATGAAAAGCAAACAGATGTCCTAATTTTCCTTCTAAATAGTCAGAAAATACAAGAAGCTGTTAATTGGTCATCCCTTCCACATGAAAGATCTTAGCAGTGTTGACAGTTTAATATTTTACCAGCTCTGCTAAGATTTCTTGTCCTGTAGGAGGGTTAAATAAAAGCTTCTAGTATCTGCTTCCAGATACTAGTTTTCACATCTGGAATTTTTCAGTTCTGAGATTTTTTTTTTAATATTACTACTAAAATAACATAAAGTCTGTGTCTCTATTTTGTTATTATGCAGCATAATTTTTTCTATCTGAAATACACTATCATGGGTTTAGGGAATGACAGCTTGTGCTATGAGCTGCAATGACTTGTCAAACCAATGTAATGTTGTCAAGTTTTAATCAAACACTTTATACTGGTAAATATTAATTCCTCTCTTAGTAGAACTTGTATTAAAATCTGTCATACCTTTTACATTCCAAGGATTGTAAATCAACAGAGTAGCATTTTGCCAGACAGTCAGTGATTCCCCAAGTCAGACTGCAAAGGCAGCTACTTGTGCCAGGGGAACCTAGGAATCTCTCCAAATAAAATAGCTTCAGGAGTTTTCTTGCTAAATCAATGTAAAACATTGATGGAAATGTTTAGGGAATGGTAGTAATAAGGTCTTTTATTTTTTTAAATTGAAGAGAAGGGTTGGCTGGAATCCCTAGAGAGCACAGGGCAGGGGCTTTCTAGAGGTTATGATAGGTAAGGGTTGTTTGTATAGTCATAAATTCCCTAGGCAATTTCTGTGCCCCAGCTTCAGCTCTGATATTTTTATGAGTTGCAGCACAATACATTAAGGCGCTTCTGAATTCGATGTACAGAAAACTGCATGCTGTCCAGGAAAACTTTCAAAGATTTTATATGATATGTCTAAAACAAGACATGCAAATACAGTGTCTTTTTATGCAGTCGCACTTATTTAGAGAGAAATTCTCAGAATTTTTTTTATTTATTGCAGTGTGTGCTTAATTGGTTGGTTTTGCTGCTGCTCTTGTCTGTGCATTAAGTATATTTTGTCAATCTTCTCTGTGTGTTTTAATAATTAAGACATAAATGTGGTGCATTTAACACTATGTCTGCTTTGAAGGACTATTTTGCTGAAGTACATGGAATTTTGTGATGGTCTTTTTTGTAGTGTTGCAAGTTCATTCAATGATATAGAAAATAACTTTCAATTTTTTAATTTGGCCTCTTAAATGTTGCAAACTACAAATACAGTACAGATTCTATAGTACAATTTTTTATTGCTGTAGGTGTTCTTAGCATGAAAGTTAAAATTGACTTGTGATCAAGGATACACTTGGACACCTCTGGATTTGAGATTTCAGTTTTTGGAGTGGAACTTTAGCCTGGATATAATCCTTGAGTTAGGTAACAAATCGTCCTTCTCCTCTTTTGCTTTCACGTTGTTTCCATTTGAAAGAATGGTACCTGGCCACAGAGGATGGCACTGAGCCACATGTTTTGAAGCCCTTTTGAGATGCCCAAGGAAAAGAGCAAATGGGATAAGTGGTGCAGCACATTTTTCTTCATTGGTGACAAAGCAGAGAGATTGAGACTACCCTGCCCAATATGATAAATTGTGTTATTTAGTACTTCTTTGAAAAGCTTGAAAAGTTAATATTGTTTATGTCTCAAAAATGTGAGTTACAGGAAGTAGAACCCAAGAAGTAGATTATTTCTGAGATCACCATAGAATGGCTTGTGAAGCATAGGTAAAGAATGAAAGACAGAATAAAGAAAAAAAAGCAGGTCTTTCTGTTCTGGGATTAAGATCTGAAAAGTGAGAGGTTTCCAAATTGTGATTGTTATAAGAAATTAAAAGGGGCTTGCCAGGCTTTCTGGAGCATCTGAGGAAGAGATACGAAGAAATCTACCTTCTTAACTGCAATGGTTGCTAAAGTTGGAATTCTAATGTCCATTTAAAATCAGAGGAATTAAAAATGAAATGTCTTGATCAACATAGCTTTGGGTCACAATAGAGTTAGACATGGCAATGCATGCACTGGATCAACTTACCATGATCATTAGCCTCTGCAGGCACAGCTGTTAGTTTCCATTTCCAATAAATTACATCTTTACTGATTTCCAAACAGAACAATGCTGCAACAACACTGGCATGAGGGAGCCTCTCTTTGGATGTTTAGTGTTTTGGTTTTTTTTTTGTTTGGATAGGTGTTGCATCCTGGGATTGGGTTCTAGGGGTTCTTGTTTGTGTTAGCTAGCTGAGTCCTGTGTACCCCCACGCTTCCCCCGTGTCGTCCCCCCCCGCGGTTTCTGGCCCCACACTGCCTGCTGCCGATTTTCCCCTTCTGTCGCTCCTGTAACCACTCCCCCACCTGGCCCCGGGAAACCCCGTGCCTGCCACCCCAATCCAGACGATCCCACTCAGCCCGAGGCTCGGTGCCTGCCCCTGCGGGGTTCTCTGGTTGGTCGCTGTTGCTGGTGTCACCACCACGGCAGCCGCCCCTATTGGCCGGCAGGCCATGGATCCTCTCGCCCCGCCCCTCCATAAAATCCTACCCCGCCGGCACCCAGGCACCATTTTCTCCCATGTGAGTGCTGGGAGAGTCGCGTCCTTCCATCAAACTGCGCCACGTGACCAATAAACCGTTCCTGCCAAGCACGGAGTAAATGGACAAATTCCTTACCTCTTTGCCGGGTCCCTAGCGCACGGTAACAGAGGCTGGCCAGCCCACGCACCCGAGACACGGAGCCGTGTCCGGGAACCCGCAGCAGCAAACCCCGGCAGCACGTGGAAGCTACATCACAGCCGGGCTCTCAAGAGCTGCGTGCAGCCGGGGACAATGAAAGTTAATGCTGCAATTGACACCCGAACGCGGGGCTGAGGCCAGCGCTCAGCTGATCGTGTGGACGGAGGTTCACCGCGGACCTCCGGAAACAGCACCAGGAGCTGCTGCCGCCGGCATGGGGCCGTGCACCGCTGCCAAGGGGGAAGCGCTGCCGCCAAGCCAGAGCGGGCAGCAGTCCATGCCCGATCACCGCTCTGTGCCGGATGGAAACCGAGAGCAGGGGCTCTCCAAAGTACGTCAGTGAAGTCTTCGTCGCCCACAGGGGACCAGACAGTGTGCCCTGTGTGGGACAGGAAGTGCAAACTTTCGCAGCCAAGAGGGCAGCAGAAAGGACACTTCCCGGGACTCCCGGACCCTGGTGGCAGCTTTTTTTTGCAGAGACTTCAGTCTGTGAGTATTAGTCGTAGGAAGGTGTCCAGATAATACTCTTTTGGAGGGCTTGCCCATGTTCCCGAGGTTGGGATGTGTGGCGCACAGCACGAACGGCAGCCGCTGGAGTCGCCTGTGGTTTTTTTGCTTTTTTTTCTTTTTTACTGCCCCAGGGGTGAGGTGGGTTGGGTGGAAGGAACATGGGGACCATGCTATCTGCCCAACAAAAGGAATTTTATACCCAAGTTAAGGAAATCCTTGCGGTGAAGGGCCCCTACCCAAAAAATTTAGTTAAGAAATTTGTTTGGTGGCTGTTCTTTGCTTTCCCCCGTCTGTCTGCCGAGGAAGCGCGCAAAACAGAATTTTGGGAGCAAGTGGGAAAAAAGCTAGCAGAGGGGATAGGTAGGGATCCCTCCATAAACGACTGCTTCCCTAAATTCCATTTGTTGATCTCGGATGTGGTGAAATCAGACCCCGCGCAAAACTCGGTTGGGGAAAGGAAAGAACCATCCAGAGAATCTGTTACTCCCCCTGAATCCATTTCCCCAACCCCTTCTCCTACCCCTTCTTCCCCTAACGCGGGGGGGGGCGGGGGGGGTACTCCACTGTTTTAAGGCACAGGGCAGCCCCACAAGTGTGGGCCGTGCTCCTGGCTCCCCCAAGCCATCCCGGTGTCCCCGCCTTAGTGAGACTGGCCGATTTGCTGAGGCAACGACCCTAAACCCCTTTCCCAACCCCTTTTTCCCTGCTGAAAATCCCGGTTCTAGAGCTGCCCCATGCTGCTCTGTTTCTTTAAACCCCTTTCTTTGTTCTTCTGAGGAGGCCGAGGCCACATGGTTGATCCCTTTATCTTCCCAAGATGGAGGGCGGCCACATGGCAGGGTCTCTTCTTCCCACAACCCCTTTCTGTCCTTTGTTCCCTGTATCCCCGCCTTTGACCCAATCCCCACCTGCCTCCCTGTGGGTGTGGGCGCCGCCCCCTCGGGAGGTCAGGTTACTCCCTCACCCATTGTTCCCCCTCGTGTGGGTGTTCCCTCGAGTCCTTTGCATGTCGTCCCTGCTGAGTCATTGACCCTGCCCTCCCCCACTGGGGAGAGCTCTGCCATCTCCACCCCGCTGCCTGAGGGAGGCAGCCCCTGTCCTGTTCCCCACACCCTGTCCCCATCTTCCCATGGGTCCTGGAGATCCAGGCGGGAGGGAAGAGGGGGGAGGGAGGAGCGGGGACCTCTACCCCCATCTTCCCATGGGCCCCGGAGAGCCAGGCAGGAGGGAAGGGGGGGGGGGGGACAGGAACCCCTACCTCCAAGTTCCCATGGGCCCCAAACGTCTGGGCGGGAGGGAAAAGGATGGGGGTGGAATCGGAGCCCCTGCCTCCACATTCCCATGGTTCCCGGAGAGCCGGGAGGGAGGGAAGCAGGGAGAGGGGGAAGCCGATATGGGTCTCTAAGCATTTTCCAGATTCCATAGAATAGGTCGAGCTGACAGCTGAGAGGCATGTGGAGGGATCTGAGGTTCAGGACAAGTCTCTCCTGGAAGCGGCATCCATGAACGCTGACACACAGCTTGAGATCCCTAAAAGGCCCAGAAGCCAGGTGGTTGCTTTGGATGCTGTGCTTCCAAAGAACGTTGGTCCAAAGCAGCCTCCAGCAAGATGCCAGTGCTTCCACTGTGATCAGAGAGGACATTTTGTTGTTCAATGTCCATTTTTGGGTAGGGCACCCCCAGGGACAGTGGGAGGGGGGAGAGGGGGGGAGGGAGATCCCATTCCCCCCAAAAAACTGAAGAAACAACGCGCATCTGCCTCGCATGAAGATAAAAGTAAGGCAGGCCACAGCACCTTAAGTAGAGCTGTGATTTATCAAGTAATTGTGCAGGTGGCAGTTCAAAACATCAGGGTGCCTGTGAGTGTGGCAGATGACCCCACTAATCGGGGGGGTTGCATCAAACCGCAGGCGACGCAAAAAGAAAAGGGACCCTACAATCTCCTTAAAAAATGCTTTTCCCCAAGGCCCTAGAAAAACTTTCCAGCCACCCCAGTCTGTGTGTGTTGCAAATCCCCATGTTTGTAATAAAGTTGTCCCAGTTCCCTTATCATCAAGCACCCAGGGAAGAACCACCCCAGCATCATCATAGCAGGCCCTCTCCATCTGCAAAGGGCAGCCGTTGCAGCAGTTGAAATACCAAGAGCAGAAGCTGTGCGAAGAAGCAGTCAGATGAGCAGCGAAGAAGATCAAGCAGCTGTGTTTCTTTCTTATATTTTGAAAAAGAGGGAATTGTTGCATCCTGAGATTGGGTTCTAGGGGTTCTTGTTTGTGCTAGCTAGCTGAGTCCTGTGTACTCCCACGCTTCCCCTGTGTTGTTCCCCCCACGCGGTTTCTGGCCCCATGCTGCCTGCTGCCGATTTTCCCCTTCTGTCGCTCCTGTAACCACTCCCCCACCTGGCACCGGGAAACCCCGTGCCTGCCACCCCAATCCACACGATCGTGCTCAGCCTGAAGCTCGGTGCCCGCCCCTGCGGGGTTCTCTGGTTGGTCGCTGTTGCTGGCGTCACCGCCACGGTAACAGAGGCTGGCCAGCCCACGCACCCGAGACACGGAGCCGTGTCCGGGAACCCGCAGCAGAAAACCCCAGCAGCACATGGAAGCTACGCCACAGCTGGGCTCCCAAGAGCTGCTTGCAGCCAGGGAGAACGAAAGCTAATGCTGCAGATAGGTTTTTTTTCCCCATCCCCTTGCTTGTCTATTCACTTTTTTCAATCAAAATTATGTCAGTTTTTTATGTAAATGTTCATCATTTATCTCTCAAGCGCTGTCCCTGGAGTTTGGAATTGACTGCAAAACTGTACAAGTCTCACTCACACCCATCTAGTATTTCTTCCTGTTTTTTTATCGCAAAGGAAACAATTCAAAAATGCACAGAATGGGTTTGTAGAATTTCCATTACATATGCTCATGCAACATACTCCAATACATTATATCTCTAATTTGTAATATTGCCACAATGTGACAATATTTTTTGCACATAAAAACCTTCTACTTTCCTGCAGAGTTTTTTAACTTGTATCCCAGTTTTTCATTTGTATCTCAGTAAGATAAATGATGAGGTCACTTGAACCAGGAAACTGAAAAATTTGAAGATTGTCTAAGAAAATTAGTTCTGAAACAGTAGGTATTTGTCTATGTCACAATAAGTCTTTAGCAATCAGCTGTTGATGCACTCATCTATGAAGTCATTTTTGTTTGCTTATCATAGCGATATTAATTTTAATTGAAAAAAACTCTAAAGTCTTTAAATCTTTAAGATAAATTGTCTTAGTCTTTATATACAATATAGGAAGGATTAGTATACAGTTAATGCATTACCAGTAAAAAAATAAGGTAGGAAAAAAAAAAGGAATTTTCCCATCAGAATTTAATTTCAGATGTGTTTCTGAACTACAGTGTTTTATTAATTGATCTTTAACCTGATATAGCTGGTTGTTGGAGATAATTCACTTTTTCCTTAAACATCCTTCACAAATAATGTGCCTTCTCACCTTGCTACAGTACATAACTGGTATTGATTACCTGCTCTCTGTTCAATTCAGCTTCTGTTCAGTCACATACAGGAGTTCTGACAGATTGATCAGGGCATGCAGAATGAAGTTTAAGGAGATGATAGCTCTGACCTTCAACCAAGAAGTCAATTCAAGCTGCTGTGTGAAGCATGTTCTTTGATTACCCAAGACTTTGCATTGATATTTTCTCTGACTTTAGAAATATATATTTATGGTATTTATGAATGTTTCTATGAAACACACTAAACAAAGGTATACAAAAGAGTGATAATTGTGCCTGGACAAAAAGAAAAACCACCCCCAAACAACAATAACAACCAAAAAAAAAAAAAAAACCCACCAAAAAAAACCAAACAAACAAAACCAACCCCAAACAAGCCCCCTTCCCTCTCAAAAAACTAACCTTAATTTTGAATCTTTCAATTTTAGATTTTTTTTAATAATTCAGTTCCTAGAAATAATATAGTAATACAATGCTGTTATGGTTTAACCTCAGCTGGCAGCTAAATATCATGCAGCCACTCGATCACTTCCCCTTCCCTAACACACTTGGTGAGATAGGGAAGAGAATGCAAGGCTGAGCAGCAAGAAACCTCTGTGGTTTGTCTGTTACTACATGCCAATTACTGGCTGGTGCTGTATTGTTGGGAAGGATTATTCCAGCAAATTGGAAGGACAGCAGCTTGTTAAATGTACAAGAGGAGGCAGGAATATTGCTGCAATAACTGTTGCCTTTATCCAAAGAAGCCTTCATGTGCACTCAGGTTGTCTGGTTAGCCCAAAAAAGAGAAGGCTGGTGAAGCTATTCAGCTTTTGCAGTTTTATTGTAGCCATATGGAAGGACCTGGGACACTGTACAGGGAATTTTGCTCAAGATCTGGTAAGCACATCAATTCTTTAAAATTACATCTTTCTAACACTCATCCAAACAGCCATGTTGTTTGCATCGAATATATTTTAAGGAGCTTGCCATGAAAGTTTGTTTTTTAACAAAGCAGAGGTAAGATTTATATGTTAAAAAGCTGTCTCATGTATTTGACCAGCAGAAAAAGATATGGCTATGAAACACCATAGCTAATGCCTCACCATGACAAGAAATATGAGATAAAAACCATCTGGAGTATTAATTCCATGTGAATAAATATTTTTTTTTCCTGCAGAAAGTAACAAATTTTTTCAAATAGATGCAATTTTCTCTCAAAGTAGTTCTGTTGGCTATTTTTAACCTCTTTTGTTTGTTTTTTCTGATATCTTACCTGAGCAATAATTTAGTTTTTCTGAAACAGTTCCTTTCACCCAAGTGTATGCAACATTCAAACTATCAGTGCTGGAATATGCTGCTATTATCCTTATACCATCTCTTTTGCTTAATACAGTTTTGCTATCCTTTAATCCCCAGCATCCTCCTCTTCATCATTTCTCTTTCACTACAAAACAGACTATGAAGTTCCTATGGTTTGAGGTTTGTTTTTTGTTTTGTTTTTTTTTATCCAGGTAAAAAACTCTAAACAACTTATTGTTCACAAAGTCACAAAATCTTTTTGTTACTTTTGTTATGTAAAAGAAAAAAATTTCAATATTGCTTGTGCATCATTCTCTCTTCCACAAAGAGAGGTCTGACATGAGCAAAGAGTTGCCTGGAACTGCAGGACAAGAAAAATTATCTGTAACATGTAAACAATGGGGAAAGTCTGAATGTATTCAAGTAATTTATTGTAGCAAAGAAAATCAGAGAATACATGATGGCTTTCAAATATATGAAAAGACAACATGAAGAACAAAAGCAATAAAGTGTTTCATAACAGATAGCTTTAGAAGCCATGGTATTACAATTCAGGAAACAGATTTAAGTTAGACAATAGAAAATATTTCTTAGTGGAGCAAATACAGTTGAATGGGCATTACTGCATTACATTTATGAAAACCAAAAATAATGGCGCTATGATTTATTTTCTCTCGGGGCAGATAACCTCAATATCCTTTTCATCCATATCATTAATGGTTCCATGACTTCTGATCTCTTTTCTATTAACTGTTCACTTAAATAGACTCCATCAAACTGGATTTCACATCATCATTATCCTTGTACTGGCTCCTCAAATGTACTCATTACATCATGTATTAAATTAAACTGTAAGTGACCTATCCTTGAGGACTGCTATAAAGTGTCAGTTCAGTACACGGCATTGTAGAAAAATCTATTGAAGTTACTACGAACTACATCTCTCTCTCTAAGGTTTCTTGGAAATTAGGAGGAATGAAATGTATGAACATCAAGGATGAGGGAAAAAAAATAAGATTGATTGGCTTGTCATACTTCTGAATCATCTTGTCACTGAACACTGTAAGCAGGGTCTGAAGTCCACAGTTGCCTTTAATCAAAACTGACTTGTTAAGATCTTTGTGAGTGTAACTAAACAGCTAAGTTGTAACAGTACAAAACATGGATGTGACTCCATGCCTAGCAGCATTACTATGTTATTTTTCTCTACTTTCCTTATCTTATTCACACATAATAGTGAGCATGAATGTAAAAACTTCTGTAAAGCTTTTTCTGAATGTAAAAAAATCTAAAAATTCTCAGAAAGGAATTGCTAGACTGCTTTTTTGTTCACTACATATAGAACATCTAGTGTTTTAGATTGTATCTCCAAACATCAAGAGCAGAAGAAAGACATAAGAGTGAAGTGTATAAATTTCTATTAAATAGTTCTACCTTACCCTATGTGCATTATATGGTTTTAGAACTCATGTTTGAATTAGATGTTTCACATGCAATTTTGTGCATGTCAGTGTCTGATGTTGCCTAGTGGGTCAAAAGTAGTGACCTAGAGATTTTGATCTACAAACTTTTCTAATGTTCATTTTTTCAGAAGCCAGTAATGATAAGGAGCATCTCAGTATGTCCCACTCCCAGCCATGTTTGATCCCTTAAATATGGGATAGTATCTCAGCTAACAGATGAGGTGAATATCCTGGTAACATTGTCAGGCCTTCAGAAGCTAAGGTACATGGCAGGGAGGAAAAATTTCCATTGCTGTTGCTTCTTATGTATCTGCTCCTTAGCCAAAGAAACTAGCTTCCTTCTGAACCTCTGATAATGTATGATAAGCCTTAGTCACTTTTAAAAGTAAATAGACAAAAATTTAAATTTTGTTCATTAAAAAATTAAAGGAAATAGACAAAATTGCAAACAATACTAGCACTATTTCTTATTTTTTTTAATTAAGATTCAGATGGCTTAAATCACAAATATAATTTTTAATGAGTAATTGTTTGTTGATTATTTTTACTAAGTCCTACAGCCATCAATCTACATCTTGTGCATTTATTTCCTACATTGTTTAATATCTAGAAGTAGTTGATGGGCAAATATATGCAAGATTAACCTTGCAATTAAACATGTGGTTCTGACCTCTTATCCAATGCACCATATCTTTAACTCCTGTGAATGGAAGTAAGGGGGGTTAGTCAATGCCAAAAGATTAAATTCAATTGCTATTAGCTTTATTTTACAAAACCAAAAGTGCTCAGAAATGAGTGAATTAGTGGCTGTGATTGGTTTCTTTTCACTTTCTGAAAGAAACAAGATTAATTGTCTGGTAAGACAGTGCATTAAAGAATTATTCTTAAGTTTAAATATTTGAACTCTATGCTCTTATTTTATGCATTTTTCTTAGCTATATTTTAACATGAGAATTACTTCATTATATTTTTCAGTTTTAAATTGAAGGTCATGCTTGGTAAAGCTCTACTTTAAATCATGTCCATTAAAATGACTCCTACTGTTTTGCAAGCGATTGGAACAGTGGGTACTTTTGCTGAAATCTTTTTTTCCTCTTCCTGTTAAAATGTATCCAAAAATCAAGAGCAAAAAAATTGTCCTTTCTACCAATGGTGTTTGAATTTAACAGGATAACACTTCAAAGCTATTTGTAGAAATATGCTTAAGGGGTTACATTTCTACCTGATGCAGCTCTGTGACTGTCGGTGAATGATTTTGTCACATAATACTTACCGAGTTCAGGGTTTCTGGATTTTTACTTGTCATTGGTAACCTGCTGTTTTCATAAAGCAGATCTTGCTTTTTGGAGAAGGTGATAATTCAAATCCAAAGGCATAAATCACCTTTGGATTTATAGGATTAAGCCCACACATTTAAATTAACTTTGTTCATGATTAAAACTACTTCCATGTTATCTTCAGTGAGTTATGTGTTTGCACTAATGTACATGAGGGGAGAATTTGGCTTAAGATGTCCTGATTAACAACTTTGTCCTCCTAGCTAACTATGCAGAAGCTGAAGACAACTCTACACTTTCTTATCTAAAATTGCAACTGATACAGTGTAGACCAAGAAGCAAATTCTGACAGAAATGAAAGAATACATCCCTTTAAGATAGAGGTCAAAGGTTAGGCACAAAAAAATGTGACAGGTTTTCTTGCTAGCTCTCTCAGTTTCCTTTAGACTTTTCACATTCAATTTCTTAAATAATTTCACTGTAGTCTTGGATGTTAATGATGAGATATGTAGATAGCATTTAGGCAGGAAATTCAAGCTAGATTCTGACCACATTTGGTTTTTTGGGATCCCATTATGCATTTTGTAAAAGCAAGACTCTCCTCTTCAACAAGCTTGATCACAATGTATAGCCACATTCTCCCTGATCAAATTCTCATTGCAATTTTAATTGGATGTGATATTCTTTATTATAGGTAGAATAGGTTGAAAGAGATGAAATGCCTATAGCAATAAAGAAATGGTAATCTTGTTAATACATTTAAGTCAGCATTTTTGAGATGCTTTTGTGTGTATGCAAGTTTGATATAAATATGCAGATAATCTGCACATGTGCATATCTATATGTGTACATAGACACTAAATTTGCAAGATCAGGCTTTTGATAGTTAGAAAGAGCCAGTCTGTTTATGTACTATCAAACTGTAATTACTTTCTTAGGTTTATGGTTCAGTATTTGCAGTCACGTCACCAACTTTTCTCCACAGATCTCTGGCTTAGTTCCAGGCATGATTGTATTGCAGATGTAACTGTGGAATTTTCATCCATCTTTTAGGCCTTTTAGATACAGTGGCTGAAGAATGAGAAAAGATGACTGCAGGGTTCAGGCAGGTAATGATTTCCTTGGGGAATGGGTTTCTGTCCCTGTTATTTCATCTGATGTGAGTGTGATTCTGTCCCTATTTAATCCAATGCATTTCTTTCTAATGCCTCAAGGTTCACTTTTCCGAGTATACACCGATACAGCTGCCCTTCAACCACAGTGGGTATTAGAAAATGTTATGATGCTCAAAAACTGAGGTCCCATAAATTTTCCAATTCATGAACCTAAAAGTAATAATGTGGGGGCTTTTTTAGTCTACAAATAAAGTGGGAAATATTGTTTCCCACCCTAGTAAGTACTCTGAAAAATCAATACTACTTGAGAAGGACTTGGACTATATTCAGGGATAAACACCACAGAGAAATCATAGCCAAAATCATCATTCACTGTTCAGAATAGTTTGGATGATGGATCACATACAAAGTAGGGACTGACAGCCTAAACACGACATTAAAAACAAAACCAAAAATTGCTGCTTTGTTGTTTCCTTACATGCAGCTAAATGCCAAATAGTAAATGTGCATTATGAAAAGCATAAAATATCACAGATCTGCAGGGAAATACTTCTTGCAGTAATATGTGGTTTCTGGAAAGTTTAGTAGCAGAAAAGTCATTTAGTCATTCTTTTTTCTTTGGGGCTGGTTTTGGATTAAAACCTCAAGGAGATTTGACAATTTGTGCTCACAGCCCAGAAAGCCAACAGCATCCTGGGCTGCATTCAAAGCAGCGTGCCCAGCAGTGTGAGGGAGGGGATTCTGCCCCTCTGCTCCACTCTTGTGAATCCTACCCGGAGTGCTGCATCCATCTCTGGAGCCTCCAACACAAGAAAGACATTGATCTATTGGAACAAGTCCAGAGAAGGGCCACCAAGTTGATTACAAGGCTGGGGCACCTCTTCCTATGAAGACAGGCTGAGAGAGCTGGGGCTGTTCAGCCTGGAGAAGAGAAGGCTCTGGGAAGACCTTCCAGCAGCTTCCAGCACCTAAAGGGGGTGACAAGAAGTCTGGAGAGGGACTTTTCACAAGGGCATGTAGCAACAGGACAAGGGGAGATGGCCTAAAGACGAAGCAGGGTTGGTTTTGATTGGGGATTAGGAAGAAATGCTTTTTTGTAAGGGTAGAGAAGTGCTGGCACACATTGCCCAGATAGATTGTTGACTCCCTATCCCTGGAAGTGTTCAAGACCAGACTGGATGGCACTCTGAGTAACCTGTCTAGTGAGAGCTGTCGCTGCCCAAGAGAGAGGGGTTGGAATTGGATGATCTTTAAGGGCCCTCCTAACCCAAACCATTCTATGATTTTTTTTTCAGACTAGTGTTGAGCTGCCAGTATACAATGAAGTCATGTATACAAGCTTTCCTTCAACCTTGGACATTGTGAAAGGCATGTTTCTCAAGGAAGGACAAAAGCATTCCATAATCACAGGTCTCTAGCAACTGGAATTTCTAGAGATGTATCAAATATTTTGAAACCAGTAATATTATTTTAATCATTAATGACAATTCTTTTTCCAAAATGCTAGACTTCTATTAGATGCTGTAAGGAAATTAGTGTAGTCAGACCTTGACAGCACAGCTGAATTCTGAAAAACACTTGTATGCATGTGCAGCTCTCATGACATTCACATGGATCAGCTTGCAGGAACTGAGAAAGCATTCTTGTATACAGACTAACATCTATATTATTCTATACTGTTATTGTGTAATCCGTTAGGAGAACAACTAAGACTGGGTGTGTGACAATAGGTATTAAAAATGTTATTTATCATTTTCATTTTGCTTTTAGAAGTACTCACAGTGGCCAGTTAAATAAAAGAATAATCAGAAAATTTCTAATTATTTTTTAATTTACTTTCATATAGTTGGTTTTTGCTATTCTGAAAACACTGAATTTCTTAGTTTGCAGTCTGGTTATCCTATTTTAAAAAGAAAGAAATATGTTTAAAAAAAAAAATAGAGCTCAGGGGAAAAAAAAAAGTGGTGACCTTAAAATTCCGGTATTATAAAAAGATAGGCAGATATTGCCTCTCACTGAAGTTGGTGGAGACACATCTGAGATTTCTATATTCTTTTTTCGAGGTATATGGATATTCTCAGTTCAGTCAGAGAGAAAAAGAGAGGTTTCTAACCAGGCTGGGCCTGGGAAAGAGTTTCAAAGGAATGTAAATAATTCTCTATCTCTCTTGTTGTTCACATTGTTTGTAGATATGTTCTGCCACTGTGCGTCATTCAGAGCGCACCAATGGTGTGAGATGTTTGTACTTTAAGACCAATGAAATTAGTCTGCACAATGTTCTCTATAAATAGAGTGATGTATTTGAAATAAATCAGTAGAGTTTTCCTTCTCACCTTCTAACTGGAGTTTTTCTGTTCCCGTCCTGCCTCAACAGTGACAGAGGTATAGTTCAGAAGCTCTGTATTTTAATACTTAATCAAAATATAATGAGTAAAGCAAAAGGCTAGCTGAATAAGGAAGGCTATTAATATTTTTTCTGTTTGGAGAACGAGTCAACCTCTAACTGTACTTTTTATTATAAAATACAGTCATAAGCCCTGAAGATTCTGAAATAAAGTCTGTTGTGACATCCTGCTAATAGCTGTTCAGATTGAACATTTTATTGTGTCACCACACCGCAGCCCAGCTGGTGCAAACGATAGATACTTTCTATTTTCTTAAATTGGTTTCCAGCCTGTGGATGGTTTGCTGTGCAAATGCTGATGTCCTAGAAAGGTTCATGGCATCTTTTTAGAGACTTGATATGCTCGCATTAATTTCCTCTGTGCTTTTTATTTTTTTTTTTTTTTTTTTTTTGTGAATTAAGCCTGGCACAATTTTGACTGATTGCTTTTGATTAAACATAGGGGACAAGGACTGCAATTCATTTACTACCTCTCAAGTAACCATGTTAAAGTGCATTATAGAGCATGATGTCTGAGGAGGTGTTCCCGCAATCCCGCAATCTGCACTAAGCAGGCACATTTGCAAATTCATGAGTTATTTTTGAAATTCATGAGCCATCCTCTGCCCAGTTTTTCCTTTTGTTTTCTACAATAGAACATTCAGAAGATTTTTTTTTTCTGAAAGCACATTACTGCATCTTTTAAAACATAAAAATAATACAATGAGATGAAAAAATGTATATACTAAAAAGGTAAACCAAACATACGTGAATTATGGTCTTCTTCCTTAGCCACATTTTTTTTCTTCATTCAATACATTTCCAGATGAAATCATAGGATATATGCAATTTCCATTCATTTCATCATTTCTCATTCACCTGATTTTTTTGTTGAGTGTTTTTTTTAAGAACATATTATTGTGCTCTGTGATATATTCCAATGACAAAGTATTTGTCTATGCTCATAAATTAGCACAGGAATTGTACCTGATTATGAATATATATGAATATATATGAATAAAGGTGTGTGTTTTTGTTCAGTCCCATTCCAGTGTCTGGGCATATCACCTGATAAATCCCATCAGGTTTCCACACTGGAGAGTTTTCCTGGTCTTGGGAGAAGAGTGTGTGGACAGCAGTAATCACCAGGTAATTTATTAGGCCTTTCTAACTGTAGGACTCAGGTTTACATGGACATTCCATGGACATCACCAAAATGCTTTTTAACCTGATCATGTACTATGCTATTCACGTGGTTAGGAGACAAAGTCAGAAAGGCAATTATTCCTCTCCCCTGTGCAGGGCAATGTGGATAACAGAATATACACTAGAAGCTGGATGGAATTCCTTGCAAATTGACACATTGCAAAATCTTTCTTGGTAACTCGATGGTCTTTGCAAAACACAATAACAGATAATGATGGAAATGAGTACTAATGCTTATAAAGTGCACTAATCTTTTATATAGTGGTTATAATATAATGAGCTTCAATACAACATTTGACTTTCCTTCTTCATTGTCACAGTTGACTGTCTTTAGTCTCACACTGAAATTGTTTTTCAGTTTCACCTGGAGAGCTGTGAACTGAATAAATACAAGACGTTGTGGGAGAAACTATAGGTGCCGCTCAGTTCTCTGTAACCCTGAATTAAATAAGTATAGCCACAAAATATAAAATAGAAAGAAAATGAGCAATGGGGTAGGATTTTTAAATATCATTGGCAGGGAAACATGAGAAAATTATGCAAAGCACCTTGAAAATAGAAATAATTTTTAAAAATCCAAAAGGTAATGTCAAAAGAGACATCCTTACCAAGTCCACCAATTGCAAAGGGACAGCTGCTCTTCTAAGAGTGCAAATTTTGAATCAATGAGATTGTATGAGAAGAAGTTGCAAACCCCCCCGCCACATAGTCTTTTACAGAAGAATGACGTCCAGAGCAGAGAGATTTCCATTGCTCTGTGGCAACATTTCTGAGAAATCCATGGATCTTGCCATTTTTGTGGTCTGGTGGTTATCGAGGAAATGATTGTTGAGGTGGTTCCACAGACTGAGGAAGCTTTTTGTTAAAGCCTATGTTTGTGAACTGCCTGTGATTGAGGCATTTTCTATTTGCCAGTTCTGCATATACAGACGCTGGCAACCTTACAATGCAAACAGCCAACATTGTATTTTCTGCAAATAGATGTAGACTGAGTGTAAGTGAACTTTCCAGAACCTTCCTATTAGTACTGCCCCATCCCCAACTTTAGTCATGTTTACCAGGGACTTCTCTTCTTGGGGAAAGAAATAGGGAATATGTTAGATTTTTAGTCCTATGATAAAATAATTGCTTTTAAAACATGTATTTTCTAATAATACTTACCCCATAAAAATAATATATGTTTCAATGAATTTTTAAAAAGATTAAAAGTGAGATGTTTTAGCAATCTAATAATAGGTATTTATAGTGTATGTGTGCAAAAAGAAGAAAATTCCACTGGCGAGAATAAAAATTAATACTTTAGAAATAGGCGTTCAGCTTTTATTTTCATGCCAACTGACTGACATTTACAGTTATATTTTCATCTATATCAAGGTTTTACTACAAGTATGTGAAAGCACAGGATAGGATAACGTAGTTTTGTCTCTATTACAAATTGGAGTAGATGAAGCTAACATAAATGCTGCTAAATTTGCATCCAGGTTTAACACAAATTACTGAAAGGGAAGAAAAGCTTAGATGTGGGTCTTGACTGGATTTTTTCTCAGCTTGAGGATAGATCTTGAAAACTTAGCAGTGATTGTGTTTTCAGATTTGTCAGAAATATTTCCAGTCTCACACACCAGAAATAAATACATGACTGAATTCAAAGCAGTTTCTTTGAAGACAAAGAAATGAAGCACTGAAAAAATTCAAATTACTCCGACTATCCCAAGTGGAGACTACTAAGAGGTTTTATACTGGAAGTGTGATATGAAGAAGACAGTTTTGTACTGTATGGTAGAAAATGTGATTAGAGTAAGGGTTCTAATTACCTATTGGGCAAAGGAATATCCATAAAAAGTGTCAAGTTTGAAAATGTTTTCAAATGAACAGGCTGATTTATATTTCTAAGCATTCAGGAACTGATTCCTTTCATATAGCTTAAATGGTTTTTCAGCCCAGTTTAGAAATTTCCCAGCTTCAGGGAATAAAGTAGGAAATTTAAGAGAATAGTTTTTCAGCTTCATGGTACCTAAGAATGCAAGATCGTTCTCATTTCAAGCATGTCTATTTGCTGGATGGTGTATTCTTTCTATTTTGCAAGCTACTTGATGTCAAATGAGCTATATTCACTTGAGTGACTGCATCTGCCAGTGTGGAGAATTTATCCTCTGGAAAGGATTGTATGGAAGGGAAGATTGCAATTTCAATGATTCTTCTTGCAAAAAAAGGTATCTTTAAATAAGTTTCCAAACATATTTTCAAATTAATGTTCCACTAGTGTTCCAAGGTTGCTGAGGATGTCTTGTGGCTGCACTGACTACAGTCTCTTTTTGAAAAAGAGATTAGAGACCAAAACACCTAAGACACAGCAGAAGAAATTTAAACTTTGCTTTTCCTTCCCCCTCCTCATTGCCCTTCTCTCTGCTGAGAGTCTGGGCACAATACTCTTTTGTTAAGGCAACATTTGAACTGAAGAGTACAAAATAATGAATAGCTTGCACAACAGGAAGAGCATTATTATATTTGTCAGGATTCCACATGCAGTGAATCCTGAGAACGATACTTTAAAAGCAAATTAGTGATATTCCATTAGCTAGATTTTGTCTTTTTCGCCCCAGCATGTCAGTGTTCTACACTTCTGTAATATTGGTTCCTTTAAAGGATTTCTAATGTAGGGCACTGACAATTTGTTCATTTTGCACTTATCCGTTTTGAATAACAATATTGGTGTGAGCCAGATGTTTTGAGAAGATACTTCATAGGCTTTCTTTCACTGTGATTTTAGTGCACCTGTATGTTGACTTATAAAAGCCCAGTCACTGGCCTCAGTAGAAGAGGTATCATGAGGAATGTTGATGTACTTGGATGTTTTACTCTATGGGTAAAAGTTTACAATGGTCTTTAAGATAATGAATTATGACAGCATTCAAATATTGCTCTCCAGACCTGCAGCATAAACATGTTTGTGGACAGTCCCAGCTTTTATATACCATAAAACCAGACATATTAGTAATGTCATTACTACATCACAGAGGTGTTCTCAAAATGTAAAACAGAACACTGAATAGACAAGACGGTGATAATTACATAGTTTGGTGTCTCAAGAAGCTTAAAAATGCAGTAAGACCGAAATTAATTTGTCATATTGAATCCCAGACACAACGAAAGTTAATTTCATGTGCAGGTAAGTTAAAATACTCCATCTGAATATTCATCACAAATCGACTTTAAATCTTCTGAAATTACACAGGAGGAAAAACTCAATTCTGGATTCCTTAGGGTGGTGAAACACCACTTTTTGGAAGTCCATCTGCTGTGACTGAGAGGTGACCTTGAATCATCAGAGCCAGCACTTTCTGCCGAGGCAATCGTTGCCATGATCACACTTTGGCTGCAGCTTGCAGCAGCACTGTAATATTGTCACTCCTGGCAGAATTCCCTATATGCATTAGTATGAAATGGTATTTAAAAAGCCTCTATAGTCAATAAAGATGTAAAGTCTGGAAAAAATGAAGGAAAACATGGTTAATTTGCTTAGTTCCTTGGGCTCATTAAATTGGCTCAATGGCTGGATTTAAAATAACTGAGGTGATATATCAGCCCCAAATAATTTTTTTTGCCAGAAACAGCAGCAGTGTACACTGTAATGCCAATGCTAGATTTCCCTGTGACATACTGCCCTCTTGTGCATCAGTAGCTTTCTTATAGAAAAAAATCTAAGAGCGAGACACCCATTTAATAAACAAATGTTCTCAGACTCGCTCTTGATGTCCTTTGAGATTTTTTATTTTTACCCAGAAAGAATGCAACTTCTTAGATCATGATAGAGAGGCAACACAGACTGGGCTTGACCAGCCTGGAGAAGTGAAGACCAAGAGGAGATCCTACTGCCATGAGGAGAAATGGGGAGAAGACTGGACAGAGTTGAGGTAGGAGGAACTCCCTCAGGACCAGAAGGAACTGCACCTAGTTTTCTGAGACTTGGGTGAGTTCTCTGGAATCAGGCCTGGATATTTAAAAAAATTGCTTTCCTATTTTCAGTTTTATTCTGCTTAAAATGTTAAAAACTCTAATTTATATTCTATGATGGCATGAAAAAATTCGCATTTAAATTCCCTTTTGTTTATCTATGGCGAAAGCACTACCAGGAGGCTTTTGTAACCTTAGACCTTCTGCAGAGTGGTCACACTTTTATACCTGAGATTCTGTTTCTGTGTCAGTGATACTTGTTTTGTACAAAATGGAAAGTCTTCAACCAAGAGAGGTCCTTTTAGATTTTTCCTGCAGGAAAGTCACTTTTCTGCTTGAAGGTTGATGTTAAATGAAGCCTCCCCAGACAAGAGGAAAAAAAAAAGAAAAAAAGCTGCTGTAACTTCCCATTACAGTCATTGTCCATTAAGCTCTGGGTGAAGGAATGTCCTCTTTCACAGTTATTGAACAAGGGATTCTCAGGAATGCCAAGTACCACAGATGAAATCAACTATGCCCTCACCTCATAAGAGGCTAGATGAGAGTTGTAGCTGCAGTTAGTTATGTTTGGCAAGGATTTCTTGCACTGAGGCAAGCCTGGTGGCAAAAATAAGAGTGCCCGAAAATTACTGCATCTTAATTTATTCTGTCAAGTTTGGCAGTAAGCACTTAAGCAACCACATTAGATATCAACATCTTTTAGTTGATATAGCCCCTCTGTAACGGTAACATCTGGAAAAGATAGTGAGGCTTTAGTGCTTTTCAAAAACTGTTTTACTGTCTTTGGATTAAAATTAGAAAACTATCTAGTAATTTAAAAATAAACCATATTTCCCTTACTTGTGGCAATGTTTGGCCTCTGTACCTTTATGAGGAAGGAAGAAATTATACAGCTATTCTACCAGCTGTACCACAGATACCAGTCATGTACAACACCTCTATTAAAGTGCTAGGAGCTTTCAGAAACACAATAGTTCAGATTTCTTTAATAATAATAATAATAATAATAATAATAATAATAATAATAGTAGTAATAATTATAGCAGTAGTAATAATAGTAGTAGCAATAGTAGTAGTAGTAGTAGGAAGTAGAAAGAGAAGATTATTTGGAAAGAAAATCTTTTTCATGTAAAGAATAATTGTTCAAAATATGCAGGGAAAACTCTCTTACACATTAGATACTGCACACTATACAGTTTTCAAGTTTTTTTAGCTGAAAAGACCTGCATACATTTCATGTGTCTGCCAAGTGCCAAAACATGTATAATGAAAGGTGTAAAACTGGCAATTAAGTCAAGTTGCTTGTGAGGCTACTGACCCTGAACAGGAACCAGGAATTATGTGAAACCAGTGGGTGGATTGTCTAGCTCAGGTTGAAGTGTTGGCCAGTGTCTGGAACCTAAAGGCTGGAAGTCTTGAACCCCATCTCCCTGGTTTTAACTGCAAAGGGACTGGACTCTGCCTGTGCACAGTAGCAAAAAGGCTCTGAGTCCTCTGGAAGATAATTCAGAACAGAAATATTGCTTACTACTGTCTAAAAGACTCCTAGAGACAATTGTTTTCTAACTAAAGTTCTTTGTTAGGTGTATAAAATTTTACAAGGCAAACTTTACCAGCGTCCCAGCAAAATGAACTCTGACAGTTCATGCAACGTTCTCTAGCTCCTAGTTTGTTGTAATATTGTTATCATCAATAGCATTCATCAAGAGGGTTTGGTGGTAAGTTATGTCCATTAATAGAATTCTGAACAATAGTTTTAAATCAGTTAGTGTTATTTTCAAAAGCCACTTTAGGCATAATTTTTGGTATCAGAAGTAAACTCCAACATCTCTAGTGTATTGTTCTTCTGTGTGTTTAGCAGATTGTCACAAGAAGTCCTATTCAATTTTACTCCATTTCAAGCTGTGATGAGGGGAGAGCCAGCGAGTCATAAAATAAAGATTGTAAGCCCAGAAGTTAGAAAATAAATCTCTGAAGTTTGTGTTAAATTCTGATGTGTAAGTTGATATATGTCCAATGCAACTGGAAAACAATGGGGATGAAATATTGAACAAAACCAAATAATAAAAGAGCCTCTAGTATCTTAATTTAAAACAAAAGGAGAACCAGCTTATAACTTGCCTATTTACTTGAATCAAAACAGCAGCTCAGTTATGCTACAATAAAATAATGACAGCAAAGCTGCCCCTATTGTAACTATTTTTAGTAATTTGTTTTAAGCAAATAATGTCCTTACTTTATGCATTGTGTTTTTCCCAGCTCTGAAAAAAAAAAATGTATCAGTGTTTAACATTATCTTGTGTGCGTAGTTGTAGTGATTGTTCTTAAGAATCAGAGCCATTGCACACAGCAGAATTGGCTCAGTCCTGAACTTGTCTCAGTACAATTTGGCATCATCTTCTACTGTCACTTACCTACTACTGCACTTGTTCTGCAAAGATATTATCTGGCCTGTGGAATGAAATCTGTCCTATAACTCTGAAGTAATTGGTAAAATGACATTTTCTTCCAACAGAACATATAACATTTCCAATTACAGAGCTTATTTACTGTCTTCTTTCTAAGCTACTTGTGCTGGCTATTAGTAATCTTGTCATAGGTAAACATTTCAGTTACGCTAGTTTTCAAAAAAGTGGTGTTTATTAAAATCTACTCTAGCTGACAAATTACAGTGGATATTTACATATCATAAAACTAACTTAATGACCTGTTGCCTGGGTACAGATGTACAAAAAGAAGCAGCAGTCAAGCTCAGAGTGCTAATATGAATGAAGAAACCCTGTGGTAAGAGGTCTGCGACCTACTTATACAGTATTTCTGTTTACTATTATGGGATAAAATATCTCAGTATGCACTGTGAAATGTGGTGACAATGAGAGAGACCTTTGTATTTATTTTCATGCAGTGTGAGTGAATGTTAAATGAACACATTTTAAAGAAACAGAATATTTCTGATTTGTAAATTAAAGTGATGTGTACAGACAGAGCTTTGCAATATGAGTATAACCTAAATGTCCTAAAAGTTTGTAAGTTCAATTTTTGCAATTTGCCTTCTTATGACAAAAAATGATGATGACAATAAGCTTTTTGAAGGACTGGCCAACCCACGGAGATGTTTTCCTTCACAGCTCACCTCTGCTGCTGCAGGTGTGCCTCACAGTGCCTGACTGCCTGAACCAGGCAGGGCCAAGGAAACACAGGGGATGACTCTGGGACAGCTAATAAATACATTTCCTTCAAGAGTCAGGAAAACTAAACCTGTGAAATGCTCTAAATTACCCCTTTGCTTTGAAATAGTGAGTGTCTCAGTTCTGTCACTGCTTTTAGTGGAACAGAGGAATTAGCATGGACTCTTTCTGAAACCAGATGTGTGTTCATTCTGTTAAAAGCCAGTCTCATATTTGCATATTGTGTAGCATATGCTTCTCATTACAGCTGTGTAGACCAATAGGTTGAGGTTTTATTTCCAGACATAGCCTATGTAAGAGCACAGATGTAGTTCTGAGTTGTTGTAAAACAGGTAATAAATTTTTGTGTATTCCCAGTTGAAATGGATATTTTACAATAAGGAAGCTGACTCTTCTGAGAAGAGACTCATGGTTAGAGGGCTGTAAAGTTTGATGAAATGCATTGCACAGTTTTATGGTCAACCTAAAGAATATACTTTCTATTAAATGTTCCAAGCATACTGGTCAGAAACTGTATTTTTCTTTGATGTTTTGCCCTGTCAAACACTGCTTAGTGTCAGTTGATATCAAAATCATCTTCATTTTACTGGCATAGTTACATTATTGTGATAGCTGTAGGTAACATCAGTGGTGCATGCACTTCCAGAATGGGCTGAGGTTTTTCTTTGCATGTATAACTCTGTCATGTGTTTTGGGGCCTTTTGTTGTTGGCAGGATCTCTCTAGCAAAATTGTTTATTGAGTCCAAAAGAAGCAAATATGGAATAAAACACAGTTTTGAGTTTTCTGATGTTGCTAACGTTGGCTACCATAGATCTTATAAACACAGAGAGCAGAGCTTTTATTGAAGTGCAGCTCTATTTTTCTCCTTCACATGACCATATTGGTGAGAGAGCATCAGGTTTCAGTGTTTGCCAATGAGAACATTTATAATGGATGCACAGGTTTCATGCATGAAGAGGCTGTCTTTACAGCTTTGTCAGAGAGGGACTAGAGACATTCATGGTGGAAAGCAAGAAGGAATCACCAGTCAGTACATGCTCCTGCACAAACAATGTCTTAGAGCAAGTATCTCTGGAGCAAATTAAAAGAGAAAATATTACTATTATAAGATTTCTTTCCCTGAAGTAGACCTATTTGCCATTTGGAAATGGATGATTGAACCATACCCACGTGCAGTGGTGAAGACTGCTATCACAACTGTTGGCAGTGTCGGTTCTGTAATGACCAAGTGCCCAAGCCAAACATCACACAGAGACATAATTGTTGCAGCAATGATGTCACTTAATATTCCAGAGTGACCAGTGGTTTCATAGAGACAGGGAAAAGGTGCCTTTTAGAAAAGGTTGACTTTTAGAAAAGCTGTTGATTTTTCTGACAGCCATTTCTTCATGGCACTGCATAAAATGCTAATTGTCATGACATTTGCTGAAAGCTTCAATCCTCATAATGAAACAGGAACAACCACTGAACTAATTCATAGCAACATGTTTCACTGCAGACCTGTTATCTGTGGTTTTAAGAAAATGAAATTATGACAAGAAGAATGTGTCATTTTCCAGTCATAATTAACCACATGCAGTTTTATCTTTTTATTAAAGCACTTGAGTGGTCCCCTTCACATATTATCTGGACTCAGACCCAATATTTATTTATATTTATTTCAGATCTTTTTTCTTTAGCATGTAGATGACATATCTCAGAATTACTTCAGTGAAGAGACAGTTAAGAACAGGACTATCTCTAACTATTGAGAAAACTCCAAAATACCTTTGTAGTTCCCAACAGGTGTACATCTGCTCGTCCATCCCTGAATTGCTTCTTTTTTGGTTTAGGGCAGATTCAGAAACTCACAGTTAAGCCAAGGAGGTCGCTTGTGCCACCTGCTTCCCTTACTTTTAAAGGGGATAAACTGCTTTTCTGTTTCCAGGAGAGGGTTCTTGCAAAATTCCCATCACTTTATAGCTCCTTTATTCTTCATGGAAGTGTCTCATCAAACCCCCCTTATGTGAGCTCTGAGTTGGCACCTGCTCTTCTAAAATCTAAAACCTGTGTCATAGTAAAAACCTTCAGTGTACTCATCAGGATTCCGAACTCCACAATATTGTGATCACTGCAGCCAAGACTATCAGTAACTGAGATATTATACAGTTTTTCTTGGTTTGTGAGTAGCAAGTCCAGCAGCACTTCATTCCTGCTTCTCACATCTGATGTTTTTAAGAAGAAGCAGTCCTCTATGCATTCTGGAAACGTGATGGATGATGTGTGAACTGCTGTATTGTTCTTCCAACAAATGCACATCCAAGGTTCTCCATAACACAGAGAATGAGTCCTCCTCTTCTTTTCTGCCTCTCTCTATTAAAAAGTATAGCCATTCAACATAATCCTTCATGTGAGTCAGCGCACAAAATTTCAGTTATTCCTATGAGATCATAACTTTCTGAGTGCATGTGGAGCTCCAGTTCCTCCTGGTTTTCCCCCAGGCTGTTATGTGCATGTATGCATACACTCCAGGTAACCACCTCTAACAGTCTCTTCTGGTTCTCATCTTGGGAGGTAGCTCAGGAATATTTGTCACTGCTCTAGTTGGCTTGGTTTATCCCCAGTTTGTTGCCATGGCATGAGCATTGCCACCTTGGACCTTGTCCCCCAAGTCCTTAGGTTTAAAGCCCATCATACCATGTTGGCCAGTCTGCTGCCAAAGATTGCCTTGTCTCTTCTAGAGAAGTGGATCTCATCCCTCTCTAACAGGCTATAGTCACTGAAGAATCCCTGTTGTTATAAAACCCAAAAACCTTGTGAACCTACCCCTCAAAGCCAGTAGTTGATTTGCATTATCCATCTATTTCTGGCTGCACCCTTTTCTCTAACCAGAAAAATGAAAGAAAAAGTAACTTATGCACCAATACTTCATGCTTGTGCTCCCAGGACTTTGTAGTTTTCCTTAACTTTGCCCAGGTTCCAGCTTGCACTGTCATTCATGCCCATATGAAAGAACAGCAACTGAGAGTTGTCTGGGATCTTGACAAGTAGTGGCACTCTCTCAGCAACACCTCAGCTCTGGGAAGTCAGCACAGCTCTCATGACTCCCTGTCAGGATGGCAGTGGGATTCTTAGTGCTTCTTAACAGAGAAGCAGCAACTATGAGCACTTGTCTTTTTGCAGTATCTTCTGTGTCACTGGCATATTGTCTATAAACAAACAAACATTTTTTAGTTTAATAGTCATTCAAAATAATACAGTTTTTCATACTTGTAAATCAAAAACATAATTAACAATGAGACAGCTCCGCAGTGAAATTTGTAAGCCTGGCATATTAATTATATGGAGCATATCTGCCAAGGCAGGGGGCAGCTGTAGGCCCAGACCATGTAAGCAGTTGCCTAAGGCAGCAAAAGAGACACAAAAATCACAGTGATTGCAGAGCAGCTCCCCCAGGCACCACCTGGTCTGTTGAGATTATACAATCTTCTCAGCCTCAGTAATGAGAAAATTTATCCCACTCCCTGGCTTTGTTTTCCCTCATCCTCCTGCTGGTAGACAAAGGAGGTCTGGAAAGATCCCAGCATGGAGCCAGAGAAGAACTGCTCTTCCTTTTATCTCCCTTCTCTCACACAGTCATGCTATATTGGGTCAGAAAGTCCAAGCAGGTGTTTGCAATTTTAACCTCATTAATTTTGAAACACTGCTGTGTAACCTTGAGTCTGCCTGTGACAAAATCATTATATTATTATATAATTTCTGTATGACTGTACTGGTTTGAGCTAAGATAGAGCTATTTTTCTTCATATTGTGGATCTGTATTTCTGATCTGTGATGAAAACAACGTTGGTAACTCAGGAATGCTTTAGCCATTGTTGAGCAGTGTATGCACAGCACAAAGATTTTTTCTGTTTTTCTCACCTCCTCGCCAGCAAGTGGGCTGGGGAGTACACGAATCTGTGAGGAGACACAGTCAGGACAGCTGACCCCAAATGACCAAAGGGATATTCCATATTGTACAACATCATGCTCACCAAGAAAACCTGGGTGAAAGAAGAGGAAAGGGGGAGCATTCCAAGATAACGGTGTTTTCCCAAGTAATCATCCTGTGTGATGCAGCTCTGCTTTCCTGGGGATTGCTGAACACCTGCCTGCCCAGGGGAATTGATGAATAAATTCTTATTTTACTTTTCATGCATACCCATATTTTGCTTTACCTATTAAACTGTTAATGCACAATGCACAATTTTTCTCATTTTTAGTGTCCCAATTCTCTTCCCCATTCTTGGAAAGAATAAGTGGCTGAGTAGGGCCGAGCTGCTGACATGGGTTATCCCACAATGACCATACAGAATTTCGGACTGTAACTCCTGAACAGCAGTGGATTTGGTCATTCTGGTCATTCATTTGGTTATTGTTTGTGATCCTTGTAGCTTCACATTTTTACTAATATAAACAAGGCTTCAAATCAGCCAGCAGATTTTATTCCAACGTGTCTCAGGTTTCAGCACTGCATGCAAGTACAAAGGGAATTTACACTAGCTAATTCCTGCTAGCCTTTCTCTCTTTCTCTCTCTCAATTTTTATAAGATCATTGTGAGTTGCACTGGGCAGCAGAACAGACAAAAAGAAACCAAGCGCTGCAGCATGTTGTCATCCAAAAACTCCTATGAGCCTTATGCATCCAGCCTCACAATCTAACAACTGAGAAAATATGTGTTCCTGTAAATTCATTGGCTGTTAACATTACATGAGTTACATTAGCTGATTTCTAAAAGCTTGAGCAAAGTGGATGTAGGGAACCATAATGAATTGTTCCTAGGATTTGAAAGTACAGCCTCAAGTAACTTAGCAAACAATTTCTAGTATTGGATTCCTTGAAATTTTCTCCAGAGGAGTAAGGAAAATTTTAATAAGACTGAATATATGCAAGAATTATTCCATTATTCCATTTGGAAAGTTCAAATGCTAAACTGCCATTACTCTGGGGTCTGATTTTCACATCTGTTGTTTCACATGGAACGCCATGATATTCATATCCTTCTGAAATTAAGTATTCATAAAGATTTCTGACGTCTATACTTTATACATTTTGCCACCTCTGGATTTGTTTCAACCTTCTTTCCAATTGCCTCTAGCAAAGTCATGAGTATTTCTTGCCGACAGAAAGGAGTCTTTATTTTTCATCCCAGCTACATGGCCATCTCTGGTGCTTGCAGATTACTAGATTTTTTTTACCTGTCATGGGAATTTCTAGATGTTTCTGAATCAGAGAATTCCCACTTGTCAGCTTTCATTACCATGCCCTTTCCTAAGTTAAATCTGATGTAGCAACAAAGCCAACAGCAGCTAGTTTAGTTTGAAGATGCTTTAAATGAGGAGAGAATGCATATATATGGGCTTGACTCGCTATGTGGTAGCTAATTTTTTAGAAAGGTTTTACTTAAATTATTTTTCATTTCATTGTTCATTGTCATTTAATGATGGAAGATTTATCTTAACAAGAGATCAAATCTAGAAAGATTTAGAAATCAATAAGGAGTGCTGTTTCATACTATAGGAATTCTAGAGAAAAATAATTGAACAATAATTACATTTGAAGGCAGTTGCAGACTTGTACAGACTGCAAATAAAAGAAAAGGCAGAGAGGAATTTCTTTTTTATTTTTTTGGAAAATCAAGATTGTAAATAGTTGCTATTTCAAGTGTGACTGCTGAATCCACACACTGTACTTCACTCAGATAAGGAGATTTAGGATAAACCAACTCCATAGCATAGGACAAACTAAAAATGTCTCTAAGCTAGCTACCTCCAAGCTAGATAGAAGTAGTGTAGCAGAGTAAATGTAGCACATCACACAAACAGATTGTTTTTTCTGAGAGATTAACCATTTCTAACCTGAAGGTAAGTTGCTCCAAAGTACAGGTCAAGTGAGACTGGGATTGTCTGCACCAGACCATGGACACATGCAGAAGAAATATCGAAGGAAAATTTCTTAACTCTTCACAGCTTTAAGTAATCTAACTTTTTGTTATGAAGGCAATTTTGATCTTAGTCTATCATTTTGTCAGTCAACATGATCTGCCCTTTTAAAACCAGGAATTTATGAGCTTCCTTTTTACACAGGTTGCTTTCACCATTCATGTAGTGTTTAGAAGTTACATAATTACTCTACAGATTTTTAGTAACCTTGCTCAGAAACTTTCAATTGATATGAAGGTTTTTGGTGCCTTGCTGAGTGTTTAGGATTACAGATAACATCATTATTTTAAACACCTTCTCATAAACCCCACAAATGAACCAGAGAAAAGACAATAAGGAATAGTACATTTGCTTTCTAAAGATTTTGTGTAGGCTCACAGACTTAATGGAACTTGCAGTAGAAAGTAATTTTCATTCATAAAGACAGTTTAAAATGAAGATTTTGCAGTGACAATTACATCTATTGCAGATCTTCCTTGTATAGCTTGAAAATTTTCTTGTAATTTCACCTACTACTACTATGTACAAATACATTCTTGCTTTCATGCATCTTGTTCTGCATAATACAGAAAGACAATTTTATCAGTCCTAAAGAAGAGCAATTTTTTTTTAGGAAAGCAGTAACTTAGTTTGTGTTATATATATATGTGTGTATATGAGGATGGTAAGACACAGAATTACCTAATCTTCACTTCCTACCTGAGAAGTGAGACTGAGGAAAAGCTGACATAGGAAAAGTAGCAATATAACTGCATTATTTTAGAAGTATGCAAACTACTCAGTGGCTGAGGACAGATATGCAGATCTACAAATCAGTTCAGTTTAGGGAAGCTCTGAAAAGAATTTTAGGGAGAAATCCATTACATTACCAGCCTAAAGCATTAATCTAGTTTTCAAAGATGAGCGATCTGAGGAGAAGGAAAAACCTATGACTCAGAAGCCAATAACACATAAGGTGTGATCTGTAATACATTGTATTATATATATTAGAATCAGTGAGTTAATACTGCAGCAGAAATCCAAGAACTGGGCATCAAATGAGAGTCCAATTAGTAAACTTCTCCTTTGGCTTTGCCATTTATTTGAATGGAATAAATGGAATTTCACCACAAAGAAGAATGCTGCATCCTCTTTGCATTCACGTTTATTCAGATATCCAAGATTAGAGTATCAGAAAGTGATAAATTATTACAGGTTTTATATTAGAAGCTTCTAACACGTGGTTCTGAATTTTCGTCAATGATAAAACTTTCATGCCAGCTTTGACTAAAAGTTCAAGGTTTTGCTTATCAGGGTTTCTATACCTAAGTAACTCATTAGATGTCTCTAAAAACTATTACTGTTATAAAACAGGTCACAATTTAAGTAAATTTTTATGAGGCCACTAGATGGTGCCACATATATTGTTAAACGCCTCAGAAAACAAAATTCTGGAGAATACCAAAAGAACAAACAAGCAAAAAACAAGACATAATACTGCTTCATGGAATACCAAGGCTGTATTGAGATACTATTTCCCAGGTCTCCATCCTGTCATTTCCCTCTACTGTCTCAAGTAGTTCTGTTCTTTCTTCTGTGTGTGGGTAGGACTATATACTTCAGAGGGATCACCAGAACAGTGTCAACTCAATTTAGTGGATATGATCAATAGTCTTCTGTTTTCTCACTGTAAATTTCTCAGCGTTAATTTCAGTAATGTCTCCAGATATTTTGGAAAGTATCAAGTTTTTAATGTGTATTGTTACTGTGTAGTTGCAATGCATTATCTTCCAGAAAGTTTTCCTGATCAAGTCAGCCAACATTGGCTCCCACGCAGTACTCAACAGCGTAAGGCAGCAAGACTGCTGGGATTCATATCCACATGAGTAAACTGAACTATTCTATTGGTTGTGTAGTGAGTGTTTTTAAGGAAATAATTTTTAAGGTGGATTATTTCCTGACCTCATAGGCAATTGTAAGAAAGTATAGAAAATCTATGGCATTTGATTGGCACGGTATGTGCTCATAAAAGGCAGCCTCATGCTACAAGCTACTGGGTTGTATTAGGTTGGTGTGTATGTTCCCTTCAGATCTGTCAGTGCGAACTCAGAACACAATTGCATTTGAAGAAAGGGATTATACTTGGGCATAGCACTTAATATAGCTCACAGCTCATTGTTATCTTGTAAAATGGAGGTGGGGGTTGCACATTGTGGCAATACTCAAGGTATACTCAGTTTTGATTCTGCAGTGAATATACATTTCTAGCTATTTAGTTCAGTTCTCAAGTTGACATTTTATTGTGTGGCAGTGTGTGTGAGACCTTCTTACACATGACACAGTATCAACTTGAGACTACTTGAGAAGTAGCTGTATGGTTTTATTTCTGATCTAATTTTAATTTTGAAAGCTTTGTTTATTTTGTTCTATGCAAAATCTATATTTATATGATTACTTAGGATTATGACCAGGGAAGTCAATGAAGCTATAAACAGAGGAAAGCAAAAGTGATCAGTCAGATAAATTGCTGAATATTGAAAAGGCCAAAGCAATAAAAAGTAGCATTATAATTCATAGAGTATATGAGGCATTAAAATGTCATGCAGGTTCAATTTTTGACCAAGATTTATTGCAGACAAAAATCAAATAAAACCTGATTATTTTTTCATTACAAATATGATAAAGAAGATAATAAAAAAAAAAGTATAAACTTACTGTATCCTAAAAGATTTTACAAAATCAGGCTGTTCACTTGCTGTTCTCCATCAGATTCAGTCAAGGCTGACATTTAATGAAAAACATTCTCAATGCTATAGAAAAGTGATGAAGGATGTGATCATCTAGTGTTATGATTTCTAGCCCCATCCCAATACATGCTTACATGCCAAAAGAAGTGCTTTTTGTTGGATTATTTTGATTGAGGATTACAGGCAGATGCATTTCTTCCCAATATTTTAGCAATCACCAACTTAAGCAGTTACATATAACTTGTATATTAATTCAATTAGTCATATTGAAGTAATGGAATAAAGTTCTATTTCACTTAGTGATGCAAAAATAGGCAGAACAAGGTAGGCCTTAACTGGAAGGCCTTACTGTTTCATTTCCATCAGAAAGAATAGAGTTTTACTGCAGAAAAATTGGCCACAGCATCAGATGGTATTTTCCTAGCAGATATATCTGGGTGCAAATTCAGATATTTTGCCTTAGGGATAAGACAAGACAAAATAAATAATGACGTGAGGGGATATTTTCAGGAGATAAATGTATTCACAGCCCTCACGTAGATGGGATGTAGGGAAGCTGCACCTTTGCTAGTGAATCATAGGACTGTAGACATATAAGTCACACCAGGAGCTCAGAGTTTCCATTCTCTGGTTTATAAATATATGATTGGGCATTTTCGTTAAATATAGGCAACAGTAAGTTGGAGCTTAAAAATATAGATGAGGAAGTTATATTTGCTGGAGCAGATAAATAGCTCTCAAGTGAAAGCTGTTAAGGATTGTATCAACAATAATTCAGATACTGTTAATAACAGAAGGCAAAGCTAAACTAGAGAAGCAGATAATTAAAACTACATGAGCAGACATAAAATTACTTAGTATATGTTTAAGTAGTCAGAGTTAACTTCCTTAACTCCTGCTCTATCACCAATGTCAGTGAGGCATTTGGCATACTATTCAAACATTGAGGTGGCTATTAGTGCAAATACAGTTGTCCAAACATGTCAAAAATTATCCTTTCCAAAGCTATCTTTCAGCTTAACTATCTGTCCCATTATGTCATTTCTGATGAGGAATGTGATCTAAATGGGCAAGTGTCAGTCAATTAGAAAGGACCTTCAGCCTCTGATGCCTGACTGCTGTTGGTTCATTACCAGTGCTATTTAGTAAATCTTGAGAGTATGAAGAAGGCAATGCTTTATTACATATAAGCTAAATGTTTGCATTTGTTTAGAATTCCAAAATTTGAGGAAACACAGAAAGAGAGTGACAGTTCTTTTACTAACAAACCAAACCCCAGATTTGTTTTCAGTTGCAGATTCTCTTTGACTCTCCTTCAGACAATCTTAGGAAGATTGCAGCTGCTCCCCTCAGCCTCTTCCTTAAAGGCTCAAGAAATCTAGCTCCTTCAGCTCCTTGTCAAAGAGCATGCTTTGCATCCTCCTTGTCATCTTGGTGGCCCTCCAGAGGTCTTTCTCCACCTGCTCTGTATCTTTGTTCTGAGGTCTCAGCCTGGACTGGGTACACCAGAAGTGGCCTCCTGGGTACCAAGGAAGCAGCAGTGAGCAGCCGCTTCCCAGGCCTGTTGGCTGTGATCCCTCTCTGTGCCTGGTACACACACAGGCCTGTCGCCACAAGAGCGCAGTGCTGACTCACATTCAGCAAAAATCAGCTAAATTATCCATTGAGATCCCCTCAGCTGGATCAGAGGTGCAACTTCAGATGAGCAGATAACTTTCAAAGGATATGCTTATATCTTGGCCAGACCTTTCCTTACTGTAGCTTCTAATGCAGCTGTCAAGTTTTGGCTACCCATTTGTGTGCCTATTTTGTGACTATTTAGACTCCATGCACAGAACAGGAGCTGTAAATAAAGCCTAGTAAGTTATGTGCAGGAGTGAGTCCCTGGAGCAGCCTACTTTGGTTTTGGAAAAGCAAAAATATTATCAGGCATCAAACTTTTAAAAAGTGATTTTAGGGTGGTCTTGAGATTTCCTGTTGTTTTGGATTCTTTTTGCATATATGGACAGAAATTTCACAGAATCACAGAATATGGTGAGTGACTTCAGCTGCTCCTCATACCTCAGCACCCTTCAACATCTTTGTTGCTTTCCTTTGGATGCTCTCTAATAGCTTAATATCTTATATTGTGGTGCCCAAAAATGCACACAGGCCTCAAGCTGAGGTCACCAGGGCAGAGCAGAGCAGGACAATCCCCTCCCTTGCCCGGCTGTGATGCTGTGCCTGATGCCCCACAGGACACAGGCGGCCCTCCTGGCTGCCAGGGCACTGCTGACTCATGTTCAACTTTCCATCAACCAGGACCCGAAGGGCCCTTTCCATGGCACTGATTTTGCCTTGTTGGCTGCCAAGGGTCTCCAGGTCCTCATGGGGTGTAGGTCCTCATGGGCCATTGCTCAGGTGTCCCTGAGCTCAGGAACTCCGTGCACAGCTCAATGCAACCCTCAGCCCTGGACTCACCTTGGTCACCACTGCCACTGCCACCTCACCAACTTCTTGATTTTCTGACCAGCCTAGAGTATACTGTAGCTTAATAAAAACACTGCTATCTCAGTAGTAGGCCAAAATCCAAGAGAAGCATCTTATGGCCAAAGCCTGAGGCAGCTGTCTTGGCTAGAAACCAATGTTCTCCATTTTCTCAGGGCCTTCTATTCATGGTCTTACAAATCACCTTTTTAAAAAGCAGCCCTAAACAGAGAGAAAAAATTGAGCTGAACAGATTTTCACATGACCAGAGGTTATAAAAATTATTAAAATAGTTATTAAAGTTTAGAGCCATGTATGCAGAAAGTGAAGGTCCTCTTTAAATGTCCAGTCTACTGAAATGTTCCAAATACTTGGACTTACTAGAAGTTATTCTCACTGCAAACCAACTGATAGCTGCAGGATACTGTCCTGTGGGAGGTGACCTCTGAGTAAGAGTTAAATTTTAAGCCTGGATAGGGCCATAAAAATTCAACCATGTGTGAAAGGATTGCACAAACAAAACCTCTTACACAAACCAACCATCCAACTCGGTCTCCTACATTCACTGCCAGTCATGTCTATGATTTTATTTTTTTTTCCGAGAATCCAAGCATGTTTCACAAATTTTCATCCTGCTGGCAATAATGTGCCAGCTCTTTTTAGGACAAATACATTATTTTGATTAGCCTGCTGCCATTCTGGAAATCCTGAGGCATTATGCAGTTTTGTTTATCTCAAGTGCTAAAAATGCTTGAGTGACCTTTGGCCCCTTCAAAGCCCTGGATTTGTGGCATCTTACTGAGCTTCACTGGTAAATTCAGGGAGTCAAGAAAGTATGTCTCAGGCTGCCATCTTCACACTTGTTACCTTCTCACTCTGAGTTGTCTGTTCCCCATCCAGTCTTAGGTGTTTTCCCAAGACAATGGAAATATGCCTTTTTGTTCTTTCATGTAACATTATTCTTACATTATTCTGGATAACTTGTCAAATCTTTATGTGCATTTTACTCCTGATCTTAATCATAGAATCAGCTAGACCAAAACATTAACTTTGTCGGTTTATTTCTAAATTATCTCAGGAATTTAAACCATTTTAAAATTGCTACTTCCCAGATTATCATCTATGTACCCTGTACATAAACAGAAATGCAAAAACATTTCTGCATTTTGATATTATGGTTTGCCTAAAATTGCAATAGTACTAAACAAGTTATTTTAATGTCCAAGAGCTCAAAATAACTCTGTGTAAGAATATGCAAACAATCTTGATAAGCAAGTTACTTCATTCTGAACTTCTTCCCTTATTTACCCTCTAATGCAGAACACCTTCCTAGTCTTTTCTTTCAAACAGCACTCATGTATGATCTCTTATATGCTGCACAGCCTTCTCTAACCTGAAAACTTCACTTCTCTTGTAATTTTATTATCCAAACAGGTCTATGTTAGAGATTTCTCCTCAGGTTTTGCAAATGAGAAGCATGTGCAAAACATTTCCCATAGGTGTTTGAAGAAATTTTTTAAACATAAAAGCCTGTAAAATCGAATCTAGTTGTATGGAACTGACATGTTAGTGCTATGCATCCCCCATTCCCAGCCTTGACTAAGACAATTTCCTGGAGAAGACATGACACAAGATGATCCAGGAAGCAAATCTGACACCAAGCAATGAGTAGTTTAGCAGTTGACCAGTGTGAGCTAATGCCAGAGCAGATATCCTGTCCCTTAGCATTGGTATCTTGGGGTATTTACGGGTCTTGCAGTGAGTGCTTCTCTACTGCTGATGGTGTAAAGGTGTAAGTATCAGTTTTAGGATTTTGATGAGAAACAAACAGTAGGACAAATATTCAGAACATGTATTCAGCATAACTTTATTAGGTATGGGAGAAAGGAATGTGGGAGTAAGCAGGTTTGGGATTACTGTGGTTAAGCAGGATAAAGCCAGTGGAGTAAATTAAATCAATAGCTGAGATGATGACAGAGCTCAAAACAGAGAGTAAGAATAATACCGTCACAAAACCAAGAACATTTATAGTTTGAATAGGCCCTCCAAGGTCATCACTGGGTGCTGAATCACTTTAGCCATGTGTATTCCTAGCAATGTCATGCTACCATCATAATGTAGCATCAGCCTTCTAATTTATTTTGGCAGCTGATTTCATTGTAGCAGCTTGCCCCTTAATTCAAACAGCAATCATATTGCATCTCGCTGTTGATTTTTAAGTCTATGAGAATCAAATATATACTTCTGGTTTCTGTATTACTGCATAGCATATTCTTCTCACACTTTGGCTCCTTAACATTCAAAACTCTGCTATCTGCATATAACTACTATATAACACTGCAGAGGGCACTATTGGTGCATATGAGCAGCTGTTGAGAAAACCCATAATTTCATCCGCATGAAATTAGGACACGGGATGTCCACAAGTATGCATTTATTCATTCACTAGTGTTAGACTTATTTGGTCTATTGATGCTAAGGGCCGGGTGATGAAATCACATCTGGCCAAACATCCTTAGACATAAAGAAAATAAAAATAAGATTTCAGTAGTCAATATATTTAGAACTTAGTTTAAAAAAATCATGGCAAAGGGAACCTCCCTCCCCATCCCTGAAACTCTTACATTTAAGTGATGGTTAAACACTTAGTTTTAAATCTCTGTGCATTTTTCTCTGGGATGTCTTAGTTTTCAGAAGCCATCATTTGTGTGTGCCTACACCCATTGAAATCCTGATTTCAGTATTTAAATGAGAGATCAGCTTTTAAAAATTTCACTTGTGGTTTAAATAGGTATACTAAACCACCATATATAAAACCCTTGATGCACTCTCTGATAGCCATTTAAAGAGAAGGTTTGCTCCTATTTCCAGATCAGTTCCTGAACAGTACTGTGATTTTAGGCAAGTGAATACTTAGTTCGTAAAAGGGGTGTGATTGCTAGTGAAATGATTTATAATTCTTGGATGGAATGCTAATATTTTTAGGAAAATATTTTGGTATCTGTGGTTCTTGAAAGTTTTGCTCTTAAACTGATTTCTGTTGTGTTTAAGATAGAGAGTTTTGATGGAAAATAGGGATTTGGGCTTTTTGGAATTCACTAGTCAAGTAATTGCTCTCCTGCTTTTTTTCTGGAGACCATAAGTAAGCAGACAAAGCCACAAGTGTTCATCCTGAAGGCATTTTGCTGACATCAGTTTTCTGCCATATCTACTTTCTTAATGTCCAAATAGGGCCTTCACCTTAAAGAACAGAAAAACATTCCCAGCAGAAAAAAGTTCTAGGTAATATCTGTTCACACTAACTCTAAAAAAATTAGAGGATGATTTGATCAAAGGGGCTAAACAGCTGGTACAGAATGGGTTCTCAGGCTAGTCTAGAAAGGTATGAAAGGATCCAGCCTGGAAGTTGAAAACAGGTATTTTCACAGAAGGTTTATTTGTATTTTTAGTGATGTGAACAACTAGCTACTGGAAGGACATGTCAAGATGGATTCTCTATCATTCTATTCATTAATGTATTTACTTTTCTCTCTGAAAGATATGTTCTTCTAAGTTTAAAAATTAATTCAGAGAGATTCTGTACTCCTATACCAAGGTCAATCCCATATAGATTCAGATCTAGACTTAGATCTGCCACATGATCCTAAAGGAGAGAGCACAAACTATTTTACAAGTCTATTCCTAAGCTTCTCTTTGGCTTATGTAAGGCTTATTTTATACGATTGGCTCCTGACAGCCATTCATAAAACTTGCAGTATTTGCTATCCAAATAGCTTCCAGCCACTGACATTATATCCTCTAGCATATCTGCTTACATTCTGCTGTTGTCCTACTTCCAGACACCATTCATCTTTGAGTGCGCAGTTTCACTAGATGCATTAGTTGCTTGCCCTGCTGATATCTTCATTGAAAGCACTCAGATATTACAAACAGCAGCTGCCATTTAAGCAAGATAACCACATGGTTTGATATGTTAAAATACTGTAGGTCTCTCTAAATCTGCTAAGCTTAAACATTGAGTAAGATTGCTTACTCACTGGCTGTTCATATTGCTTTTACTGGATTAAACGATGTAAAAATTAGTTGTCTTGAATGAAAATTAACTGACAGCACTAAACTTGCTATATTAACTATTTTACAGTTCTAATGCTGAAGTGCCTGAGATGATCTTTTAATGAATGTTAAATCCCCATAACTCAGCATATTCAAACAGGGGAGTGGACCCAGAGGTTCATACCTATTTCCATACCTTTCTTTCTCATTTTATCTCCCTTCTCCATCCCAGTGCCCTATGCCACATTCATAGGACTTTTACTCTAAAATTGGGGTGGTGGAGCTGACCTGGGTTAAAACTAATTCGGCACAAGAATAGCTAGCTGAATGATTTCTGCAGGCTGTACTTGCACTGTACATTTATTATGCAGCTCCACAGTTATTGTGGTGTTAAGGAATAAAACAGCATAAGGTTGTAAACAACTATGCAGGACAGTCAGAGTCTCTTTGGTGTAACTGCTCATGCTCAAAGCTTTTGTGAGACTCCTTGTTCTGTGCTACCTTAGACATCATTGCCAGGTCTGGCCTCAGCATAAGATTTAGGAATAATACAGCTGAAATATTAGATATCTCCTTACGAAGGTACCACGTCAATCAGCATTTCATATGTACAGATGTAAGACTATTACAATAATCTCTATTCCCTGAAAACTTCAGTAAGAAGTAATTCAATTTGATATAAAAAAGACACATGCAGCATTTTTTAATGCATATGCAAATCACTTTCAAGATACTATTTCACATCATTTTTTAACAATGGATAAGCAAGTGAAAGTTAGCATTATACATCACTGAATTCATTTTGTCATCAACTTCAGTCAGTATTATGAATGTCACCACGGAAAAAGAAATGCAACGCTATAACACATTGCATTTAATATAAAATATTAGTTGTCTAAAGCAAAATTATCTGTAAAGTAGAAGAAAATTATGCTTATATCTCCTTTAAGTCTAATTTCTTTTTGAGTGATATAGAAAGTAAATTAGAATTTTGTCAGGAAGGGCCCTGAACCACTGTGTTCTTTGTTGGAGGTCCTTATAACTTTCTTAACACTGTTATATTATCACTTTGCTTGGCAACCTTTGCATTTTTTTAAGTAGGTTAAGTATGAGTCATATTGTTATAACATGATTCTATCTCATTCCAGGATAAGATGTTGAGCTTGCAGAACACAAATGAAATCTATCTGGAAGGAAACAGTAAGTCACATACTCTAATCTTTTTAGATTTAAAACTTCTTTTAAGTGCTGAAAAAAAAAATTCCACACAGGAAAAATATCTACTGAAAGGGTAGATTCAGGGAATAAATCACAGAGCTAGATCAAACAAGATCAGAATAGCTCTACCTTTGTTGCACATAATTGCAATGTGACCTTAAAGTCCATCTGCACAGTGCTTTGCATTGACTACCTATGAGTGAGCAATTCTTCTGACTGAACCTCTGTTGTCTAGAAGTTAGGTTTTAAGTTATTCATCTGGATTGTATTTATCTTTTGTCAATACAAACATAAATATATCATTCAGATGGGATGAACCTTCCTTAGGAACTTTCCCCATTGGCAGTAGAGAAAATGTAACTTGATCCAAATGCATCCATTTAAATTTGATAGCTAGGTAAATTAAACATTACCCTAGTAACTCACTGGTTAATATTGTTTTTTTTTCTGGATGGTTTCTCTAAGAATTTCAGATGTCATTAAATTAGGAGGATGAAGTAGCACTGGAATTTAGGCTGGCTACTTTGTCTTTAGGAATTCTTAACCTCTCTTTTTAACCCCTCCTGGCTGTGATATAGAGATGATCAATATCTACTTTTGTGTTCTGGTTTGAGCTAGGATAGATTTAATTTTCTTCCCAGTAGCTGGTACTGTGCAGTGTTTTGGATTCAGTATGAGAATAATGTTGATAACTCACTGATATTTTAGCTGTTGTTAGATAATGCTTACCCTTAGGTCAAGGAGTTTCAGGACTTTCAATATCCCATGCTCTGCCAGTGAGGAGCTGCACAAGAAGCTGTGAAGAGTCATAACCAGGACATCTGAGTGGAACTGTCCAAAGGGATATTCCATACCACAGAATGTCATGCCCAGTATGGTGGGCAGTAAACTAGAGGGGCAACACTCGGTTGGAACATGCCAATTGGTTCTCAGACTGGGCATTGGTCAGTAGGTGGTGAGAAATTGTACAATGCATCACTTGTTTCCTCTCTCTCCCTCTCCATTTCATTATAATTATTACCATTGTTATTATTCACTTTATTTCTATTATTATTTAGTTCTTACACCAAACCAAAGATTTTACCTTTTTCTGTTTCTCTGCCCCATCCCACCAGGGGGCAGAAGGAGTGAGCGAGGGTCTGTGTGGTCCTTAGCTGACATCTGGTGTTAAACCATTATATTTTTGTAAAACAGTTTCATTTTCCTGCCTCTTTTGCAGTATCAGTAATGAATACTAAGCAAATTAAAAGCTAATATGATTTAATTGACATGGAGTATCTTGATTATTGATTCTGCCCTTATACTGATCTCTGTATGGACACTAACACACTGTAACTACTGACATGCTTTTTGTTGCTGTAAGGCCACAAAGGCCACATACTGCATTCTTAAAAATAGGCTGCATTCCTGTCTGATCTAATAGTGGTTTTGGCTAAGACTACAGTGCAGAGTAAGTCCCCAGGTCTACATGCTTAGGATCAATGTGAATATTAGTTTAAAAAAAATTAAGACAGAAATGAACATGCACTAAAAGACAAAAACCTTGCTTTTAACTGAAATAAATCAGTTGCTTTAGCAGTTCATCCCATTGGGACACCTAAAGGCAGTAGTTCTTATTATGGAGTAATGGGCTGCAAAATTTCAGTGTAATGACAGAAATTTGTTTCTGGCAGATTGACAGAAATTTGTTATTTTGGGGAAGGCTGTAGGGGTAACTATAGCATAAAAGTAAGGTCAACTCCAGTCAGACAATTTTTAGTAACTGGAAGATTGTGATGGTTGCCTGGCAACTACAGCAAATATAAACTAGCTTTTCCAGGTGACTTGGGAGACTAACAGCATTTTCACTTGCTGTATTGAAAAGATTGCCTTTTAAAAGGGTCTGGCAGTTAGAAAGGTAAATTAATCATGGTTAACTTGGCCCATGGTAGATACAGAGACTAGTTGATCTGTCTTCTTCCTAGCATGTTTTTTCCATGTTTCCATGAAGTGTCAATTTATCATCTAACTCTTGAAATTGAGAGACACAGACTTGATTACTTTGCTGCATTTGGACAAACCAAAAGTATATATGGGCTCAAAATATATCTCCATCTTCCCAGCACCATCCCTTAAGCATTTGCCTTAACTTGCAGAGGCACAACAGGTAATAGGTGGGACCCATTCTCTGCTTTTACTCCAATGCTTATACAACGATAGGAAATTAATTCAGAGAGCAAAGTCGCCCCTTCTGATGCAGGAAGGACTCTTATAAGAATATGACTTAAATTTTAAAGCTTCTCTGTTTTGCTGGGTTACTCTTATCTCTGGGAAATTTCTCAGTACTTCCCACTATTTCATTAAAGAAGTAATTCAACTTTCAGATTGGCAACATTTTTTTTTTTTTTAACAAAGGTTGGCTCACTGTTTCGTTCCAGGCATTGGCATAGGACACGTTTTATCAGGATTCTCCATACTGAGACCTTTCTGAATAAACTCTAAAAGTGCATAGAAGGTATTTACAGATGTCATTTGTTGTACCTAGTCACAGCTGATATTACTTTCTCTCTGGGATGTTTTTATCCATCTGAAGAGAATCACAGAATATCCTGAGTTGGAAGGGACCCACAGAGATCAAAGTCCAACTTCTGGTCCTGCACAGGACAACCCCAAAAATCAAACCATCACGTCTGAGAGCATTGTCCAAATGCTTGGTGCTGTGACCACTTTTGTGGGGAGCCTCTTCTAGTGCCAAATCACCCTCTCAATGAAAAACTTTTTCTAATACCTAACCTGAACCTCCCCTGACACAGCTTCATCCCATTCCCTCAAGTCCCTGTTGCCATAGGGTATCTGCTAACAATTTCATGGATGATACAGAAAGATGTCCCTGGTAAGGAATATTACTGCTGAATATCTGCTTGGTTTCATTCCTATTCTGCCAGTATCATCTGGATATCAGCTGTTCTGAAAAAAATCTTTCTAGTCTTGTTTTCTGGTAGTGTATATCATTGAAACAGGTGATGCTTCACTAATCTATGGTTTTAACTGATATTTTGTACTTCTGTACTTCTGTACCTTCCTCTCGGGTAACTGTACTATACAATTTCTGAGATACTATATATTTTATAAAAGGCTCCAAAGTGTCAAATGCTTAACTGCTCATAACTGTATGGTTTAAATATCATATACCTATTCTATTTCTTTAGGAAAATTGTGGGGGAAATTTGGTTTAATTTGTTTTTATTTTGACAATCTCTGTGAGTCGATTTTGTTGTAACAAAATCAAAACCAAAAAACTCTGCTTCCTTGCCTAACCATTCTGAAGACTTCAGAGCCACGTATAATAAATGACTGTAGAAAAAGTAAGTTTTCAAAAACAATAAACAAGTGTGTGTACTAGACTACTGCTCCTTGTACATGAGTCTCCAGCATTAATGAGATGCTGTGGTTTTTAGCATGTCCCACCTCTTTTACTTTACCAGTTATGTCATCAAATTTGACCATCAGTTATGGCTCATTTGCAAAGAGTGGTAGGTAAAATAGCACCAATTCAAAGAGCTTTATGCTATTTCAATTGTCATGATGAAAAATCACAATGAATGTGATTTTTTCCCAACAGGTGTAGGATTTCCACAAGAATTTTCATTCATGCTTCTCTCATTTTGTGCTAGAAATTGTCCATGTACATATTTCTTCACAGTATTGTTCTGAATATAGCTTGTGTTAAATGTGCTGCACTAATCCATCACCTACTTGAAGATAAGATATTTGGGCAGCTGCTAAAAATCACAGTACCTAGTGTTATGGAATGTCAATTCCTTTTAGTGCCACAGATGCTGCTGTTAAATAACTAATGTGTAAAAATAAAAGACTAGTGAATTGTATGTACCACACCCAAGGCATGGCATGCATTTTTAAACAGCCATGTCTGTGCTGAGCAAATTTACAAAACACATTTCTGGTCACAAGAACATTGACAGAATTAGAGAGCCTCGCATATGCTTACACAATCATGCTTCCCTGAAAATATCTTCACTGTAGGTCTTAACACAATCATGCTGGGAAATTGATAAATTTGGGGACCCATCTGGAGGTGACAGGTAGTAAGTAGGGAGCATGAGGTTATGAATAGCCTTCATTCAAAGCAGTAGTTCATAAGTAGTCCACAAGTGGTAATAGATTCACACATTGTATTCATCAGACTACTGAAAATGGCAGAATAAACTCAGAATATTCAGGAACAAAAAAATTTTAGTTATACATAGTGGCACTAAATTCTTCCTCTCAAGATATGCTTTTAAATGCTGCATCTAAGATACGCTTAGAATCTACCATAGAATTAAACTTTCATTCCTGATCTCTAGCCTAAAATGTGTCAAATTTTACAGTTAATTCATACTTAACCCTTCTTTGCACATATTCCAACAAGGGTAGCTGCAGTCCTTGTGCTAGAAGAAAACCTTGAGACGAGACAGGCTTAACTTGGTTAAACACAGCTCCTCTTGGATTGTGTTCTCTGCCTCCCGTGTTGGACATCACGGAGCTGGCATGAAGTGGTGTCATGCTGCGAAAAAAATTATTTCCCAGTGCCACTACAGGGAACTAGGAGGTGAATGTAAGTTAACCTACACATTTACAATTAACAAAGTGCAATCATACACAAGAGAATAAACTGCAGCATATAATGTCTAGCACTTCAGTGGGAAGTTTGTGGAAAGTCACCTCAAAGACGCTTTTTTCCAATGTCAGTTTTATTTCTCTAATACTTTAACATTAAACACTCTCTTAGGTACATGATGTCTCATAATGAACTACACATTTTACACCAGTCTACACAAAGAATCAAGAATATTTTTTTGCATTAAAATGGAAGGTTCCATTTTTTTTCCTCCCTCATTTTTTAATAATAAATTATTTTAAGAAAAATTTTGACAAAGTATGGCAATTCCTATTTCCTACTTATACATGTAATGATTTTGGAAATCACCAAGGTAGAAAAGATTTCAAATATAAAGAAAAAGAGAAGAAAAGAAAAAAAAATAGATGAAATAAAAGATATGAAAAGGATCCTACGTAGGCACATTTGCTATATTAAATATGTGGTAAAAGTAAGAGGTCCCACTGATAAACAATCACAAGATGAACATGCATCCTATGCATTCATAAAACTATAAATGGCCCCATGAAAAGGGCTGTTCTCGAGTCTCCCATCCATTGCATGGCTTACCACATGGTATAGCAGCCTATTACACTTATCTGAGAGCCTGCATCTGGGTTTTCTCCTGTCTCTTTGATTTTCTTTCTTGCAGGAACATGAAGATCTCATCAGATTTTGGTGAAATGTAATGAAATATTTCTTTACAGCTGCCTGTTACTGAGGAGATGCATGGTATGTGATGCTGCATATGAAATATTGACAGTGCATACAAAAAAACATTCACACTAATTATTTTCTAGGTAGTAATCAAAAGAAGTCCGAGCACAAAACACACAGAATTGGTGCTTTGGTTCTTGTACCTGGAACCCAGCTAAGCTGATCTTGAGGCAACAGCCCTTGTTCTTTCTTTTTCCAGCCTTCCATTCAGTACTGAGCAGCTATCATTTAAAGTTCTCTTTCTGAGATAATCTCCCAGTCTGTCACACAGTTGATACTCTGCCTCTAAGAAGACAGATCTTTGCTACTAGCTTGACAATAAAATAATATGACATTTTCTTGCAAACTCTTCTTCTAGGTCACTTAAAAGCAATATAATATTGCTGCAGTGTAGGCCCGCCTTTTTCCCAAACTAATATTCACTAATAAAATTTGATAAAAAATTATTCAACAAATTTTGGCTGTCTCTAAGCCTCAGTACACAGACTGTGGTTCCACAAACGCCACTGCTCAAATACTTTGCCAAATATTTTGTGTTTCTATATATTCTCTTGGTAGTTAAAAAACATTGTATAACTTTCAGTGTCAGTGTGCAGATTTAGTTTCCTCCTGCAGCTACAAAAGAACTCTTCTAAGACAAGAAAAATAAGTTTAAAAAAAAAAGATGCCAAATGCTCTGACTGACCTCTCACAGACACTTCTCTTTGACTTAAGGAACAAACTGAATGACACAATGAGGCATTAACCTAAGTACTTTGATGAAAAATACTTACTTTAAAAGCAGCATTCTTTATAGTGTGTTTGCTTAAACCAGATGACCTAACCTTATTTAACATAGTCCTCCATATAAACTCAGTCACTTTTTGTTAACTTCAAACCTCTGGCTACTCCCTCAGATTGTCTCATGACTATCTGAGAGCCTGAAGCCAGAGCCACAGAGCTGACAAATATTGCCAGCACTGAGTGTCAAAGGACGCCTTTCATCTGCACACAAGGGTGAGCACCAAGGGTGCCACAGATTGAGACAAAAAATATGCACCAGTAGCAATCTGTAATCCAGACAAAATCTTTTGTACTAAGGGCATAGGTATTATTGTGCCAAGGTGTTAAACATTTATGAAAGCTTTTAAGGAGATATGTTGATTTTTCTGAATGGTTTTGAAAGTAAGTCTTATCAGGAGGCATCAATAGGTTTTGACTGTTTCTAGTTTAGGAAGCATACTGTGCTTCTCACCCCAGATCACCTTGCAATTCTCACATTCATCCTTATGTGACATAATATAGCTGAAACCAGCCCTGGAGCTATTATGCAATGCTAATGCCTCTTTTGTTTATAGTAGAAATCAGCCATTTTATGTGAAGCTTGGTTGTTGCCACTCTGAAGCATCCTACAAAATGGCATAGACATTTTCCCTGTGCGTTCTATATTTCAAAACTAATTATAATTAATAATTTGTTATATTATGTTTTAGGTTATATTTTCTGTATTTGGAAATAGCAATATAACTGTTGTGCAGCATTTTTTAAAAATATTTCTGAATTACTATTAGAAAAGTAGCTCTTTTAGAAAAAATTAAAAATCTATGATGATGTCAGAAATCAGCAGCCTATGACAAGAAGAAACTATAACTAGAATTTACAGTTATTTGTTTCTAGTGAATATCAAGGGGACTTTTACCCTTGACTGCAGCAGAAAGGAACATAGATCTCCAACAGAATGTATTTTTAAAATCTCTATCACAGGTATCAGGGAACCTATAAGGAAGGCAAAACCAACAGCACTCTGCAGGTGAATGAGCAGATTAATTATTTGCCTTAAAATGGAAATAGCTATTCCTAAAACATTAATCACCAATGTTCCCTTTCTAAGGGTTGTTGGAGTGATATAACTGAATATTTTCAAATGACATGTCTGCTCTACTGCAGTGGGCTTGCTTTCTTCAACAAGAAGTAAGCTTGCTAATAATAGACTTTGAAGAATAAAAAAAAATCCTGCTGTTGTGCTCTGTTCATCTTTTATCCTAAAATACTTCTTTTGTGGTCATTTTCCCAGACTAGTCTGAGTTACTGGGCTCCATCTGCCATCTGTAAGTAGCATATTACTTTAGGCATGATGTGTTACTGCATCTATCTTTATGCTAAGCTGGAACATGATCCTGCATTTAGAGAATGGGGAGAGCACAGATAAAATGTCTTTTCTGACAACATAACATTACAGAGGAGAGTGTGGACAGAAAGGTTTTTTCTTTATTTCCAATTATATAAGAGGCAACAATATTCAATTATTCAGTCAATCAGGAGCTTCTTGGATTCTTCGAATAGGGCTTCTTTTATGCAAATTGTATACATCTTTGCTCTAAGCTAAATTAATAACTATAATAATTTAACTAAATAATTTACTCTAAAATATTTTTGTTGTAATTTGATAGTTATTCCATTGTTTTGAACTTTGGTTTTCACATTCATGCCATTTTCAGTAGAAATTTTGAAGTTTAATACTTTATATGTCATTTGAGAGTTTTGCAAGGGAATATATGATTTTGTCCTGTGAAGTCTTCGTTCATTATACCAGAGAAAATGTACAGCACTGTACGTTTGTTTTCAATGTTTTCATCATCTGTTCATTTGAACCGATTTTTTAAGAAGGTCTGTAAGACAACACAGGGAATGGCATCTAAATGGCAAATTTTACAATAAAAGAATGTTTTCTGTTTTATCCACTAATAATGTGGAAATTACATCACTAATGTGATGTAATTCTCCAAGACAAATTTTCATTATTCTCATTGCTAATGATCTGGGTTATTGTTCCCACCTTTGGATAACACATTATCTTATAATTTTGCCTGCAGAAGTTTGGTCACTAGCAATAGAAGACTGTATTTTCTAACTTGTCATTCATTAATGATGATTTCTAACTGACAACAGCATGGAATCTAGATGCTTTTTGGTGACTTAAGCTTCCTTTAATTTGCCAAAGTCTCAAGAAGTGATAGATGTGCTCAAAGTAAAAAAAAAGAGTCACAGGATGGGGAGCCCACAGGATGTTAAGACATATGGATATTCATACTATCCATCTGCTTTTAATCAAATGTTAAACTAAACAGCAGGAGTGGTCTTTCAGGCATAGTATTCAGTTGATTCTGAAACATTGTGCATATTAATTTTTATTGTCCGTTGATTCTTTACTTGGTTATTTATAGTAACTCTTTAGGTCAGGATTAATCTGTTTAATAGGTTAGCAGCCATGAAGACTGATTATAAAAAATGCCAAAATTAGGTATGTTGGAAGCAACATAATATGAATTAGTACATTGACAGGCTCATGGTTTTTTTGCTAGTAGAAAAATAGTCTCTAATGTATCAGTTGCTATACTAGGGTTGTTGCCTATATTTCCATGCCAAATTAAAACAACCAAAGAAAGGAGAGAACAGGGATATTGAACTATATTTAGGGTTATCTAGTAGTGTGCAGTACATGCCTGTCCTTATGTAGGTGACAGAAAAGTTATTCAGGTTCACATGATACATTTTCACAAATTGATCTCAGCTGCACATGTTTAATAATGATAAATAAAAACATTATTTGAGAAAAATGAACCACTATACACGAGAAGTATTGACTACAGTTTTAAACACATTAGAATATGCAGTTCTATGTAGGACATAATTTTTCTATAAACCTTGAAGACTTAATTGCTCATTAGAATTAATTGAAGACTTTCTATGAAACTGAAAAAAACATGGACGAAGTTTTTACTCTTTAGTGAAAAGGTTTTAATAAAATTAATTAAAGGTACAATATCTCCACCTTCATGTATTTTATGCCTTACATTTTTTTCAACAAGGATATTTCCAAATCTCCCCTCTGCAAAAAGTAAAATAAATCCTGTTTGTGCAGAACTAAGATATTAGAGATAATAGTGAGAAACCCAAAGAATTTAGAAACTGCAGGTAGGGTTGGGTTCCTTTGTTTATAGTAAGGAATAGTAAGGAAGATAAATTATGTAACTGAGTTTAGAGAGAGATTACTGAGGGGAAAGTGTTTTACATATAAAGGTCACAAGCACTGCTTTGTGAGAAAGAAAACAAATCTCACCTATTTTTCTCAGATACTTTGGAATTATTTTTACAAGGTCTCAGAATTCTGAATTTCTAAGATATTTATGTTTTTATTATTTTTAAAGTGAAGACAAATATTGGCAGTTATCACATATACAGGTTTCCAAAATCTGTTATTGTTCCTAGCCAGAAAATAGTGACAGTTCATGGTTGGGGATGAGAGAGATCAGGGAAGAAGAGTTTGTTGCTTTTTTCCCATTCCTACTAAGGGAGGAAAGAAAATCCAGTGATAATTTTCAGCTATTTTTTTGGTGACAGTTGTGATATATTTACAAGTGTATAAATTCTTATTTTCTACAGGGAAATAAAATGGGAAGAAAAGCACCCCACCTTCCAGTGGCATTTTGGTCACCTGAGAAAAGTGGAGTCAGCTTGGGCCAACAGAAAAAGAATAGTTAAGAACATGAGAAAAAAGGTAAGGACTTGCCATTAAATTTGTATATCTCATGGTTACTATTAGATAACTGGTGTAGCATTATGAGATATAAGAAATATAATTTTTTTCCTCTGAAGAAAATGAGAAATTATAAATTATGTTAGCTCTCATTTGAATAAAAGGCATCTCTTTTTATTCAAAAATTATTTCATAATATATTATCTTTCAGTGAAGAACTTTTAGCCAGCAACTGTTTGTATAGTGGTGTGTTGCTTGGGGTTTTTTGGGATTTTTTGTTATGAACTTTACACAAATCTCAGTAGCTGAAGCCTAAAGACATTGTACTGAGAGATACAGGCCAATCTTTTTACTAGGGAGAGAAACTAGCTTTGTCTTGTCTTTTCTGCATGGGCCATATGGAAGTGTTGCTGTGCCCTCTGTAGGAGGCATACATCCCCATCCATCTATCCTTCCGCCCACGTGGAGGAAGCCATGGCAGCTCTTCTGGGGAAAAGGCAGCGGGCCAAGCAGAATCATCCCCTGGGCTGCATCCAGCTCCCACAATACCAGAGACCATCCCAGCCAGAGCTGCTCATGGCTGCATTAGTTCGAGCTCTGAAAATATCATGAACCTTGGCAGAGCCCAGGAAGAATATTCTTGTCCTAATACTCGTTTGGAAAAACAAGCCAACACCACACACACACCCCCTTGCATGTTAATTCCTCTGAACTTCTTTAATTTAACATATCAGACTGCACAGCTCCTGCGAAAAATTGAGTAAAATCACTGCATTTTGGAGGGATTTCCTTCTACAATTATTACTGTGTCTACTGCTTTTGGTTAATTGAGCAAACAATGCCCTTGATAGCCATTTCCTTTCACCATAGTCAAAGGCAAGATAATTAGCTAATTGCCAGAAGGGGTTGTTAACTGCTGGTAATGAACCACTTTTGAGGAAATTACTGCTACAATGCCATTAGATACTGCAGGCATGCATGAAGGGGAGAAACATTGTTTTTGATATTTCTCCACTTTTTCTCCTGCAAAGAAGTTGTAGCAGATGTATTGTTGAGCAAGAACACAGTCATCATTTAGAGCAAAAAAATTACCCACATGTTAAGAATTATTCTTCATGTGGCAAAATTGACCTGAATGTCATGAATTTTCAATTTTTAATGCAATATTACAAATCCATTAATCTTTCATTCTAAAATATTGACTGCTTGATCCAGCAGTATATAGAATAACAATATTTTGCTACTATTTATATGATGAAGTATAGTGTAAAGTATTTTTATGCCATTTACACAGGAGAATTTTAAAGAAAACTCTCATTCTAATCTACACCTGATTTTGTAATTAGATTTGGACCATACCTAGTGGATGGATGGTCCCATCACAAAGATAAACACAATTCTCACTAATGACTGTTGTCTGTGGTCAGATTTAGCAGTACCCCTGGTGTGTATCTCAAAACAAACCAGAAAGGGTCAGGTTATGCTTGTATCAAGTATATACAAGTCAAAAGAGTTTTTAAAAGGATAGCTTATGGTGTAACTACAATAAAAATAGGAATTAAGCATTCAATCAAATTTTCAAGAATTTTAAAAAATCTTAATAGCACACTAAAACACATTTCAGTCTGAATAAAAATGTCCCTGTGTACTGTGATTCAGATATTCGTACAGAATCCTATAATAAATATTTTCAATGTATTAAACTCAATTATACATAAGAATTATCTGTGCAGAGTAAATCCAGTGCAACATACATCATATCTTACAAAAATAATTTTTCAGGTGTACTGTGACTACACAAAATCACAGAATTGATCGCAAAATTGCAGGATTCCTCAGGCAGGTTCACCTAGGGCTGATTGCCCAAGACCATGTTCAGATGATTTTTTAATGTCTCCAAAACTAGAGACTTCACAACTTCTCTGGGCAACCTCTGACAGTTCTTGTTGGTTCTCAGTGTTCCAAAAGACCCTCCTGTATTTCAATTTTTGGCCATTGTGTCTGGTCCTGCCACTGGATGCCACTGAAAAGAGTCTGTCTCCCTCTTCTTTACACCATCCTTTCAGGCATTTATGTACATTGATCCTCCTGCACCTGCTCTTCTCCAGGCTGAAAAGTACCACCTTATTCAGCCCTTCCTCACAGGTTCCTTAGTCATCTTCGTGGCCTCTCACTGGACTCTCTCCAGAGAGAGAGTCCATTTTTCTCTTTACTGAGAAGCTCAACACTGGACACAATTCTCTGGAAGTGGCCTCACCTGTGCTCAGTAGAGGGACAGGAGCAGCTTGCTCAACCTACTGGCAACAGCCTTCCTAATACAGCCCAGGATAACATTTGCCTTCTTTGCTGCAAGGGCACATTGCTGGCTCGAGCTCAACTTGGTGTTCACCAGCATTCCCCGGTCCTTTTCTGCACAGTCACTTCTCGATTACATATCATGAACATAAGCTCATATGAAAGTTGTTAAAAGGAAACCACATTTTTACTGTGGTAAACAGAAGATAGAATTCAGCAACACATATGGCAGCCTCCACCTCTTCTGAGTGGTTCTATCTGTATGCACATAACCCACATATGTGTCTCCTTATCTGAGCAAGCCTTGGAGGTGAGTTTTACTTGCCATACGTATACCAGCACAGACATCTGCTACCTATCCATGTCTGGTCTGTAAAGGGTTATCATATTCTTTTCAGGAAAAGTCCCCCCTCTAGCAAAAGTATTTAAAGAGTTGAAAAAAACTGCACCACCACATCAGAAAGAAAGATTAGTAAAAAATTCAGTGAAATAGTACCAAGAATTATGAGGTTACTTGCAAGCTGAAACAATATGAGTTTCTATAAATCAGTGTATACTGCGAAGAATAGTAGCTATTTAATCCAATTTACCTCTTTGTCACAAAGAAATTACTCTTTATTAGTTATATTTATATTTCTATCTATCTATTTATATTAGGTTTTTTAATAAATTACATTTTAGTTAAACTTCTGGAAATATTTCCATTAAGTTTGATTTATATAATTACTAGCTAACTTTAATTTATTGATAAATGTTCTCCATGGATTAATATTTAATATACAAGTTCTCAAAAGGAAAGCATTTTAGTCACAGAAAAAAGGGGGATATTTTTGAATAATATTACTTGTCATCCTGGTTTTCTTTGATAAGTTGTCTGAAGTGCATTTTAGCAAATACATGTGTAGTTAAAATCTGATGTTCAGACAGTACATAAGAGAAGGCACAAAAAGAAAGGTACCACATTTTATATAGGTAACAGATTAACTATTACTTAACTACATGCTTTAAAGGACAAGAAGGACACACCAGAAAGCAGAAATTGATGCATAGAAGCTCAGAGACCAAACTGTCTGTGACCAGATTTCCCATTTGTGATCTATTTCAGGCGACACAGACAACACCTGCTTAAGACACCTAGGATCAAATATCCCAGTTCCAAGCATCTATTAAATATCGAGGCCATTCAGAGCAGCTTAGACCAGCTCTTGGACTGGCAGAGAGTACATCTCTATAATTCTGTACACTAAATTTATTGTCTTTCAAGAGACATACAAGAGACATAATTGTTTCACGTGATTAGTTCAGCATAGTCCTCAGCCAGAAAGGAGCATATGCAAGAACTAAAATCTCAGTATCTCAAAACATTGGCACATGCTTTCCTTAGGCCCAAGCCTTTGGAAATGGCTATCCTTGCCCAATAGAAGATTAGCTCCCTCCCTCTCTCACGTAACTTTGCAATGGAATTTAGAGCATTTTAGCTCTAAATTTAGGCCACCACTCTAGCTCTCTAATCCAGCAAGACCCTCAGAAAGCCCTGCTTAGCTGCTGCTTAACCTGAAAGGCACTGAATTTGTCTCACCACCAAATACACCAGTACACTTCAGGTGCTCATTTTTCTGATTCTGGATACTGATATCCTGAACATATCCTGAAGATGACAAGCAGCTGCAATGTGAACATGGAAGATTCTCAAATTAGATATCCTGCCACTTTGCTTTTCTGTTGAGGTTGATCTTATAGTCATCCTTATATGCCAATAATTCGTTCAGATATCCTATTGTCAGAGGAAGGGATGTCAGGTCATTTCTGAATAATTCACTTTTGGATCATTTTTTTGGTAGGTTGGAGATCTGCTTTCCAAATGGAACACACAAGTTAAGTAAGGACCTGAATAATTTCACTGGGATGTGGTATAAAAGAGAAACATTGTTTCTGCCTGTTTTATCGGAGAAAGGCCATTAGAAACAAGGATTAATAATCCGGATCCAACTTTCTTCTGACTGCTTTAGCAATGCAGCCTTTTCTCTTTCTTCATTGCTTTTTCTTACAGACTGTCTTGGGGGACTTTTTACTATCATAATATCTGCCTAAGAATAGCACCCTGGCACTTTCTATTGGCAACAAATTCCTAAATTTGGACTGACAATTTCAGTAGGGAACAAGTACCTAGCAATCAGCATTAGTAAAGTTAATATGACTTGGAAACTGGAGTTCTTGCTGCTCCATCTTCCATGTGCCTGAACTTCCAGTTCAGTACTGCCTGCTCTCAGGTTTATGTTGCTGTTTCACTGTGATAAATCAAATCCCTACAGCAGATAGGAGGTTTGTTCCATTCTGATTCAATACCAAAGTCCTGCTGCTTTAAATGGAACAGGATCAAATGTGGCTCGAGATCACAGTTTCTGGGACTGTCACAAGGAGAATCTGAGCAGGTCCAGAACAGTTTGCAAGTCCATAGCCTCAGCTACAAACTCCTTCAAACAATTATTTTCTTTCATTTCCCTTCAATGTCTCATGCACACCTGCAAAACTTAAAAATATTATTGTAAGAGGATGGAGAAAAATATTAGAGGATGAAAGGAGTTTTTTACTAGTGACTATAAACAGCGAATTAAAAAAATATTCTGCTGTCCTTAACATGCCATACAGAAAATGTATTTAGCCTGGAAAATCAGCTGTTGCCAGGATTGTCTGGAAAACTGGCATTCAGCTAAAGTGCAGTCCATTATATAGCCTCTGTAAAAATATAGAAGCAGGGATTAGCCTTGTCTGAGATTTAACTTGCTAGTGATCAAAAATGGTTACTCCACAGAAGAATTCTGGATAGAATAGATAGATAATATCTATTGGGCTTCAAATAGTAAAGACATTAAAATAACTTTATTAAGTTCAGAGATGTTATGGAATATGCAGATTTTCTATTTTTAAATGAATTTCAGAGAAAAATATATACATTTTATTTCCATACCTGCAAGGATAAACCCACAGTTAAGAAAAATAATCATTCCTGTTGTGCACTGAAAGTGAGTGACCATGAAGTAGAGCATGAATAACTGAAAGTCAAATAAGATATTTGCATGACTTTAACCCATAACAGCAAATGACAAATGTATTTTCAAGTGTGATTATTATAAGTCAATTTGGTTGAATGATATTTGGGTGAAAAAAAATATTTTAGAATAATTTTTTTATTTAGCAGTCTTCAATATTTTAAATACCTTAAAATCTTATTTTATTTAAACTGTAATGCATCCTCATAATAAAAAAGAATAGCTCATTTTTTTTTCATTATACCTTAACATTTTAATTACCATATAATTTCTCAAATATATTATGTTTCAGAACCTATATGCTTCATTTCAGACCAGAAATTAGACTGGGGTTTGATTGGTTTGTTTGGTTTCTCGGGTTTTTCTAGTGGGTCTACCAACCTTTTGATATACATGAACTAAACTAGTATTATCATATTGCTTTTCAGTTTCCAGTGAGGTAGAATAAGCAAAATATATTTCAAGATGAAATTATGAACTGAAAGTTCTTATAGGAGATATCTTCATTCTCTTGCTACAAAATTGGACAGTTTTGTTTTGATCTAGAGTTTGACAGACTATTTTCTTTTTTTATTTCATCCTGAAGAAAACGAAATAATTTTTATATTTCCATACTATATCATGGGAGACATTGGTGACACAGACTGGTAAGCAATGTAGCTGACCTTACTGCCACGCCATAACTGAGTTAATCAAGCTGGTTTACATTCTGACCTATTAGTCTGGATGCAGAACTGAAGTACCACTGTATTGTTTCAAATATTATTTGAAAGCCCTGTCACAGCTATAGCTTTGCATTGTGCTGAAGAACCAAATGAGCAAGCCTGGAGCTAGCTCAGAATCCTTCAGTAGGAAAGCATGCTTTACCCTGTTTTGACCTAGTCAGAACAGAGCAGGTTTTGCAAGTATGGGGAAGTTAATTTTGCAAATTTAATTTTCTTGGGGAAATTATGGCTATTGGAAGAATCTGTAACATATATTATTGCTGAAGCTAAATTGATGCTTTTATTTTTTTGTATTCCCCTTACATAATTTAAACAACAAACTGCAAGCTCTTTGCGTACAATGTAAACTGATCTGCCAAACAATAGGATCATTTCAGAGACAATGTGATTGTATTTGACCTGGAAAAAAATATAATGTTGATAGAAATACTACACTGTGATTTTTGAATGTTCTTGATATTTCATCCAGGGTTGATTTCTGTTCTAGTTCAGTTTAATCACAGCCTCAGACATTTAGGTTGGAAAAGACTTTTATAAATACCAAGTCCAATCGTAAACCAAATGTAAGTTGTTCTATGCTAACAGTCCCTTATATAGGAAGCATAGCATAGGTACCTTGCATTGCACTACCATGTAGGCAAGATGGCCCATGAGGTGCCTGTAGTTGACTTTTAATGACAAACCAGTCCCTCTACTGATGGAACACGACACAAATCCACAGGTATGTTAATATGTGTTGCCAGCACATTCCTACAGAATTCAAAAGGATAATGGTATAAGCCGTGATCCTCTATGAAAAATCTTGAAAACAAGCAAATTATTTCTCTAGGGAATTTGATACTCCTCATTCCAAAATTATACTTGGCTTATGGAAGATGTTCAATATATTATTCTTGATTTTATGTTGAGGAAAGAAAAGTTTTCCAATAAGTGATTTCCATTAAACAAATAAAACTTTGGTGTCCTGGGCTGGCAGGACACTGCCATTCTGACGACAGGACATTCTGATGTCTGGGTTGTGAATATGTACTATGAAGTATGGCATTTGAATAAGTTAATTTTTCACAATAAATATCACCATCATACATAGATTACAAAATTTAGAGAAGAAGAAAAAGCAATTCAAAAAACATCAGAGAAATATTCCAAAGATGCAATTGCTTAGTCCAGCTTCTCTTTACCTAAAGATTAAGAGATTTTAAGTTCCTCAGTATTAAGTCGGTATTATTCAATACTTCATTATTGTCAAGTTTGATATTTAATACTCTATGCCAATACAGAACAAGAAAAGTAAGCTGAGTGCTGCTGGAAATGGAGGAAACTCAGCTTTTAGCATTGGGGTGTTATATAAGAACTGCATCACTCTGCCTGTCCAAGTTCTGCTGGCATCAGCCAAAATGATGCAGGAGGAGCTATCTACTACCTTGACAGCCCACGTGAATCCATAGCTAACAGCAACCACATACAGAGTAAAACAGGTCTACTCTGCAAAAAAGAAAGAATCAAAGCAGCCAAAAGTGTAAGTAGGGCAAAAGCATTTGACAGTTCATATTTTTAAAACTGTATGTAGTGACTTTTTTCCTTGATATTTAACTGGTCTTACATTCAGCACTTTTTTTTCTTTTATCATATTTTGACCTTCTAGAAAAAGTCACTAACATTTGCAGATGACATTTTGTTGACAATATTGTAGCCTAGATTGTTTTCCTTTGAATAATTACACATGATAAGTAAACTTCTTACTCATATCTACTCTAAACCTACCGTTCTTAAATTTTAAGTCACTGCCCCTTGTTCTGTCACTCCAGACCCGTGTAAAAAGTCTCTCTCCCTCTTTCTTCTAAGCTTCCTTCAGGTACTGGAAGGCTGCAATAAGGTCTTTACATAGCCTCTTTTCCAGGCTGAACAACCCCAAATCTCTCGGCCTTGTCTCACAGGAAAGGTTCTCCATCCCTCTCATCATCTTCAAGGTCCTCCTCTGGAGTCACTCCAGCAGCTCCATGTCCTTCCTGTGCTGGCAGCCCAGAGCTGATGCAGCACTACAGATGGGCTCTCACCAGAGCAGAGCAGAGGGGCAGAATCCCCTCCCTAGCCCTGCTGCCCACACTGCTTTGAATGCAGCCCAGGACACGTTTGGCTCTCTGGGCTGGGAGTGCCCATGGCTGGGTCATGTCAGCCTCTCAGCCAGCAGCACCCCCAAGTCCTTCTGCTCAGGGCTGCTCTGGGTCTGTTCATCCCCCTGCCTTTATTGATATGAGGGATTGCCTTGACCCAGAGTCAGCATCTTGCACGTAGTCTTGTTAAACCTCATGAGATTCCCATGGGCCCATTCCCAGGTCCTCTGGATGGCATCCTGTCCTTTAAGAGTGTCAGCTGCCCCACTAAGCTTTGCAGGTGTCATCTGTCATCCCTCTGTCATTAATGAAGACATTAAATAACACTGGTCCCAGTACAGATCCCTTGGACACCACTTGTTACCGATGTCCTTCAGGACACTGAGTCATTGACCACTACCCTCTGGTTGTGACTGTCCAGCCAATTTGTCATCCACCACACCGTCCATCCATTAAATCCTTCCCTCTCCAATTTAGACAGAAGGATTTTGTGGGCGACAATTCCAAAGGCCTTACAGAAATTCAGATAGATGAATAGATCCATATCTATGATAGATCGATAGCCCTTCCCTTGTCCACTGTTGGAGTCACCCTGTCATAGAAGGCCACTACATTGGTCAAGCAGGGCTTGCCCTTAGTGAAGGCGTGCTGGCTGTCTCAAATCACCTCCCTGTCCTCCAAGTGCCTTAGCATGGCTTCTAGGAAGATCTGTTCCATGACCTTCCCAGGAACAGAGGTAAGACTGACAGGTCAGTAGTTCCCAGGGTCCTCCTCTTCTTTACCTTTCTAGGAGATAGGTACAATGTTTCCCTTTTTCCAGTCACCTGGGACTTCACTTGGCGTCACATTTTAAATATCTTGGAGAGTGACTTGGCTAGTTGGTTCTCTCAAGACCCTGGGATGCATCTCATTAGGTGCCAAAGGTTTCTGTATATCCTTCTTGCTCAGGGGGTCACAAACCTGGTCTTTTACAGTACAGGGGAACTTGCTCTCTCAGTCCCTGTCTTGCAGTCCATCCCCTTGACTACATAGGGCTCCTCTATATTTAATACAGCTGTTAGGTCCTAGAGAAATGTTATTATTAATTTGTTTGCTGTTTTATGTGTCAGTTTACTGGATCAAGTGGAATGTGTTTGACCTTGAGTCATATATGACAATACAGGCTCTAATTAGTTGTAATATAGTCCTGCCAAAGAGCTATGTTGATTACTGATCTTGGATGTTTGGATTAGAATAAATATTCAAATTATATTGGGGTGTCTGTAATTCATACTGTTTCAAACTCCCCCCCCCGGCCTCTGATACATAAAATATATATCAACATACTCCATTATACCAATTTTTCTGCAAGGAGAGAAGCACAATTTGAACCATTGCCCAGACAAAAGGTGAAACAGTGAATATCTTCTAATCTTGCCAGTATCGATACTGAGGAACTGCAATATAAAATTTTTCACAAACTCAGTGTCTGCCAAGGAAACTCCTGTGATAATAAAAAATTTTACATGCATAAAAGACAGTCCAGAGGCTATAGTATCAATTTTATTTAAATACTTGAGATTCATTAATACACAGAAAGGCAGTTTACTAATGCTTTATCCATTTTTAGATTAAACAAAGGCTCATTACCTCACATGAGACAGTTTGGTTTTATTTTTAGCTACAGTATGGCTGGTGCAATGCCTCTTTTAGCATTTTCATTTTGCATTGCCTTCAGTCCTGACATGAAAGTTAACATTAATCTGCCAACTCATTCTGATTGGATTGTTTTGGAAGTCACTCCAAAGTCACAATGGCTAAATGGGATGAAGCTGTAAGACAGAAATGCATTGCAGTTAATACCTCTGCAGTACTGAAGCTAAGCCAAGGCCAGCCCTAATTCCTGAAAGAAAACAAATCCACAATAATCCATCCCTCAATTCTAAACAGAGTGGCATAATGCCAAAAAAAATATAAAACGTGTATTCCTTACTAAAACACTGCATCTTATTCCACCACGGTTTCTCTTGGCCTTTTATTCATGTATTTTGAGGTCAGCGAGCAGCATACATGTGAAGGTGTTATCTGTCCTGACACTTACAGCATTCCAGTGTTCTCCTGAAATAAGAGGACTTGGGGAGAGAATGGTTGCTGGAACAAATAATTTCAGGTTTTTTTGCAACAATAAGAAGGTGAAAATTAAGATAACTCCTAATTCCCTCCCCTCAGAATTTTTCTGAGAATATTTTCAGCCATTTAATCCATCCAACGTCTGTCTGGCTAAAACTGCAATTGGTATTGATTTTTCATAGTCTGGGTCAAAATTTGTTTCTGCAAAAAGTAAGGATGATCCCACTCTTGTCTAATTAGTCTCAGTTTGGAAATTTTTGTTAGCATGCTGATTTTAGCCCAAACTTAGACTGTGTTACTTTAGAACTTATTCTTCCCTAAAGTGCTTTAGTGATGATAACTTATTGTGACAAAAAGAACCAGTTTAGACATTTCTATCTTCATCCAAAAATGTGTTCTCATGTAGAAATAAGCCTTAAAAATAGCTTACTAACATAAAATGTCCCAAAGAAACAGAGAATCACATTGGGATGAATTAGGTGGCTAGGAAGTATTTCTAGAGGTTAGGACTAATTTAGAAATCCTTAGGATGCCTTTCTGATAGTCTTTCTGTAATGTAAGCCTCAAAAGTTATTAAAATACATTTTTCAACCTTATGCCAAATCAAAATATGTAAAGAATTTGTTCATTACCTGCTCAGACATGAAAAACAAGAATAAAGTGGTGAAGTGCCTCGCTTGTTTCAGGGTTGGCAGGCCTTGCTGTGAATGAAATCCTAGTAGCTACTGTAGGACTTGAAGTTGCATATCTCCTCAAGATGTCAAGTATTTTGAGAAATTAATTTTAAGTTGCTTAGTAGAATACTCGGAAAAAAAAATCTGTTTTCAAACAGATTAGATATACACTTACAGAGGAAGTATTTTTTCATATTATTCTACATGAATCCATTTGAATCTTTGTCTCTGACACCTAGTCAACTTTGTGTTATTTCTGCTATCTTTGGCATGACTGCCAGTTTGTCATCATTACAGGAAAAAAAAAAATCTGTGTGGCCTACAGAACTTTATACAAGAGGAATATTTACTGCAAACATTTCAGAAGGAGTCACAACTTGTAATGACTTGACTTGGCATGACTTGTCAAATTTGGTGCAAAAAGCTGAACAAAGTTGAGCTTTCCCCTCCTACCATGTTTTAACACCTGTGGTACACTTGAGTTTGGTGCCATTTCCAGTACATGACCAAATGGCCGGAGGGTGTTGCAAAACAGAAAGTAGCCACAAGCCAGTCCTGCAGCTGTATGTGACATGGCCAAACTCGATGAGAAAAGAAATACAAGTTCATGTAGAACCTGGTATTTGTGATCAACACATTAGTACCGTGCTGATGCTGCTGTTTGCTGCTCTTCAGATGGCAATAACTACAGCTCTGTGGTAGGCACTCACCTATGTGTATGTAAGATAACGTTCAGGCCCATTGTTAACATCTACTTTTCAATGTTGAAAAGCCTACTTACCTCCAGCAAATGCTGCAAACAATTGATTCACAAGTGAACTATAAATAATGTTCACAGCACAGAGCCCGTGCAACATACTGCTTTAGTGTTACAGAATATTCAGAACCTGCTGCCTCTGGGAGCTATATACATCATACTCTTGACAGGTTTAGGCTCCAGCAGCCCAGAACCTAAGATCTGGCATGTGTTTTGGAGCTAGAGTATTTGCAGAGTAGTGAATACCAGCCACAGGGCCAGGTATGAGGTGGAAACTTGAAAATATGAAGGGTCTATCCTGACATTCTAAATACTATTGCAAAATAACACAAAATATATATTCTAGGAGGAGATGAGGGGAATGACTGACAAATGTTGCCAAATAGAAAGCAATTTAGGCAGCTAGAGGCCCAGTCTCCATTGTGTGCAGGACTTCTGCTGTAGAGAGATTTTTGAAGGAAAGACTGCAGGCATAGAAAATGGGATGAAACGGAGTTTAGCAAGGATAGAATTTAGAAGATAAAGCTGCTAAAAGGTTCATCAGCATCAAAGCACATGTGGTAGACAATAAGAGCAGCTCTGGAAGGACAGTTGCATGTTTCAGCCATGCTGATTTGTTTCCCTTGAAATTAGTGAACAAGGCCTTGTGCTGTTTCCCTGCACCCTTCCCTGCAGGGTCAGAGGGCTTGGCTTGATCATGGCTCTAGGAGAGAAGGATCTTCCACATATTTCAAGCCAGAATGATGTAGTAAGTCTCCAACACCACCATCACAACACTAAAGCCTTGCAGTCAGTTCCCTATTTGTCAAGAAAACAATAAGAAGAAAATGCAACACATGGGTTGAGAAAGCTATTCCCCATTCCCAGAAGATTTATTGTCTTGGCAGCAGAAACATCTGAGATCACAGAGGTAAGAGTCAAGTAGTGATGTGGCTCTCTCTTTAGTATGCTGCATCTCACAGATGCAGCATACTAAACTCCACCATAATAACTCCACCAGAACCTGGAGTGCTCTGGTACACACACGCCTTGGGTGCCTCTACATGAGGTCAGCTCGTGTTCACACACATCTAGTAGCTCCAGATCTGTGTGACGAGAATGCGTCTACATTTATAGATGTCAAAAAACAACCGCTACTTTGCTGCTAATTGCACTGTGTTTCTTGTCAGCAAGCTTGGCAGACCAAAGCTGGCTGCTCTGACCTGTCTGGGAGTCTGCACACCTGCAGCATGAACTGTTCAGCTACATGCACAGTCCAGGTGAGCAAGTTAATACACAGATCTGTGCATATCAAAAAACTGACTGTGGTGCTAAAATTTCAATACATAAATCGAGCTACAGAATAAATATTTGGGATTTGAACATTTGTTCTGAGGAATTCAACAAACAAAAGGTATAATCTTCATTTGATTATTCAATTTTTTTAATATTTGCCCAGGCAAAGCGATATTGAAGATCACTCAGATATTGCTGTTGAAACCCAAGGTTATAGTAATTTTCACAACTCATGTCATAAATGATCTCTTTGCTATATGGGAATGTATAATGGCATATGGAAACACTGTAATCTTGAGTTACAACTGGTAAAAAATTTCAGCTATTGCACCCCATAATAAATTTAAAAAATGTTTTTTCTCTCTCGTGGTGCTGCAAAAATCCCTCCATAGGAACTGTGGGAAAATGCTGAAGCTCATTAAACAGAAATGCCATCACATATGTAAATGTTTGAATTGTATTATTTTGATCTGAATACCAAAAATGTATAAGTGCGTTCTTTCTCTAGCCTGACATAGCACCTGTAATTGAAATTTGAGGTCTATATTCAAGACTGTTTTTAACCCCTGAAGTAAGGACAAGAAGTTTGAATGCATATAGAGTCCTGAGTTGAACCTTTGCCCTCTGCCTTACCCCATTCTGCTCATTATTCTGTTTCAATCTGCTGTTAAGGGATTCTCCCATCAGCTTTCAAATATCTAAGCATTACATATAAAACTCTGTGTGTTCAAATAAAATTAATCTCCAATGTGCCACTTTATTTTTAGTGTACCAGTTGCTAACCAAGAAAAATAAGGTTTGAGCTGTTCTTGAAGTCAGTAAAAAGCTTCAATTATTCTCCCCTGAGACTTGTCAGTTGTGGGGTTAACATTTGCAGAAGAAGATTTAAAATCTGTGCTGATTCTGGCTGGCAAAGGATTACAATACAGTCTTTTCACAGAAATACTGTAGATTGTTCATGTTCTTTTGGCTTTTCTAGGCCATGGTTGAGGACTCCTAAACCTGTTGTTATTTACAGGATATTGAATTTTGTTAAATTATGGCTTCACTGAGGGCTTTTGAGATATTTTTAGCAGAAGTGGAAGAAAAAGAGGTTATTAAAAGGGCAACTAGCAGATGATTTGGCAGCATTACATGTAAAGCATAAACACTGTCTTCTTCCACAGTTGCTTCTGTTCCTCTGACCAAAATATCTCTTATATTTACATTGATCCATTTAATACCACAGAAAGGGAAATGGAAAGGGGAAAGAAGACTTTTAACAATCACATTTTCTTACATAAAAACTTAATTTGATGACAAACAACATATAGACCAATTGAGCAAATATTATAGGAATATTTTCAAACAGCTTGGATTTTAATTATAAAAACAAAGGTGTTTTTTACTGTTATTCATCAAATTATTTCTGCATATACTTTCAAACAGCTTGGATTTTAATTACAAAAACAAAGGTGTTTTTTACTGTTGTTCATCAAATTATTTCTGCATATAGTTGAAGTGACAGCACACTGATATGCTTTTTTTTAATATATCCTCATATTGCGATTATTGTAGTGACATAGCCTCAATTAAAAGATATTACAAAACAATGGAAGACAAAAGCTTTTGTCTAGAATATAGGTAAGAGGAGCTAGTTATAGGAAAAAAAAAAATTCAAGTTCACCAAGGACTATCAGATACTTTGGAAAAGAACCTGAAGAATGCCCCTTCATTTTCCTTTCATTCTTTTCTTGTGAACAAGCACAGGCAAAAAAAGCTACAGGGTATGTATTGTAAGGTAATTATACAGAAACCTAGACATTTTGAGGTATTCATGTAGATTGTCTGATTTTAATTTAAAAAAAAATCTAATTTGTATTGTGATTTTGTTTGCTAAACATGAGGAATATGTTCTACAAGCACCTGAAATATATACAGTAATTCAAATTCCTCCAGGTGCTTTGGACAAAAGAACTCCGTCAGCCAGGCTCCTCATTGCCCTGAGCCTTCAGTGATACTATTTGTTCATAAGATACCACTAAATTACTATAGAGTCTTCCAGTGGTTTAGAAAACTCTGTAAGGACTTGGCAAGAGGCAGCCCCTCCAATGGTGATCTCCTTAGCTCATGGCTGTGGTTCAGATGCAGACAAGATAAGCAATGCCTGCACAAGCTAGTTCAGTGCTGCAGACACAGAGAAGGGCTTAAAAAACCTTGGGACTAACTGGGAAATCAATGAAAATGAAGACATCCCAAAAGTATCTGACAGATTTAGTTTCTTCCTTTGGTGAAATTACAGATTCTATTGTTTAAGAGGATATAAGATTAGCTATAGTAAAAAATTACATAAAACCCTGTCAAAGTTTTATCTGCCAGTTTAATGATATCAATTAATTTAAATGCAAAGATCTGTAATGGGTGGTTTTTATCATGTAAACCGACAGATGCAAGAAATTAAATTAGAAAGTTATTGCATAAAAGAAAGGGTTGTATTTTGGCACAAAATGGAATTAGATGTTAAGTGATATTTTACCTAGACAAAAATGCTATAAAAACATAGAATTATTTAATTTGAAAAAGAACTTTAACGTCATCAAGACCAGCCATTAACCTAACACTGCCAAGTTCACCAGTAAACCATGTTCATAAGAGCCACAGCTATATGTTTTTAAAATACCTTCAGGGACAGCAACTCTGCCACTTCCTTGGGCAGCCTGTTTCAATGCTTCATAACCCTGTTGGTTAAAATCTTTTACCTAATATTCAATCTAGACCTCCCCTGGCATAACTCGAGGCCATTTCTTCTTGTCCTGTCACTTGTTACCTGGGAGCAGAGACCAACCCTCTGCTGGCCACAACCTCCTTTCAGGGAGTTGTGATAAAGTCTCCCTGAGAGTCCTTTACTCCAGGATAAAAAATCCCAGTTCCCTCAATCACTCCTCATAGGACTTAGCCTGTAGAGACCTCACTAGCTTTGTTGCTCTACTGATTTCCTCTTGCTGTACTGAAATGTAATTTCATTTCCTATCACTAATATTCTCTTAAGTTTTTAATGTAGAATAATGGACCCAAAGAAAGTTTTCTTAATATTAATTACTATAATGAGAGAAAACTGTCATTACACTTGTATTTTCAGAATTGAAAAGAAAGCGTACTTTCAGTGCTACAGAAATTTATGCTACATATTCAGGTGTTCCCAGTGCTAGAAAAATTTAAAGGTAATAAAAGGAGCAGTAACAAAACATTAAGAAAGATCTGAAAAATTGACAATTATTAAAGCTACTTCAATTGTTGATTTTGTTGGTTGTGAGAGCCATTCCAAAAAAGCCTATTAGATATTTGTTAATAACAGGTCACTTCCCCTAGTGCCCAGAATTTTCTTTGTACAGAGTTTTTATCATCTAATTCTCTGTACAGAAGTGGAGTAAAAGACTCCACATTCCTAAAGGTCCCAGTGACAAAGTCTTTTGGAAAAACATGAAAATAAGAAGTCGTGTATACCTTAATGATATACAAAGCAAGAATATCCTACAGCTCAAGGATTGGAGTGTAAGGTGCTGCACCAAGGTCAAAGCAATCCCAAGGACAAAATACTGGACAAAATCCATCCAGAGAATGGATTAAGAGCAGCCCTGAGCAGAAGGACTTGGGGGTGCTGGTGGGTGAGAGGCTGGACATGATCCAGCCATGGGCACTCCCAGCTCAGAGAGCCAAATGTGTCCTGGGCTGCATTCAGTTCTGGGGACCCCAACATAAGAATGATGTGGACCTGCTGGAGTCAGACCAGAGGAGGGCCACATATATGGGCAGAGGACTGAGCATCTCTCTAATATGGAGAGACTGAGAAAGCTGGGGTTGTACAGCCTGGAGAAGAGAAGGCTCTGGGAAGAGCTTATTGTGGCCTTCCACTACCTAGAGGGGGCTACAAGAAAGCTAGAGACAGATTTTTGAAAAGGACATGTAGGGATAGGACAAGGGGGATGGCTTTAAACTAAAAGAGTGGAGATTTAGAATAGATATAAGGAAGAAATATGTTTACTCTGTGGTGGGTGAGGCACTGGCACAGGTAGCCTAGAGAAGCCGTGGATGCCCCATCCCTGGATGTCTCCAAGGCCAGATTGGATTGAGCTCTGAGCAAGCCAGTCTAGTGGAATTTCTCCCTGTTCATGGCAGGGGGCTTGGAACTAGATAGTGTTTAGGGTCCCTTCCAACCCAAACCATTCCATGATTCTACGACGATGGTTTCTTGGCTTCAGGAACATTTTTTATTATGAACAGAAAACACAGGAAGCATTTATACTTATTTTCTTCCTCTTTTTTTCTTGCTGCATATCCTACATGGTGGTAAACCTAGATCCAGACTCATTTCTGACACCTTAGAATCCCATATAAATCTTCTTGCTGCAGCAACAGAAGATGCCAATTAGCTTTCCTGGAAATGGCATCCCGGCATCATGTGCAGCTGTGTGGCCATGTAGAGAGCCAGGATTATCAGAAGTGAATAATGATTCTGTTACCCAAATGAAACCTCTCCATGTGTCAGACAGCAGGTAGAGTCATATCTTTAGAATCAATATCTCAATATTTTGGAAGGAGCATAATTAACATCTTTGGAAAATCTTAACTTATCATTTAGGACAAGGGCTGCTGTTAGGCAACGGTGAAGCCAATGAGTGTTGTCTTATGATATACTGTGTTTGCCACACAGACCTTATCCTGTGAGGAATGTTTGCAAAAATTGTATGTGGAGCCTTCCCATTCTGAGGAGGCGCTGCTACAATTATATGTCTTATTACCTCTCTAAAAAGGTAATTGACCTAAAAAGTCAATTTGTGTAATGAAAACCTGACCAATTTTTTTTCAGGAACACCTTTGCAATATGCTGTGCATGCCAAATATGGCAATTTCAGCACAAGCAAACCTGTCACTCATTTCTTCCAAGCCAATCTGAGAGACAATACATGCCAAATGATCCGTCTGTGTAAGGTGGAAGAAACAAATACACTGTGTGCTGCTAAATGCTATAATTCAGATTTTTATTGTGCAATGGTTTTATTTCTACAAAAGCAAAAAGTGCTTTTGTAGAAATAAAACCATTACTACCACCAGAAGCCCAAATAAATGAATGTGCTATAACATAATATTTTTCTGTGTAAATTCACTATGCCAGATAGGGAAGAAAAAACTTACAGGAAAGTAACAGGCTATTTTATACACAGCTTGCACTTCCAACTCACAGAAGAAAATTTTCTTTCAGAAAGGAGAATTTTATATCTTAAAGAATTAGAAATGGATTCAGGAAAATAATGCAGGAGAACACTCTCAGTTTTCCTACAGAGCTGGACTAGGAAATGTGAAAGGCAGAATAGCACATAAGTACTTTTAACATCCAGTTACTCAACAGCTGTGGGAAAAGTCTCCACTGACAGCCTCTTTGTAAGACCATATATTTTTAAACAGCACCAACAATCTCAGGTTTTTAAAGGAGAAATAACAATCCAGGATAGCAACTCACAAATGTTTCTGGTAAGCAGGAAGTCATATATAGTGTTTTGCCTAATCTTTCAAGGTCATAATATAGTAGGATATTGATATGTTTTCTAAAGTGAATCTAATAAAGAACTTTCTTATTATTAATAAACATATATTCTAGAAGTATATGCATGAAAATATTATACAATTAGTGATATATATTCTGAGCCAGATTATTTGGATAACTGAGTACAAGTTCGGTTTTACAAAAACAGTTTTGGAAAGCTGAAAAGAGTACAAGAAAACTAAATACAAAAAGGAAAGCCACTTGTGTCAGTATTTTTAATGCTGTTCTCCTTCTGCAGTGTAGAATGGTGATTTTCTTTTCAAATTATTACTAATGAGATAGAGATTGCATGCCTCTATTTTTAAATCAAAAGGTGTAATTGTGTCTTTAGAGAATGCCACTGGATAGTGCAAAATAAAAGATCCTCTGTGTATAAGGACTGTTTTAGTTTCACTTTTTTTTTGGACATCAATATTTCTTTATTAATAAATACGCTGTCCAAGTTCTAGGACTGTATTAGATTAGACTAGGGTTTAGGAAGGGATGTAGTAGCTTTATCTCCTCTTTTCATTCCAAAAAGTATTTTCCAGCACAGAGGGCTGAAAATCTAACCATACTCATTGGCAGTGTGGATGGTTACTGGATTTGCTGTCCACTGACTTGACTTGATTGTTTATTTTCTTGCACTTTACTGTCTGTGCGTCTCCTCACTTGAAGAGATTGGAAGAAAGAAACTCTGGGAATCTGCTGCTTGAAGCCACTTGGTGTCAAAGTTAGTGAGAAAGTTGCTAAAAAATAACCTGCCTTATAGAGAAAAATGGACCAGAATCTGTCTCAGAACTGTGGAGGAGAAGTCTAAAACTCAAGATGTGCTTGTGCCACCCCCAATAGCAAATAGCAGCCCCCAAGGTGTGTGGGAGGCGTCAGGAAATCGTCACTGGAAACTTAAGGAATTTACTGACCTTCAGATTGAAGAGAATACCGAGGAAGGGCAAGACGTACAAGGTGGGTCAGCAGAATTGAACTCTTATTATACTGTAACAGCTGTTGCTACTAAAGCAAAAATATTTCCATTCCTCCGATTCCCACTCTGAGCCTGAACATAATCCTATTGCCGGGCCAAGGAAAATAGCACATAGATCAGGCAGACCACCACAACACGTTTAGTAGATGGCAATTTTATGAATTACATTGCTTGAAATGTCCACAAAAATAATTTCCCTCTCTTAATTTACTATAATGATCTATTTATTTGGCTAATTATTTTTGTGAAGAAAATCTTCTCTCACCTTATGCCATAAAATTACCATGAAAATGTCCTCAACTTGGTGTACTACACTATATATTTTGCAAAAATATTCTCCACCAGTATAAAGAAAGGCTTTAAACATGTCACTCCTTATTAATATCACAGCATTAGAAACCAGAGACAAAAGGGAGGAGGGCAAAATTGTTGTTGCTTTATTTAGAAACAAAGTACATGGGGAAAAAATGTCTCACTCGTTAGAAGGCACATGGTGATGTCACATTCCACAAAGATTTTGGTGCAAGGAATATAACAGTCTGTATCTGCTAATTTATATAGCACTTAACACTAACTGGAGCAGAAGGAAAATATAGTATTTCCCTTTACTTCTAAATATAGGAATCCTATGGAGCCTGTAGGTAAATTCTTGTTATCTAAGGAATCTCTCATTACTCAGTCAAGTCTGCACAGGAAGAACAAGGCTATGACACATGTTTGAGATGCCTGATAGTGGCTGTTTTGAAAAGTATGACCCGAGCTCATTCTTAAGATAAATTACCTCTTGCAGTGTGCTCCTGGGCAAAGCACAGTCTGCATGTCAGCTATAGGGCAGATGGTTCTGTATGAATGATACCTGTATGCACACGGTGACTCCCACAGCCTTGAATGGTCAAGAAAGAAAACTGCTGCAGTGCAGTCCCAAGTCTTCCACAGTCTGTGCAGCTGGAAACTGAAACTGCAGAAGGAGCCACTCAACCTGCCATGTAAGTGCAGCCAAACGGTAACAGAATCTCAGTACACTGAATTATTGTATACATAAAGGCGTGCAATCTTGTGTGACATGAGTACTCTAAGGAAAGGGTATTTTATTGATTTGGATAATGAACACCTTCTGGAAATATCATGATGTTGACAAGATAATAAATTCTGTACCCACATTTTAATACACCCATATATACTTTTTTTTAGTCAAAAAGCTACTAGTTTTTATGTAACTTCTTTGCTACACATTTTTTTACCTTGCCAGACTTATAAGTGTTATTTTTAATAAAAATTTTGAAAATTGAAATAATTTGTCATCCACATTTGTAGCAGACATGAGAACAGAATCAACACCTTCAGATACTGATAGCTAAATTATCAGTACTTTTAAATTAAAAGTTATTTATTCTGACAGCTCATAAAGGAGTCTGATAGCAACTGCTGGCACCAGGAAGCACGGTGTTATTCAATGCATACGTGTAAACAAAATATAAAATTCAGAAAGTTATGCCTGGCTGAAATCTATTTCAGCTGTTTTGAAACAAAAGTATGAGGTGATAAATAGGCTAAGTATGATTTACTTCACTGTTTGCAGTTCATGGGTGAGAAATACTCCTTAATAACCATGAAAGCTGATGGACACTTGAAATATAACACACAATTTTCACTGTGCTTGCCCTGATTTGTCAAGATTCTGCAATTAGCAAATATTTGGTCATACATTTGAAAGCATACAGCACTATTTCTACCTCCAGCATCTTCAAGATAATCAGAACACCATGTGACTACAGTTATTGACTACTGGACAACATCACTTGCAGGTTATTCAAAGTGTTTCAGGAAGTTTTCTGCTCTTATGTAATTTCTAGGATAGTACCATAGCAAGCCTGCTGAACTTTAGGGTTATGTGCTGTAAAAAGAAGTATGGTACAAACATTTTTTAAAGTAGACAGTTTGAATATTGTATCATCCTGAAAGAAAGGTGTTTCAAGGAGAAGGGATCCCCAGGTGGCAGGGAGATTGAGTGTCTTAATTTATAGTGATAAACAGAATCACAAAATAGAATACTATGAAGATCAGTCTCTGGTCAGTGAATGAAAAGAAGGAAGCAGTGATTTCTAAGTTGTCATGTTAGTCCAGAGGATTCTGGGGGTTTGATGCATTCAGTAGATACTCAAAAAACAAACTACATCTTACCCTGGGCCTAACTGTATAAAGACCTAAACAAATGTTTGATATTACATAGATGCTGTAGAAATTTTTAAAATTTTGACAAGTACATATCTTCTTCCCACTTCTACATGAGAAACTGGGCATAAACATTGACTGACAAGCTATCTGATGATAGATTATAGACTGCATATCTGAGGATTTAAATGTCCCAAGTAAAAAAGATTCCCAGTCCTCAGAAGAACTGTAGAAGTTAAAAATTTCTCATTCTAATGCCTCCAAGGATTGAAATGTCCAGGCTCAGTTTTCCCCAGCTGCATATAGTCTTGTGTGAGTGATGATGGGCTCAGCGATGCACAGAGAGACAGTGCTCACATTACGCCACTACAAATGTGTTGTATCCTCCTCATGCCCCATGGAAGAGGGGAATTTGGTAACCAAAGCTCTTCATAGCTAAAAGCTGACTGCTTGGCTAGCTACTGGTTGTGCTCTTTAGTTTGTTCAGTTGTGCTGGAATACTAATGGGGATACTGATTCCTACCACAAGCGTTTTAGAAATGGTTTTGATGCTGGGAATAAAGGTGCAAACCATTCACAGCATTTGAAGTGCTGTGTTAATTCAATCTTTCTTCTTTACTGGGGAGGCCCAAATACACCTTTAGTGAGTGTTACAGTAAAGGCATTACTGTTTTGGGGATTAATATCTGTTAATTTGCTGATTTGGTGAGGGAGAAGAATGATAATATGCTGAAAACACAGCCATAAGAGTGGGAAGAATTAATTCTATTTTTCCTCTCTTCATGTTACTTTAAATTTCTCCCTTCCATTTCTACAAAGAAAGCAGTAGTTTTACTATAAATGTGTTGAAAGTCTTGGTGCAATGATTCTTTTAAAAGAGAGTATTTTGATACTTGTATAAACAGTGCCTAAAAATATTTTAGCATGCTATTTTCATTTTTAATTAGTAGCGTTCAGCCAATCCCCATTTATTCAAAGATTTTGCAAACTTTTTCTATCTATTTTTAAGGGAACCATGAAAAATCTAAAAAAACCAAATAAATTTAGAAAAATCTAAAATTGATCTCTGCCTTAACCTCTCCTGGTAAAGTCATGCAAAAACCATGGCCCTTGGGATAGCTACAAAATGGGCTTCATAATGGTACCCTGCTTCATGCTTTTTGCTTATAAAAGTTACATAAAGGCTAAGAACATTGGGTTATATAAAAATATTGAGACATGTAAACATTGTCATGCCTGGACAGCAGTTAAGGGAGAGAGAAAGGAACCTCCAGTGAGCCATTCATTCCACTTAAAATAATTGGTTGCTTGAGAATTGCAGAAATAATTGTCCATCCCTTTCTCTTCCCCAGAGATGGAAAACTAGCCTAGAAATTGCACTTAATTTTCAGCAGATGAAATGTGTTGCTATGGAAAAGAAAGTAGAATTAGTTTTCAGTTTTTCTTATAAAAACTAGAAAGATCAAAGCGATCAAAGTTTGAGAGGTTTCAACCCTCTTTCGTGTGAATATTTTAGTATTTTTCTGCTTATCATACTATTTCTGTCACCTTGTTCTAGGTTTCTTCAGATTCTTCAGAGTGAGTTCTTGGCTGCATGTTAATACAGCTCAAAAATAGGTCCCATATGGTTCTGGACACCACCCAATACTAAAATCAGAAGGAAGGGTTACTTCTAATGGGGAAATTCAAATCAATTCCATAAATCAGAAAGCGCTCAGACTCAATGTTCTTTTTGTCTTGTCTCTACTTAACATCAGAAGTCTAAATGTAAAATACATGACAAGAGGAAGACAATACGGGGAGAGGAAACAGTGAGTAGGCAGAATTCCATTCTGCAAGGCCAGGAATAGATTTGCTGCTGTGAGCAGATCTGCCACTAAACACAGCACACAATGCTGTAAATATCCCAGCATGGCACTATCTGCATCGTACAAAAGATCACACCAGGGCAATACTGATGTGGTCTCTCTACTGTATACAGCTTGAGCAAGAAAAGGCGGGAGAGTTGCCATCATCCTCACACATTTTATGCTGTGAAGAGACTGCAAGATATTTTTATAGATGTCTGGTTTCCCTCTTTTCCTTTAGGTGTCTTTCCTCAGGCAGCCTTCCAAATGGAAGGCCATCATACAGGAAAAGTAAACAAATAAAATAACTGGATTAGCACTGCACATAAAAAAATATAGGAATTTTAAAGAAACAGGTTAGAAATATGGGGTTTGCAAGGCTTGCAGTTTGAAAGGTCAGAGAGCAGATAAAACCTGGCAGCTAATCTCCAGTGCTCACTGACAATGTCCTAAACCTGTCTTTTAATGCCTTATTCTTGAACGGCATATTAGTCAGTAATTACAAAAAAATTGGGGAACATGACATTCTTCGCTTATTTTCAGTTTTTCTTCAGTGATGCTTCATTCAGGATCAAGCTTTTATAATCCATGTGATTTGCAGGCACATGGAGAGTAAAAGGTTTGCAAAGCTCTTCAAAACAAATTAGATAGGAACTGAAATGATTGGCATCATTGACCATGGTTAAAGACCATTATCATTGGCCAAATTGTTTTTGATGGAATCAGATCCAAATAAGAATTTTACAGGTCAAAACCATCATTTCTTCAAGATTTACTGGGAAGCATGCATTGTTGCTATTGTTCTCTCTTCACTGCTGCCCATGACTCATCTAGAGCACTGCAACTGCTGGAACTCCAGAGAAAAATGTTTCCAATCCATTTCATGCATGAGTGGGAGGAGAATCCATAATGCTACACTCTTCTGGGAATATAAATATTGCCAGCACAAGGATTAGGATAGATGGGAATTATTAAGGCCAGCTGATTCAATGTAGGATTTCCTCTCTCATCACATCTCTGAGCAGACCCATGTACTTTTTGCACGGCTTACAAGGTTCATGTAAGGGACAACCCCATTTATCCTGAAACTACTGCTGTGACTAAAGATAGGATTTTCACTAATATAAGGCAATACTAAGTTGTTGTTTTTTTTTTTTTTCCTGGAGCAACAGAAAGAACTAGTTAGGTAAATGAAGATATTTGTAAAGACAATTAGAATATAGAAAGAACCTCCTACATGAAAAGAGATTAGAAGTAGACAAAAAAAAAAGTGATTGAATTAAGCTAGAATGGGAAGTGGAATAGTATTAGTTCTCATATTATTACAAAATAGGATGATTTAGGTATACATGACTGGGAATAGAGATATGTCTTAGGAAGGCCAGAGTAAGGGGAACACTAGCATTTAGACACCATTCCAAAAGGGAGAGAAAAGTCTGGAAATTCTTTCTGACAGGTATGCAGAGAAATCACAGAGAAAGAACGAGATGTGAAATTGTAGAGAAACTCAGGAAAACTAAATAATTCTAGAAAGCCTTTACTGTTGCTCAAGGTATCTGAATGGTAGATATTAATGCTATAGTGTGAATCCTACTTTGCATCTTATTTTGCTTTTCATTTCTCATAATGTAGAATCTTTCTGGTACTCAGTACTTCATTGTGGCAGTGGGAAAGAAAGAACATATGTCTTCCTGCTGACCTCAATCCTTCCAGTTATTCTGAATTTTGTCAGGTTTTTTTATTTATGCACTGTCTTCATGCATTGCAGTACAGCTTTACCAGAAAGCTCATGGCAATATGTAGAAAATCTTTTCAGAGAATTCTGCATCATATGTGCCCTGAAAAATCAAGATTTGAATGTTTCTGTGTATGCATATCTAACAAGGACTCAATCGCTGAGGTAAGAAAGAGAGGCAATGAGAACCCATTATTTGAGACCTGATAGACTTTGGCAGCTCTGCAAGAATAACAGACTTGCTTCTTGAAGGGCAGAAGGTCATGAACAAACAGAAGGCAGATGTATAAGAAGTATAGAATATATAAGAATATTATATTACATATTTAATTCCATAATTTAATATTTGAGGAATTACACACACTGATTGACCAGGAGAGAGAGGAAGAAACATAGACTTTCTACAGAAGTATTCATCAGGCAGGAAACACAGTGGATGATGTTGCAGAGTGCGGGGTGAGAGAACCCACAGCTGAGGGAGATAACAGGAAGAATAATGTGTGTTGGTAGATTAAAGAGTACAGAACTGACTAATTAAGTGGGACTTGCAATATTGCACTGTGGCATTACTGCAGGCAAAATAGAGAGCACTTTCTTGAAGGGTGTGATCAGTAAGTTGGGTTTTTCTCAGATTTTTAACTTAAAATGTGCTATGTTATTCTTGTATCAGGGAAAACAGTACAGATCACAGTTGCACCATCCTCAGTAAAGTACTAAAAAATCCAGTGTCCAAGTGTTGTGGGTTAATCCTGACCAGCAGCTCCGCCGCATAGAATCTCTTGCTCACTCACTCCAGTGGGATAGAGGGGAGAATTGGAAAAGTGTGAATGCTGGGGAGTTGAGATAGGAACAGTTTAATATGGAAAGGGAAACAAATACTGTTTATGCAAGCAAAGTAAGGAATTAATTCACTGTCAGGAAGCTGTGCAGCCATTTCCAAGAAAAAAGGGCTCCATCATGCATGAGTTACTTGGGAAGACAAATGCTCTAACTCCAAATATGTCTCCAACTCTTCCTCCTTCTTTCCCTAGCTTTTTATTACTGAGCATGACATCATGTGGCTTGGAATACTCCTTTGGTCAACTGAGGACAGCTGTCGCAGCTGTGTCCCCACTTGTGTACCCCCAGCCTGATTGCTGTTAGGTTGAGGGTGAGAAATCACAGAATCACAGAAAGGGTCAGGCTGGAAGGGACCACAGTGGGTCATCTGCTCCAACCTCCCTGCTCAAGCGGGGCCATCCTAGAGCACTTAGCACAGGATTGATCCAGACAGTTCTTGAATGTCTGCAGAGGGAGTCTCCACAACCTCTTGGACAATCTGTTCCAGTGCTCAGTCACTCACACAGTAAAGAAGTTCTTCCTCACATTCAGGTGGAACTTCCTGTGCATCAGTTTCTGCCTGTTGCCCCTTGGCCAATTGTTTGGCAGCACCGAGAAGAGCTTGATGCCATGTAAGCATTGCTCAGCAGTACAATAGCAAAAACACTGCTGGGTTATCCTTACTGTTTTGTTCACAGATGTGAAAAATAGCAACCTACCAGCTGATATGAAGAAAATTATCCTTCAGCTCTGTGAAAAACATAGGGTCTCTCCATGTTATCCTTTTATTATAAAATGTGTGAACTTACTGAAAATTAACTTGGCAAACAAAGGATAGGAGAGGAAACTTAGACATGTGCATGTGCAAGAGAGGACTAGCAACATCCTGCTCTTACTTTTTGAGCATGCTTCTTTTGATGATCTGTGGGGAGCTCTCTGTCACACAAATGGAGCTTCCTTTTCAGTATGGGTCTGGAACTGCCAACATCAATATTGCCAGCTCACGGGGCAGGGAATGTCATGCAATGGGGGAAATGGTTGAAGCAGAACCAGCCCCTTAGCACTTCTCCCCTCTGCACTTGCCTTCAGGGATGCCTTGGATGAGTGCTCAAAAATTATGTAACCTGGCAGCAGCTCTTTTGTCTGGTTTCTGAGCCTACAATATCTGCTATGGCTTGCTCTGAGTAAAACAGATGTGCTTGTTCAGAGTTATTTAAATACTTCTGTCGTGGATGTAGCTTCTCTCAAAAGTCAGCAATCATCAAAAGTTCACATTTTTTTATAATTAAAACAGTTTGCAATAATGAAATTGTATGTGTCTGTGTTTCTGCTTCAAAAAGGCTAAATAGTTGGCAATCATCCTAAAGCAGGATTAGACTGCAGACCAGCTCAGACAATGCTTCCAGGCATCGAGGATGTAGTGCAGAATCAGTTTAATAAAGTCTGATTAGATTACTTTCTCCGGTCAATTTGAAGCACTGTGGCCATGAGATAAATCATCTTTTTATCTCACCATGCTGCTCTTTTTCTTTGCTGAATCATATTTTAAAAGCACCAAACATATTTTCTAATATCTATTTATTTACAGATGCAAAGAAGCATAACCTCATGAATTCCCTTTTGTCCCACTGCAGTTTGATATAATATCTTAGTCAAAAGGATCAACTTTGCCTGCAAAGTCTGTGCTTTCAGACTTCCTTCTTAATATATCTCTTTTCCCTCTACATAAATAACCTTGTTAGCATTACAAGAAAACAGTCCTGAATCTCTTATCTTGATTTGTCAAGACAACCGCTTGTACTGAAAACAGCCATAAAGTAAGCTGTTGCTGACAAATTACTAGTATAAGCAGGGTGTTGAACTCCAGACATTTGTGTCAACATGTACATGGATCTGATTATCCTTAAATTTGATTTATTGCATACTATGTGGAACAAAGAGGTTTTCAGAATAGAGTCTAGAGTCTAGAACTCCTTTGTTTTACTTTTCAGTGCTTACAGCAACAGAGATCACATTTTGCCAGTTTCCTATTAACACCATGACTAATAGAAGCTGTATTTAAGGATTGAACTCAACAAAAAACATGCCTTCCTCCAAACTCTTCTTATCATGGTGTGTTATGCCAACAGACCTTAGCAGCTATCTCTGGTCCTTGAAAATGCATTGCTCCAGTCTGGTCTGCCTTTCACCTGTCTGTGCCCAGTCAGTTTTTCAGCCTCTGATGTGGTCTAGGCATTTTATGTTGATATAAAACATATCAACATTTTATGTTGATATAAAAATTCTGCTGTATTGTGCACATTTGCATCCCATTTTCCATTGGAATAAAGAAATATTTCACCTTCTTCTGAAGTTGTTATTTCTATATAATACCATATTAAGAAATAAATAGTGTTCCACATGGACTCTGGAATAAGATTCAGTAAAACTACTTGTAGTACCTGGAGGTGATAGGAACATGCAGTGTCCAAACCAAAGACATCTTTGTCATCTTCTATGTCAAGAAGCAACCCTGTGAAATGCTGCTTAAGTTTCTGTCTCATTGTTAAATTCTGAACAAGGGTTTTCAATGGTTTGCAGGCTAATTCAAGTGAAATGGCCTAGGATGAGCTTAAAAAATAATTTAAAAATTGCATTATAATTGTCTATTGTCACAAGAATGAAGACTTGTGAAAAATAAAGGGGAAAATAAAATCAGTTATTTCCAGAGTTCCAATTAAAATGCATTGCTGAAATTTGTATCGTTAAGCTGATAATATAAAACAGATTATGCCCATGTGGTCTGTCCACACATTCTTGTGTTCATGCATTCTTCTAGTTTATTTTCTTCTGACCTAATTAATCTATAATTTCCCTCAAATTACATTAATGCACTGCTTTCAAGTCGGGTAGCAACATATGGGTAGAGAAATGAGGGGGAAAGAAAGAGAAGCAAAAGCTTTCCCTCATTGCTGCCGTGCCCACCCTGAAGCTCCCTGGCTTCGCCTGCCCAGCGGAGGCACGGTCAGCAGCAGGGGACACTCCCCTGTGTCTTGAGGAGATTCAGGGAGTGGGTAAGACAGAGCGCTGCGCTGTCTGCCTTGGAAGGAGGAGAGGCGGCGTCCGAGGAAGCAATAAGGGAGTCGACTCAAGGCCGGGGAAAAAGTCTCAGGTTTAATGCAAGCTCCAAGGAGCTCCGAATGCCATTGTATCCAACCACTGAAAGTGCTCTCGCGCCTTTCACAATCATCTTAAATACCGGGGCGGTAACCAGGGCGAAGGTACCTCCACCACCCAATGGGGGGATCTGGGGGAGTGGAAGGCAGAAGAACAGACAGACACACAAACCAATGGGGGAAGTTTGAGGGAGGGACCCCTGGCCCTCGTCCACTCAATGCCCAAGGTGGAAGATTCTGGGAGAGTGGGATGAGGAGCCAAGTGATGGACAGGGTGCCAGGGAGGGGACAGGGGAATGACTGAGCATTTTCAGGGAGATTAGCACTGAAGGAAAGGTGGGAAAGCTCAGGGTGGAACCACCAGGAGAAAATGGGGGGTGATGCAGCAAACCGTTACAGAACTGTTACAGAGATATAAAAACACAATAAAACACCTCATATTTTCTGGGGAGTCCTCAAAGACTAGACAAGGAGCCCTGATACATCCTGTCAGGTTACTGCTAAAAATTAAAAAAGAAATCAGACTGCAGTACTCATGTGGTGGCTTTTTTTAGTAAGCTTTTTGCAATTTTCTCACTTGGCACTAGCTACCATTAATAGCTGGTGCACAGTAAATAAAATATATGTCTCAAGCTTCTACAGGGTGATGAAGCAACCCAGACATATATACAGTTTGAAAGACTGAGATGTCTAGTCTGGCAAACTGTTTCCTTAGTTTCCACTGAGAAATTCCTTCTCCTGTGAAACCTTACAAAAATTGAACATGGATGCACTTTGCAGCCTGGATTTTTGGGACTCATCTGCTTGCTAGTGAAATGTCACTAGATGCTGTTAAAACTTGGTTAAACCTTACAAACCGACTCACTCAGCAAAACACGTTAAAATAATCTGGATAGGAGCCAGAAGAGATGAGACAGGATTATTTAAATCTAATATGTGTTAGAATACAGCTTAAGTCCTCTGACCCTAATCACTTTCCACCGGAGTACATCAAATTAGGATCCTGGGACAATTTACGTAGGAGTCTGAGTAGATGTACTAGCTTTGCCCTACAGAAGAATTCATGGAAAGTTCTTCCATGAAAAAAACTTGGATAGCCTCATATTAGTTCTAGAGGCTATTTATATGCATGAGAAAGCCCTGCATGCAATCTTCAGCACTGGTTCTGACCCTGAAGTATACATACAGTGAAGGATGAGATGTGCTGCACCTTTTATAGCCTCTGATGCTGCTCTTTTTCACATTACCTCATGAAGTTAACTTTGTGTAATAATAATTTCTGTATAGTTTGTAGGCTTTCATTTTCTTTAAGCATTTTCTTAGAATTCTGTTTGCTTTCAAAACTGCCTTTCTCAGCTAATGATCTGGAAAAAGCTGAGGTGGGCTTGAATAGCATGATCGTCTCTGCTGTGCATTGTTAGAGAAATGTCAATCAGGTCATGGTAATGACATTGCTTTAATGAGGGAATTGAAATTCTTGAGAGAATTGTGACATGGCAATACTCAGAAGTGCTTTGGACCTCTCCAATTACCTCTTTTACTCTAAATAAATGGGGTGCCTTGAAGTAACTAGAGACAATCATTAGTGCTGACACTCGGGGTTGTTTATTTGGCATGGATGCATTTATTCCTGTTTGTTCCTGATGAGGGTTATTACATAGGTTGGAGGTCAAATATGTCAATTTTTCACTTTGCTTTACCTGATTTTCCATTTTTTTCATTGCATTTATTTTTCTTGGGGTGTTCAGAATAACACAGGTCTCAAAGCAAGACTGAGCAGCTTGCCATCAAACCACTTGCAAAGCACCACATTTCTGATAGTTTAGTCATATAGGTGTCAATAAATAGTCTTCAACATTTTACTATGTTTAAGTCATGGAAAAGTAGTCGGGTAAGTAAGCAATTAGATTTACAGGTATAGTTTCTTAGGTACCTCCTAGATGGTTTTTGCCTCTTCTGTGTCACAAGAGTCAATGCAGCTATCATCTTCCAACTTAGGAATATTCTGTGAAGCACAGGAAAAATAGACGGCCAGTTGAAATAACTATTACCTGGATCTAATATATCTCTTTAAGATATTTATAAATATATTTTATATTTATATTTATAAATAATTAATTGTAAATATTTAATATTTACAATTTAAAATATATATCTATATACCATCAAAAGATTTGTGGTCTATTTTGATACTGATAGAAAGAATACAAGATGATTTTTTGGAGCAATGAGTTCAAAAAGAAATATATGTTTAGAAGACTAATGTGTATAGGGTGGTGCTATTTTAAACTGGCAACAGCCAAATGTCTCTGCAGTCTTTGACTTTCTGAATAAGATGAAGTTGGTCATCTCTGACAAGCTTTTAGAAAGCAACTGCAGCTGTGACAGTCTGTTTTTTAAGTTAACATTTTCTGTTATTTTGTCTGAGTGAAGTTTCTTGCAGGGTAACAGAACTGTGGAAACATTTCTGCACTCAAAACAAAAAGCCAAGAAACTCCTGGCTTTCCACCAGAACTGAAGCATTCTAGAAAGAATTTCACCTGAGATACTGCAGTGGCAGCATTTACTTTTGTGAATGAGAGCTACTATTTCCACTTAGGAAGCAATTCCCATCAGCCTGTGAATTAAGGACTTTTAAAAATGTTCCCTATTCCCTCACAAAATCTTTCAATTTCTCAATAATTATAGCAACACAATTCTCAGTGATCTATATATTATAAGAGATGAATAAATAATTTGATCACAAGGCCACATTTGAATTTTTATTTATAGTCTCACAAGGGACAAAAATATTTATCTTAATCAGTATCTCCTATTGTGCAGCTGTTCTTGCTATGCATCAATGAAGCTGTGACTTTAAACTCTCTCTAGATACAAATTCATATTTATTTTGACTCTTAGACTAGAATTCATACCAGAATCAGCCACAGTACCATGACAGTGAATGTAATTAATGTCAATCATCTGTTTCAGATACCTGTCTCATTTCAATACAACTTCTCTTCTGGAAGCAAGAAATCCTTCACAGATAATGAAAACAAACTTCAATTTAATGCAGTTCAGAACTGTGACTAACTACATAAAGCTGAAGAATTTTGTGCTGCAGTGGTTGCTACAGTTCATCTTCAGCCACATAGAGGAATTCTTTCAGCAACTGCAAAAACAGTATTGCAAAACTTGCTGTGTTCCCTTTACAGAACTGAGTAAAGGCCCATTGGACTATGGTTTTTACTTGTCATCTTCTCCCCATCTACCTTTATACATAAAGAAGGTAATGAATTAAAAGATAAGAAGAGTTCTCATAGGAAATAATTGTTACATTGTAAAAATATGCAGTGTTTAATGGGGAACTTCTCAAATCTAAAATGACAAAATTCAGGAGATGTCTGTAAATGCCAAGGTGTCAGGACACCACTCAGTCTCAGCTGTTAAGTTAATCTCAGTCCACAATAGACCCAGAAGATACTCAAACCAGGAATTTATAGCTTTCTCTCTTTCTTCCTCTCCCTTTCAGATTTCTTTGGGATTAATTCCTAACAGAATATGTCCAGATGGACTGGCTTAGGTTTGCTGACTCTGTTGTGATGGCCTTTCTTATGTTTTCTGTTTATGGTTTCTGTTTCAAAACTTCAGTCCTGTCCTTCTTCCTCTTCTGTCTTCTTCCCATCTATGTAACTAGCTTTATTCACAACTTTATCTTTTTTTCAGGCATGTATGGATGTTACTTTCAATTATTACAAGTTTCACAGTTCTTTGCTGATTGTTAAGTGTCTCCTTTGAAGTTCTGCTTTAAGTAGTTAAACGGTTTTAATGGGGTCTTGAAGGCTCAAGGTTCTGTTTACATATGGATGAGCAGAACTGGGGGCCAATCTTACCTGATAATTATATGTGGCATCGCTGGAAAGGACCATCTGTAGCTGTGTTGAGGATGTACCTCTACTTTCATTATTTCTTATATTTGAAAGCATAATTTCTTTCTAATGTTAAAATCCTCACCCAATGATTGAATTGCAGATATTTAAAGAAAGGAATATACAAAATTTTGATGCAGAAAATGGTTTCATCCTGGGGTTTTTTTTCATCCTGTTAATTGCTTGTATTTATCTGACTAAGTAGATCAGATATTTTAAATCGAAGTTCCCCACTGTCTATAAAGTCATTTTGGATGAATAAAAAAGTCAAAACAGACATTGTACTTTAAAATAGCAAATTTTCACAGCTGGAAAATGTTTGTTTCTTCTCCTCAGCAGTGTGAAAAGAGAAAGAGAGAGAAAAACATCAGTCTATTTATTCAAGCTGCTGGCAATCTTGACCCTGCTACTGTCAGTCTGTCCCATCCTCCAATCAGAGTGACTGGCAGTCATAATAAACATGTTCTTCCCTTTCAGAAGTCAGATCTGGGCACCCTGGCTATAACTGCTTGCTGACAGGTAGAAATTATCCAAGGTTGTGATGTATTTATCATGATATGCACTTTGTGCTAGGCATGAACACTCTCAAGACAAAAAGTAGAGTAGCTGTATTCTGGGAGACTCATTACACATGTCAGAAACTGAACCTTAATTCTGCATCTTTGGATTTTTGCTGTTTAATTGAAAACTGTTCACAATTGTTTAATGATTTGAAAAATCAGGGAAGTCAGTTGTAAGTACAATGTGTTTGAAAATGAATATGTGATTATTGACATGGTATATAAACTTAGCTTCTGTGTGCCTTAGGGTTATAAGCAGGGATTAGAAATAAGCAAGTATGCGCTGACATGAACAAAGACGGCAGTCTTATTCCTACAGCACCTGTAGGACCATGGTACTTTGGCAAGACAAAACCTCTCAAAAGTAGGTATAATAAAATTGCACTAGTGTTTCTTAGCTAGAACTCTCACATTTTTAACAGTATACTCTGTTGATGCCAGATAAACAGTTCTGCTTGCTGGCTGAGGAGGTGCAGGCAGTGGAGAACCAGGCAACAGATAAAGAGTGCATACCTTTTTAGCCAATCACTTTCACTAATACATGGTATGTTTAAGAAATCCTTTTACCATAAGCTTGCTTGACACAACCTTAAGACTTATTACTAATCCCTCTAAAGGTCTGGTTTTTTCTCTTAATTGTCTAATGAAAGAACTCAAGTGGACTGAGCAAATTAAAAAATGAGGTGGGCTGAGGGAAGCAAGACAGAAAATCATTGATGAAATGCAGGGGGTCAAGAGAGTTTCACATGGGATGATTCTCAAGGATAGGGGAAACGGTTGTTTAAAGCATAATAAAGAAGTGTTATGCAACTCCAGGCTTTATTACCCAAATGCAGCTATAACACCATCTGCTCATAGTACTCTTTCTGCATTTTGGGAGGTGACTACCTCTGTCTCCCAAGGAACTGGCCCGTGTCCTCCAGTCCAAATGTAATTTTCCATTTATTTTTTCAATAGAGCTACATGACTTTGGCTTTTTGAGAAGCTTCCACATCCAGAGAGCTGAGAACCATATTTTATATTGAATACAAAATTTTTACTACTGACTGACATATTCCAGCATCACTTCCAACATCATCAATAGAAAATGCTCTTCCTTTGTACTAATTTGAAAACATTCACAATACCATAAATGAGTAAATTTGTGGTGAATGCCAGGTGCCCACTAAAGCTATTCTATCACTCCCCTCCTCAGCTGGACAGGGAAAAGAAAACAACAAAAGAGTCATGAGTTGAGATAAGGGCAGGGAGAGATCGCTCACCAGTTGCCATCATGGGCATAACAGACTTGACTTAGAGAAAATAGCTGAATTTATTACCAATCAAAATCGGAGAGAGATTATGGGAAACAAATCCAAAAACACCTTCTCCCCATCCCTCCCTCCTTCCCAAGCCTAACTTAATTCCCAATTGTCTACCTTCTCCCTGCCCTGCCAGCACCGCAGGGCAATGGTGGTTATAGTCAGTTCTTTGCATGTTGTCCCTGCTGGCTGCTTCCCCCTAAGGAAGAGGAGTCCTTTGCCTGCTCCACTGGGTGGCAAAGGACAGAAAAGTTTCCTGTGGGACACTTCCTGCTTCAGGAATCCACCTTCTCTGGTATGGGGCTCCTGCAAGTGGATCTCTGCTTCCCCATAAACTCCCACATGCTGCAGGGGTACATCCTGCCTCACCATGGTCTGCACCACAGGCTGCAGGGGAATCTCAGCTCCAGCAGCTGGACCATCTTCTCCTCCTCCTTCTCCATTGACCTTGGTATGTGCAGAGTTGTTGGTCTCACATATTCTCACTCCTGTCTTCTCTGGCCACAATTACTTATGCAAAATAACTTTTTATCCTTCTGAAATAAGTTCTCAAATAACTGTTACTGCGTTTTCTAATTGGTTCAGCCTACAACACTGGCGGATCTGTCTTGGAACCTTGGGTTGGCATTGGCTCTCTCAGATACAGGGGATGCTCTTAGCAAAGCAAAGGAACCACCCTTGTAGTCTCCCCCACAACAAAATCCTGGCCACACAAACACAATATAAAATTATTGATGTTAATTAACAATGTGGATTTGCCATACTACTAGCAAGGTAAAGGGGATGTCTAAATAAAGGAGGTCAAAATTTTGAGATTAGGCATGGTGATTCAAGTGAGGAAATCATCAAATACTCCTAGGGCAGTAGAAGTTTACAACTCCAGGCTTTAAAGTTCATTTTGCAGAAGTGTGGGTTGATAAGGTTGAGCCACCACTACATGATACAGCAGTGAGAAAAAGTGTCAAGATAAGTTCTATGAGGGTGGGGTGTGTCTGAAAATGACACAGAATCACAGAATCACAGAAGTTAATGAACAATATTCGGAGAGATACTCTAGAATGATGACTTCAATATTTGTTGTAGACTCAAGATTTCAAGGTCAACATAAACCACAATGGCTTTCTTTTAGAGACTGCCAAAAAGGAAAACCTATTGTTAGTGTAGGTAATAATAACCAAGATGAGTTTGCTGAAAGCAAGGAAGACTGCACTCAGTGTGACACACTAGAATTACGAAAAAAAATTAAATCTGGCAATAAGCAACCCTGAAAAAATGCCCATAATTACTCCTATTCCAAAACTTAAGGATTAATTTATAACTTCTATCCTCTTAGATGCATATTGTACAGCATTAATAAATTCTTTTAGACTAGACTTCTTTCAGGTACTTCTCTTTGTGTCAGGCTTAAATGCATTTGCCATTTATGATTTGTCTTTCTCTCCAAACCCTATCACAAGTGACAGGGAATATAGAGGTACAAAGATTTTTTGTGAGTTTTTTTAAAGGGAGGAATATTTTTCAAAAACAACAACAAAAATATTTACTTCCTATCTTTTTCTCCACTTCTATTGACAACATATCCTATAGAAACAGGAAAAATATAGATTTTTCAGGACACATAACTTGAGGAAAGCTGTAGTACCATGAGTACCGCATAAATGTGGATATCTTTTTTGTAAGAAACCTTCTGGAGGGACTGTAACTGACATGCTGGTTAAATCTAAATGTAGAAAAGGGCAATAGCAGGCAATGAGGTTAAGCAGAGATCTAAAGATTAGTAGAAGCAATAAACAGAAGGCTTTTAAAAATGAAAACAATATTGAAAGTCTGGGAAGGAGAAAGATGTAGGAACTATAAAGTACAGAAAATGAAAAAATAGATTGCAAATTGAGCTACAGATAATACTCTGGTGCTTATTTGTAAGTGATCAGAATGCTCATTTAAATGTAAACAATAAAAGGCTCAAGAACTGGTAGCTGATGAACTAGAGACAATAAATATAGCTAGTTTCATAAATTAATATGTTTGCTGAAGCAATTTTTGTATTTAGAAAAACACATATATTTAGCAATATAAGAGATCAGCTTGAAGAGGATAGAGAAGGCTAATGAACAACGATAATGTGGAACTGGTATTATAAAAATACTATTGAAAAACAGTTTTATAAGTAAAGTTCAGAAGTTTGATATTTCACAGAAGATTTAAATGAGGGAAACTAAAGCTTAAAACATATTTATAGCTTTAGTTTCTGGTTTGGCTTGGGTTTTTTCGTCTTTTAGGTTATCTTGACTTTGAGCAATTTAAATTCAGCAATTTAATATTCTTAACAATACAGTTTATTCTAAATGAAAAACACATATAAGAGATGATGACTGCTTCAGAGTGCTTTTTTTATACTGCAGAACCAAATTTGCAGTCATTTATATGGTCGCAATTTATTGCCTCTTTAATATCAATATCCAAATGAGTTTTGCTCACAGAAGGAAGTACAAGTTAGAATACAGAAGAAGAATAGGAGAGAACTTTTCTGTTCTGAAATTATTAAGTGAACTTTGATGCTCAGTTAATGAACTGATTAAGTGGGTTCATTACACTCTCTTTAAGAAAGCCAAGGAACCATTTTTAGTAGATACAAATTACAAAGTTGTTTTTTTACATCAGCCCTCCTTTGGAAATAATACCAGATGTATTCACTAGTGTAAGTAGAAAACATTCTTCTGAATTTGACACAAAACAAAGATTAGGAAAAGCAGTGTTGCTGACCATCACACACTACTGGCTAGACTGCTCCAAGTTTCTGACCTTGAGTGATCAGCTTAAGGCCTACTTTTCAATGTGTCCCTTCCTAATACGAACAAGAGTGTTTATACTGTAAGAGCTTCATGACCTGTCCTTTATTGTGCATTCATGTACACACAAAAAGGGTGGATGACATTTTGATATTCTGTAGAGAGGTATATTTAGATGATGTAAGTGTTCTTTAAATGTATAGTAGTGTTTGGGGCTGTAATTTTTGTGTGAAAAAATAACCAGTAAAGTAAAAGGCTCTTCATTTTTTGATGTAAAAGCTAGTGTCCAACTTAAATCATGGCTGATAAATCTTTGTATGTATTTTAAAATAGTAAAAAAATAGTAAATATTGTTTATTCGTTTGTATTGTATTCTCTTTCTATGTCATAATGCAAAATAGAAAAAAACTGCAAAAATTAGCATTCAGCTTTATAATACATAAAAAAACCAAATCTTTTCCACAGAAGTACCTTCTCTGTCTGATGAGTGGCCCAGAAGTTTGTACCATTTAGTTATTTATGCAGCTTATGAAGGGAACTCCTTTGGTTTGTTTCATGTCAAGGACCAGCTCCAAATAAAATTCCCATGCAGTTTCACATTTGCTTAATGAAGGTACAATTACACGTACTCAAATGGAATCAAGTTGTCTGCATTTCTGGCTAAGTAAATATGGTGCAAAAGACCTTGTGCTCTTTACCATTTTATGTTCCATGGAGTTGTGCATGACTTTTCACAAGAACTCATGTGCTGTGTTTCAAACCCAGCCAGCAACTGAGCTCCATGCAGACGTTTGTTTCCCCTCCCCGGGACCACTAGGAGAGAATCAGGAGATTGAAAGTGAGTAAACTAGTGAGTTGAGATAAAGACAGGTCAATAGGGAAAGAAGAAGTTTCGTGTGCAAGGAAAAAAAGAAGGAATTTATTCACCACTTTCAGTGGGCAGGCAGGTGTTCAGCCATCCCTAGGAAAGCAGGACTCTGTCATGAGTAAAGGCAACTTGGGAAGACAAACACTATCACTGTGATCCTTCTCCCCTTCCTCCTTTTTGACCACTCTTTATATATTGATCATGTTGCCATATGGTATAAAATATTTCTTTGGTCACCTGGCACCAGCTGTCCCAGCTGTGTCGCCTCCCAGATTCTTTTGCACCTGCAGTCCTCTCACTGGTGGGGTGGGGTGATAAGCAGAAAAGGACTTGGGTCTATAGAAGCCCTGCTGAGCAATAACAAAAACACCCCTGTATTATCAATACAGCACAAACCCAAAACATAACTACTTACTATTTGCTGTGAAGAAAATTAACTATATCCCAGCCAAAACTAGCACACCGTAGGTTAGAATCTTGGTGTGACAGCTAAAGACTTCTCTCTTGTAGCCACTTGTCCTACTTATTCTTTAATATCTTTTCACACCACTTTTAATATCTTTCCACATCTTTTCTCTGAGGGCCATGCAAAATTTGCAAAATTGCCTAGTTTTGTGCTGGCCCTGAGAGCACAGTATCAATATTTAATTTCCCCAAATCAATTCACTTCTCTGCTTTGGACAAGACTGTGTTTGATACTGGTTCATTCATGTTTAAAAGGCAATTCTTGTATCATTTTCTCACTTCAAGGAAAGCTACATAAGAGAGTTAAAAATAACCTACATAAAGAAAAAATATTTGGTTAAAAGTGAAAACTTGAAAGCTGCATGTCAGGTGTAGCAGAAAGAGATATCAAAGGAGTCAAGAATGGGAATCAAAAGGAAAAGGGAGAAAAAACATGGTGAAACCCTGTTCCAAGGGAACCATGAGACATAGGAAAAATCCCAGCAGAGCAAGGGTGAAGACTTGAGAGGCATAAGAAACCACCTTGATTGAAGCCAATGACTAAACTGAGAGGGTTAGACATCTTAGTGTCTATGCAGAAAACTAGTTAACAACATTAGTCATGGCATTGGTGACACAGCAGAAAAAGGATTTTACTTCTGAAACTACCTATGTGTCACTGGCATGCATTTATGTAGGTAGTATAGTTGTTACAGACATATTTTAGACAAAGAAGATATTACCTTACCTTGATGGAACAGAATACTCCAGTAAGAAAATTTCAATCTGTTACAAATAATTTACTACATTAAACTGCACAATTACCAGAAATCATTGAGAAAAAAAAATGTAAGCAAATGAACAAAATAATTTTTTAATATTTATTTATTTATTTTACCATAATTTTTCACCAATTAAAACATATTTATCCTCCTTTAAAAGGCAAAATTTAATGTAAAAGTGAATAAATTAATCTTTTTCCATTTCCCTCTGTTAATGTATATCTCCCATCCACATTAAGAAAATGGGACCAACTCAAATTTTCAGAGAGCACTTCTAGACAAAAACATTTGCTTGCTTCGCTTTTCAGTACAATGAGAAGAGATAAATAATAATTATTTTTGAGTTGAAAGGATAAAAACCCCAAGTTTTGCCAACTGGTGGGTATTCTGACTCCTTTGGTAGAAGGAGTCAAATCTAAGATGTCCAATAGGAAAAAGCCTAACACAGAACCAAGTGCAAAATTGAGTTTTGAATAAATCCAAAGAAATCTTTCAGTACATCTGCCTCAAAAACTGTTCGAAAATATTTTCTAAATAGTACATGGTTGTTTTTCAACTGTCTATTAAAAAGAAAATATCTGTTTCAAGTGTGCATTGTACAATGCAGCAACCTAAGATTTTTTTACTAGGAATCATATAGAACATATCTGTGGGCTCATAATGACTCCAGCATAAAGGAGAGTTGGTATGTTGATTTGGTCATCTCTCTGGAACTTTTTTCTGAAATTATCAGCTGCTTACTTTAACATTTCTAGTTAAAATTTTTAACTTTTCTGTCTCAGCTAAACAGTGAGGACCTTCTGAGGGGAAGAAAAATTTTTGTGTGAGCAAAGTCTTTTTCTGAAGAAGCTGATAAATAAGACTAACTAGAGTCCATGTTGATATGATGTGGGTAGGTGTGTGCCTGAACACAGGCACGTACATACACAGAGATACACACAGAAGTCATACAGAAATAAAACATGTCTCTGCATGCCCTTCTCTTACCAACACTTACTATTTTTTTCCAGTTTAAGTAAGCTTTTTAAATAATGTGTCTCTGCGACCCACAGAGTTTGCCAAGATATAAAATTATGAATTTTTCAAATTGAATTACGCAAAACTGAAGACGCAATACTTGTAAACTTGAATATCTTTATTAATTGGTAGAAATATTTAACCTTAAGTTTACTGAAAAGTTACAAACCTCTATTATCTATGCTGTACTGCAAAGCCTTTCCAAAGGATTTTGCAATTTTACAATTTATTTAACTGGCCCTGGTTTGAAAAATAAGTTAAAAAACACTAAGAAGGAATAATCATTTAGAAAGAAATTATTAGTCTACGACTGCATTAAAATCATTTAGATTTTCATGAGGTTTGACTTTAACACATGATGTCTAACATATTAGAATGTTCTGGCATATTATGAGTAGTCTGATAAATTTCTTTGACAGTGAATTTTACTTTTATTATAAACCCCATTTTTAAAACCTCCTTTATCATAAGGAATTTAGATTTTCATATAAAATCTTAAAGAAGAGCAAATAAAAATCTAATTTAAGGACTTTTATGTCAATACTGATGTTTTTGAATCATATAAAATTTTGGAATATGGTGCAAAATATTTTTATGGTTCAGGAGATTATCTAACATATGTTGATGAACATTCAAGAAAAGATGGGCTGCAACATCAGCAAACACAGGAAAATAGAAATCAAATATCAGAGAGATATGAAGTCTTTCTGTAAGTCCACATAGGATACAAGAATCTTTGCTGCAGGTCTTTCACCTGATGCCAGAAATAAAATACATCGGAGAGCAGAAAATTAATTTTTATGGTTTTTAAAATCTGACTTAGAAGACACCCACAAGGATCATTTAGTCCAACCCCTGTCCCTGCACAGGATGCTCCAAGAGTCACACCATGTGCCTGAGAGCAGTGTCCAAAAGCTTCTTGAGCTCTGTCAGGCTGGTGCTGTGACCACTGCCTCGGGAGCCAGTTCCAGTGCCCAACCACCCCTGGGGGAAGAACCTTTCTATAATATCCAACTTAAATCTCCTCTATATAATTTCATTCCCTCAGGTCCTGTCACTGTCACCCCAGAGAAGAGATCAGTGCCTGCCCCTCCCATTTCTCTCATGAGGAAGTTGTAACTGCTGTGAGGTCTCCCCTCAGTCTCCTCCAGGGTGAAGTGACCTCAGCCACTCCTCATACAATTACGTATCAAGGCCCTTCACTGTCTCATTTGGACACTGTCTAATAGCTTTACATTCTTGCATGTTGTGGTGCAAACTGCACACAGCTGAGGCTGCCCCAGAGCAGAGCAGAGGGGACAATCCCCTCCCTTGCCCGGCTGTGATGCTGTGCCTGAGGCACCCCAGGACACGCTTGGCCCTCCTGGCTTGCCAGGGCATTGCTGGCTCATGTTCAACTTACCACTGACCAGGACCCCAAGGGCCCTTTCCTGTGGTGCTCCTTTCCAGCCTCATTCCCGGTTTGTGTCTATCAAGGGTTGCCCCAGGATGCAGGGAATTCTGTATAAAGAGTTCTGTTAATGGCCTGTGACTGATAGTTCTTTCATGCTACTTACTTCATTTCAGACTTTTGGAATATATCATCTGAACTGAAGGGTTTCCCTAATTGCTCCTGATCTCTGGAGTAGTTAAAAGTATGTTGTAGTATTTATGTTGTTAAAAGTTGACAGAAATTCCATCAAATATCCTTGCAAAATCCTTTTCCAAAAAATTGTTTGTTACTAATGCAATAAGCTCAATGTGGCTTTTTACACAAACAAAAAAATATCAGGTAAAAAGGGAAATAAAAATCCAAACCTGTACTTTTTATATTTTCATCCCAAAACTTTTCTGTTCACTCTTAGGTAGAGAGATCAACTCTCACCTATTTCATTTGCTTGTAGAAAAGCTGAACATTTAGATAACCACTTTGAAGCCGTGTTCATTTCTCCTAGGCAACTGTTTTAGGATTTCACCTTTTATAATAAACTATGAAGTTACAAGAAAAGATGGTCACATCTATACATGCATGGGATATCTAGTTTGAGAAACTGTCTTCTGTCTAGTGATTTATTTTTGTCCTGAAATTTTGCAAACTGCTTTTACACTCTTTTGCCAGACCTGAAATGACAAGATACTTGTACCAAAAAGTGGTTTGCAAAAAGGATGGGGAGAACAATCCTAGTCTAAATGTCAGTGAAAAAGTAACACTCATTTCAGTTCTGTCAAAGTAAAAACACAGTAAACTATATTTGGACATTAAATGGTATTTGGAATTAGATTGAGCAATATCATTTTTATAAATTCATGGAGTTTATATTCAAAACAATTAATTGCATTTAAAGCAAAATGCAGTTAAAAATTGCCTCTGGATAAGGCCTTTAATCCATAATAATCCAATCATAGGTGTACCAATGCAATATATAACATTGAAAAAAATAATTAAGAAATAAACGAGGAAGTATCAAAGTAAAACATAGTTCCATTTTCACTGTTTTGTTTTTTTTCTTTAATGTTTCCTAATGTCCCAAAGCTAAACAATGTTGATAGTACTCTCAAGGACATTGTAACAGGAAAGCTTCAGAAAGGTGACTCCAAAAAGGGAGGATTTTAATATTATTTAATCTGAAAAACTGGGATAAATTGAGCTTATCCCAATTTGTAAAATCAGTTTAAATCTGATGCACTGGAAGAGGATCATTTAATTTCAAGAGGTCAGGAGTTTGCCTAGATATGTACACTCTGTGTGTATTTAATAGATGACAAAGTTTGCATGAAAGGAAGTTTGTCCTTGTAAATTGCAGGATATTGTCAAATACCCATGATAAAACCCAGGGCTGAACACACAGTTTTAAGTGTGGTTTTGCAAAATTCATACAGAGGACCAATTCATGATGTGGTTTAGATTGGTTCAAAAGAAAAAATAATTTTGCTTCAATTACATGTAATTGATGTGCAAATATCAGGTGGCTTCTTGTAGGAGGTATTTGAGTAAAAGGTTTGACCTGAGAAATGAGCTGGTTTTAGAAATGACTTCTAGACTACAGTTACAGACAAGCCAAAATATTATATAATCTTTTTTTTTTTGGCATGTTCAAAATATATTAATCCTTTAAAGAAGTATAACAGCTGGTGTTTTCAAGATGTCAGCAAAATCTAAGATTCAGAGGGTTGGCCTACAATTGAGCTTGACACATTTTATTTACAGCTGCTGCAGCAAAATGGAGGGAGACCCAAGTGAATCTAAGAGGTTGAGTACCTGACAATAAATGATTTTTTTAGTCGATGCAAGACTGAGTTTGTTTCAGATTTGCTTATGATTGGTTTTGATTAATCTCTGCTAACTTTCATAAACTTTAAGGTACAGATGAGAAGAAGAAAGGTTTTTGAGATGGTGATCCTTTGTGCTTTTAGACTGAAAAAATTAATCAGTATTGTTTTTCTCAAATATTTATCTTCCATAAAAAGGGAAAGGGAGGAAACTAGGGCATTTTTTTAATCAAGCAGAAGCTTTATTATATTCCCTGAGGTAATAGAGGTCTGGTTTTCATCCTGTATTTTCTTATATAAGGCATTGTCTATGTTTCCAGGTTCAATTTTTCTTCTGGTGATACTTAATCCTTTAAATTTGTGATAGAAATTCAATATCTGAACACTGGTCTTAAGAAATGGAAATGTCAATATGTGTTTTTCTTCAATTTGTTTTTCAGACAGACTCTATAGAAAGTTCTGTCAGAGACAAGAAATTTGCCTTATTTTATCATATTATTTTCTTCAAGTGCCCCTTCCCTTGCCTGCAATAAATAGCAGATTCTTTGCTTGTAGCAGCTTCTACCACACCAAAAGTTAATCAAAAAGCATATGTTACCTGTGCTGTCAGAAGCAACAGAAAGACTATGAGAGCCTTTCTACTTTCTGTGCTGTCAGGCATAGGTTTAGATGAGATAGATAGGATGTTGCTTAAACTTGCTACAGGCATTTTATCCCAACAGCTCTCATCTGTTTCCAGTGAACCATTTTATCAAGGTACTATTTCATTGGAGTGTGAAGTGGCAAAAGTTATCCTCATACAAGCTGTTCTGTTGTAAATGTCATTTACATTTAGGCTTTTATCATTGTTTTATTTTATGCATAATTGCAAGTTAAAATATCTAACATTTACATGGAAGTTTTATAACTTGTTCCCTATAAAGTTGTGAAAATCATTGTCTTGATAAGAGAAGCTCAGCTTGATGGAATGATCCAGATTTGAAGTTCTGAGCTATTCTCATCTTAATGCAAACTGCCTACTAAAGAAGAGACTGAATTTCCAGAAAAGATGTGATTTATTTGCTGTTTAGTGCAGAACAGGCTTTTTAAAAAGTGTTTCTATTACTTACTAGACCAGAGGAGTTCTGAGCAATAAGCACTTTCTCCATTTGAAATATGGCCTTTTGAATGCAGAGAATTGCAGATGTGAAAGGATCAGAAGCAAGGCACACAAACATGCAAATTCTTTTTCTAGTCCATACCAAAACCCCCTGTGCTCTAGTTTACTTACATAATGTTTTCTTTTCAATTACTATGCAGTCAAGAAAAAACAGTCATAAATATGTTCACAGTCATAAATATATTCACACACAGTAGTATGTGACTTTAGTCATGAACAGAACTACATGCTTTTCCTCAGACAAAGCTGTCTTTTGACATTTCCTGCTCTGAGACTGAGAAAAATGGTGCTATCAATGGACAGAAAAATCCTCTATGATGCTTTTGAAAAAGATTTTCAGTTACAAGAGGAAAATCATAACTACTGTTTCAGCAGGCTGGAATTCTCATGTTTAATACTGAGCTGTTATTTTGTTTTTAAACACTGATTCTATCAGACTCAACAAAGCTTATGTCTCTTCCTAATGCATATCCTGTTAAAGTGTGTACAGTGACATAAATGGCATTTCAGCAAGTAGATATTCACTGCACATGAATAGATGGTGCAGTCTGCTAAAAGTGTGGATCAAGTCACATTAGGGCCTGAATCTCTGAAGAGATAATGCTGCTTATCAATGAGCATGTGCCCCGTGGAAAGAGGGGGGGAAAGCCACGACATCTACCTAAAAGTATCATGGGAAGGAAGTTAATATCCATAAACTCCCTATACTTTAAAAAACCCTCATACATGAGGCTCTTAAAGAGAGTGATCTGAAATATGTTCTGAATTTACTTCATGTTGAAATATGAGTCAAAACACAGGTAGCCTTCTGGTCTAGACATAACTACTGCTTGTCAACATAAAGAGCTATAAATTTTGGTGAACTATATTTGTTTCATAGCAGTAAGAAAATCTAAGTGAAAACTGTCTAATCTATTTTAGGAAATCCATCTTCTTTCATGTTAGGCAGAAGTCCAGAGACCTTACCCGTCCCCTTGAAGAAATACTATTTTAAAGGAGTCTTTATTTTCCATACTATCATATGCTTTTTAAGTAGAACAGCTACTGAAACTTTGAAAGTGGAACACAGTGGAGCTGAACTGAATAATAAACTAAAATTTGCTTCTAGCCAAAAAAAGTTTAAACTCTTTTTTCTTCTTTTTTCTGCTAAGCTTCCATGTCTTTACTTCCTTGCAGTTCCCAAAGGACAGAAGATAATAGCCTTCAACACAGACACTGCAGAATGGGTAAGATGTCTGTAATGTATAATTCAGCTTGACTTCTCCAGTCTGTAGCATAAGAAATGGTACTGTTATCACCTTTTACAAAGAGTTAGCATTCATTTATTGGTTGCATCTCCTTTCTTTTTAATCCTGCGTGTGCTAATCTGCATGGGAGAAAACATCGAAGGGAATGATGAATAGACTGGACTCTCCAGGGAATAAGGATTATTTATTAAGTTACTCCAGTTCAGTGAACAGTGTAATTAATGTCAAAGTGTGTGACTTAAGCCCAGTGAATTACAAACTTCACTCCAGGGGAGGATTTGAAACCTGGAGTTCAAAGAAAAGATGTGACAAAGCAGTGTTTAAGGTATATTTTCTAAAAAACCTTTTCTACCACATGCATTAAGAAGTCACAGCTCCAAAACTGTTCAGATTTTGGATCACAGATAGTATTTACTCTTTGCAATTATTTCACCATGTCATACAACTAGCTTTGAAGTGGCAGGCAAGCTCGTTTTTACTCATTAGCACAATGAAGTTTTAAAATGTTTACAATTGAAGTGTCTGTGAGAGAAAGTACTATAGATAATATTCTGCAGAGGGTGTTAGCAGATTTTCTTGCCTATGTGGTATTTTAGGATCCAAGATAACATTTTATGGAAAAACTTATCAATTTTGAGCATCACCCTGTTTGCTTATCACTTTCTGTTTGTTTTCCGACCATATCTGTCATATCAACACAATGGTGCTAGCAGGAACTCTTTTAGTTGTGATTCAAATCATTCCATTCAATTTCTGTTTCACTCAACTGCTGCCCTACAACAAAACATGTTCTGCTCCTCTATATTTTGTATGCTGCAAAGGCATATTTAGGTTCACTAAATATTTAAGCTTGCCATCAAGTATTTGTATATATTCAGTAGATTTCATTTTCACAAGGATATCACCCTAAAAGTATTAAGGAAAAACAAATGAAACAAGCATGTAACAGATTCACAGTAAACACATGTCTTCTTAATAAAATGTGCTGCTACGAGTGGCTCTGAGTTGCCTCATGGATTTCTTTATCTGGATTATAAAGACATAAGGGCGAGTTAACAGAAAAATTATGGGACATTGTAGACTGTGTCATTCTTCTTAATTCTTTCAGATCCTATGTTAGAAAGTTGCAGTGGTGGTCTATATATAACTTCTGAGCATCTCCCAGTCATCCAACAAGCCAGGCAGGATTTTTAAGGGCAATCATCAAATATTCTACACAAAGAAATCCAGTGCAGGTATCATGAATGGAACTGGGCTTCCTATCCTGTACCCTATTTTCCCCAGGCTCTTGACATGTAAGCAATTCAAAACTAGACTAAACCCTATTTTTCCCAGGCAGCTTCCTCCCTTCAGGTCTTTCTTTTTCCTTCATTATTTTAATTAATTTTTATCATAGCTTTCCTTTTTGGAGGGATGACAGGAAGGGCTGTTTAGCTTTCCACCCCTGTTTCTCTGTATTTTCAGTCTTCTCTCTTTTACCCTGACTCTGCCACCTGAGTTTGGGGCACATGGTGGCCTCTGAGTGCCAGTTGCTTGCACAGAGCCTGAAGCTTTCTCCCATGCATGTGAGTTGGCTGATTGCATTAGGGTGGCTGTCAGAGCATGGACAAAAGGTGGGCGGTTTTGAAGGATCTCTTGCCTATGAAAATATGGCTGTAAGAGCACAGTCACCCTGAGGACTGGAGGATCTGGGACACGCAATATTTTTATTATTTTTTTCATTATGGCCCAGCAAGAAGCAGATGAAAAAATCATGCAGTTGAAAAAAAAAAAACAAATAAACCTTTGACACAGCATATTTAAGACAAACCTCTAACTGTAAAAGTCTTCCAATAATGCACTGATGTTCTCATCATTGATATAGGCTAGCATGATGTTTCAAATTCCCTCTGTAAAAGTGATTTTTTATTCCTTTTAGTTTCTCTTCAAATTCTCTTCTGATGTTGGACACTCAGAAAGCAGAAATCTAAACAGCAGAGCCTACAATGATCTGTTGTTACTGCTCTTACTTGATCAGGAATTCATAATTCTGGTACTTCTGTTGTTAATTTATCCCTGTTCCCTTCTCTAACCTGCTTCTTTGTTGCACCCACCTGCTTAGGGTTTGTAATACCAGTGGCATTCTGTTAGATTTTTCCCAATGGTCTAGATGGTTATGTTCTACAAGTTCCTTAGAAACAATGTAACATTGTTTATTGTTCATTAATACCTGCATCTCAGTGAGTGTTTAGACTGGAGGATCAGAGTATTGGTGTTTTGTCACACTGAGCATCATTACAGAGTCTTTAAACACTTAGAAACAGGGAAGTCTCAGATTATCAATGAAATGCCAGAATTTCTGTAAAAAAAAAAGAACCATATAATTGTGAAGGTTGGAAAAGACCTCCTAGATCATCAAATGTCCCTGCTAATCTAGCATCATTGTGTTCACCACAAAACCATGTCCCTAAGTGTCACAGCTACATGTCTTTTAAATATCTCCAGGAATGGTGATTCTGCCACTTCCCTGGGAAGCCTGTTCCTGTGCCTGATCACCTATTCCCTGAAGAAGTTTTTTCTCATATACGACATAAAACTCCCCTGGCACAACCTATTTTGTCTCATTCTGACACTTGTTACTTGGGAGAAGAGACCAACCCTCACCTCCTACATCCTCTTTTCAGGTATTTGTAGGAACAATAATGTCTCCCCTGAGCCTCATTTTCTCCAGGCTAAACACTGCAACCTCCCTCAGCTGCTCTCATATGAACTGTGCCCTAGACCCTTCCCCAGCTCTGTTGCCCTTCTCATGGACATGCTCCAGCATTTCAATGTGTTTCTTGTATTGAGGGACCCAGAACTGGACACAGGATTGGAGGTGTGGCCTCACCAGTCCCAGTAAAAGTCAATCACCTTCCTCATCCAGCTGCCCACACTATTTCTGGTACAAGCCAGGATGTCACTGGCCTTCTCGGTCACCTGGGCACATGCTAGCTCATGTTCAGCTCACTGTCAACCAACAATTCCAGGTTCTTTGTCCACTGGGCAACTTTCCAGCCCTGAACCCCTGAACCCTGAACCAAGGCAGTAGTGCTGCCTGGAGTTTTTGTGACCCAGCTGCAGCACCTGGCACTTGGCTTTGCTGAACACTCTAACTCTGCCCTTGGCCAGATCCCTCTGCAGAGCCTTCCTGCTCTCCAGCAGATCAACACTCCCACCCAGCTTGGTGTCATCTGCAATCTGACTGAGGGTGTGCTTGGTCCCTTCATCCAGATCACTGACAAAAATATTAAATGGGACTGGCCCCAATACTGAGCCCTGAGGAACTACACTTGTAAGCAGTTATTATTTGGACTTAACTTCACCACCAGTTTCTGTCCCAGCCAAGAGTGCACCCATCCAAGCCATGAGCAGTCAGTTTCTCCAGGAGAAGGCTCTGGGAGACATTGTCAAAGGCTTTACTAAAGCCCAGAAAGGCAATATCCGTAGTCTTTTCATAATCCACTAAGCAGGTCTCCTTGTCATAGATGGAGATGGAGTTGTTTGAGCAGGCCCTGCCTTTCAAGAAGCCATGCTGGGCTGGGCCTGAGTCCCTGGCAGTCCTGTATGTGCAGCATGTTGGCACACAGGATGATCTGTTTTGTGACCTTCCCTGGCACTGAGACTGACAGGCCTGTAGTTCCCTGTGTCCTCCTTCCAGCCTTTTCTGTAGATACACATCACATGTGATAGCCTCCAGTCAACTGTGACTTCTCCAGCTCTCCAGGGCTGCAGGTAGATGATGGAGAGTGCCTCAGGGAGCACCTCTGTCATCTCCTTGGATACCATTGGGTGGATTCCATCTGGTCCCATAGACTTGTGCATGTCTGTGTGGTACAGCAGGTTCTGACCACTTCCCCTTAGATTCTGGAGGTTTCATTCTGCCTCCTGTCACTGTTTTCCAGCACAGGGGATTGGGTACCGTGTGAACAGGTTGTAGCAGGGATTTTTATCTGGCATGCATTTCTTCATTTTCATGAAACTGATGTATAAGTAGCATAGGATAAATCTTATAATTTTTGCTGAAAATTAAACTTTTAACAGAGATTGAGGAATTAATTCTTTAATTAAAAGCAAAGGATGATTGTTAGGAATACCTAATAATGAAAAAAATTCAGATATCATAAGCTTTATTTAATCTTTTCTACATAATAAGATGTTGACAGAAATATTGTATTCATTCTCTAGTAAGTGCTGCTCTAATTTCTTTACTTTTCTGTAACTGCTAGCCATGCAAAAATAAATCTAAAGATTGTTCAATGCCTTTTGGGCAGACAGGCGTGATAAGCACTTTTTTCCAGATGTACAACTTACTGCAATCTCTGTTCTGAATAATGAAATAAAACCTTAAAATGTAATATTTTTTTCAACTGCTTGTAGAGTGTGTAAAAAAAGTGTTAAGCCACAAGGCAAAATTCGGATATCTATTAAAACAAGGACTACCAAAATGCCATAACTTCTTGTTAATCTAGTATTAAAACACTGTCCTCTGGTCTGAAGCCTCCACATAAAGAATGCTCCAAGTCCTTTACAGGGGCATTACATGATCTGTCTTCCATCAGAGCTGAACTCAGGGATTTTTAGTGTCAACAAATTAAAGGAAATGTCATGCAACTGTCTTGCCTAACAGCCTAGCTCAACGGGGAGCCCAGCAAGCTCACTTCAGCTGAAATAACCTCAAGATCAACACACAGTTTCAGATATGCAAACAGGCAGAAAAGCAAGGTCAAGCAACAAAACACTGAATGATTCACAGTCTTGAGACAAAATTTCATGCCTAATGATGCTGATATACACGTATTCCTTCTACAACACAAGGAATAACTGTAAATCACACAATTCAGTCTCAGTAAATCAGGATCTGTGTTCACTGAAGGAAAAGTTGACAAATCTAAGTAATAAGATGGGCTGGCTGGGCTTTTTTTCTTTTGCCTTTTAAAATTGGGCTGCTGTTGTATTGTGTCTGCTGTGACAACCAACCTAATTCCATCTTTTTCTGTTCATTACTATCTAGACAAACATGAAAAATTGAGGGGTTTGGATGTCTCAGTTCTAAGGATTATACTAACTATACTATCTAGCTCTTTACTATTCTAGGCATGGCTAAAGATGATTTTTAGAGGATGAGTTAAAAGGATTTATTAAGTTTGCTGCAGTGGTTTAAGAGTTTGTTGTGTGCAAATTGGTGGTAGAAATCTTAAAACTGTTGATTCTATGAACAAGGAGAAGACAGAGTATATCTACCCTATAAAACACTAATAGTAACTTGCATCAACTGGGCACTGACTTTTCATATAAAGTTAGGAACACTTAACTGAGAATGAAAATACCTGATAGTTAAGTTCTGTCATTGTGGAACTGGAACTCCTGAAAAAAATCACTTTGGGTGATACTTTCAAAATACCATACTTGTGGTTAAAATTTCCAAAAGACTTTATGCAATTTTGAAACATAATTTACATTTGAAAAATTATATGGAATTTAAAATCTCATTGCAATTCAATAATACATAAGCTCTTCAGTTAATTATGCATTTAAAAAATATGGGGTCTTGAGTTAATTAGAAAATTTTTGAAATTTTACTTTTAATATAAACCCAAACCTAAAGACACAATGTATTTTTGTTTAGGAGTATTATTATTGAATTATATAATAGAAAAACACACTTGACTTTTTAAAATATTGCCTTCTGACCCCCTGCTCTGAGTTCATTCAGCTATAATTTTGAGATATACAATACATGCATAACATGTAACATTGGTATCTAGAAATGCAAGTATGAAGATGTATCTAAAATGTTGTATGTTTATTTCATTCACACATTATATGCAGTAATTCCTTACAAAAGCAGACTTGTCCTGTAATGTGATCTGATGTGACCATTAAATCACAGATAAAGTATTAATAATTCATTTTGTATTAAAATAGTAATACTTCAGCTCC